>NC_087153.1:5650000-5652500 GCF_035594125.1 Scylla paramamosain
ATATATATATATATATATATATATATATATATATATATATATATATATATATATATATATATATATATATATATATATATATATATATATATATATATATATATATATATATATGTATCTATGTGTGTGTGTGTGTGTGTGTGTGTGTGTGTGTGTGTGTGTGTGTGTGTTGTCGCTCTTAACATCTGAAATGAAAGATATTCCATGATACTCAACAACAATAAGGCGTACAAGAAAATTTACTGCTGTGGAAATTAAGAGTTCTTGGCATTGGCACAGCATATTACCATAGAAAGGGATACGTACGGCACATGCCTTAAAGACACGGCTCACGGGCTTCAAGTTGAGGACTTAGGAGGTTTGTTTACTCTAGTCAGCTGAGCGAGCCTTGCCACCTGCCTGTCTCCCGCCTGCCCCACTAACTTTGGCCCAATCACGGCTCAGGAGGGCGCGTGAGGGAGGGAGGCCCAGGCGTTAGGGGACACCCGCGACAAGGAATACACTTCAAACTCAATTTTCCGCTCTTTTTGAGGATGCCTCTGTGTGAGGATAACCTGCGTCTGATTCTTCTCATCAACCCTAGTAGGATAGATTCTGATATTGATTTTGTAACTGCATAAGTATTTGATATTTATTTTATGCTCTTATACTGCTGTGCAGGAAGTGGAATAAGCGTAGTAAGAGTGGAAGAATTTTTATTGTGGAGACGACACTGTTATCTGATAAACGTAATACTACTGAAGTATGTGAACTAATGATGGTGGTGATGATAATAATGATAATAATAATAATAATAATAATAATAATAATAATAATAATAATAATAACAATAATAATAATAATGATAACAATAAATTATTATTATTATTATTTTTTTATTTATTTTATTATTATCACTATTATTGACTGAAAATCCGTGTGTGTGTGTGTGTGTGTGTGTGTGTGTGTGTGTGTGTGTGTGTGTGTGTGTGTGTATGTTTCCTATAGTATTTATTTCTGTTCATCTATTTGCTTTCTTAAGTGTTTTGCATATATTCTTTGTTTTCGTAACCTTTCCTACATCTTTGAGTCACACACACACACAGACACACACACACACACACACACACACACACACACACACACACACACACACACACACACACACACACACACACACACACACACACACACACACACACACACACACACACACACAGCGTCACCTACACACGCAAGTACGCACGAAACATAAATGATATTAAAAAAAAAGTATACATAACATTCCTAAACATCTACATCGCTTGAGAATAAAAAAATAAAAAAAAAAGAAAGAGGAAAGATCTAAAAGGAAAAAATAAAATTGCACTAATTAAAAACAACATGGTTCTTCTTGTTTTTAATCTATAAGTTATTTGTATCGCTTAATTCATGATATCCTGCAGCAGCTAATATATATATATATATATATATATATATATATATATATATATATATATATATATATATATATATATATATATATATATATATATATTATATATATATATATATATATATATATATATATATATATATATATGCAAGTATGAAGGTAACAGTGCTGGCTTAGCCGTTCTCCGCCATGCGTTTGTCATACCCGATTTATTAATTATAGATACACAACCAGCTATTTTTAGTCAAGCTTGCAAGACTACGTGCGCCTCTCATGGGTGTTGTGTCGTTTCCCTTTCACGCTGCAGGTCCTCGACAAGACCACCCGTAGCAAACGTAGCCAGAATATGAGTATATGATGTAATTTCCCGTACGCTAACAACTGAGTACGAGATTTTTCTTTCATTGGTACCATTTAACCCTTTCGCTGTTATATGCTACATTTTTCCTTGATTACTAACCACACATATATGCTTTATCTTTTTACACAGCCACTTCCAATGATTGTACTAGCTAGAAACTGCAAAATCTATTCTTTTATACCATTCTTTTATGTAGAAGCTCATAGAGATAACACTCATTGCTTTAGTGCTGTGAATTGTTGCATATCGCAGTGAAAGGGTTAAGTTGATGATGATGATTATAGTGTTGGTAGTGATGATGGTGATGATGGAGATGGCGTTAGCTTTTGCTTAGCACTTACTTGAATGTGAAAAAAAAATCTACCATTGAACTAACGCTAAAATGTTGACTTCTTCCTGGTATTGAGTGACGTGCCAAAAGGTGACCCGAGCGGTAGTGAGTCCTCTTGTTGGAGAAAACAGACAGTAAGGGAGGCTGTAAATCAGGGACAGACACACTGAAGCTTAACGTAACGTAACCTTTGGCCTTACATTCTGTGCAACTTGATATGTAGCGGTGAAACAGTGGCCAGTTGGGAAGGTTTGTAGACAGAATAAGCGAGGTTAGGTTGAGTTGGGTTGGGATGGGTTAGGTTGGGTTTTGGGAAAGGGTGATAGTAGGAAACTCTAAATTGGTGCCGCAACTAATCTGGCAACTATAAAGACTAGAAACGTGAATTTTTATT
>NC_087153.1:5660000-5662500 GCF_035594125.1 Scylla paramamosain
TAAAGTTGTAGTGAATCTGTACATTTATAATTGTATCAAAGAAAATTTTTACATCTAAGTACCTGATTTGGTCTAAAACTGAGCCCAATATATCGGGTGTCTTTTCCTGGAACTCTGGTAATTTTTTTATGCCTAATGTGTGTGTGTGTGTGTGTGTGTGTGTGTGTGTGTGTGTGTATGAGAGAGAGAGAGAGAGAGAGAGAGAGAGAGAGAGAGAGAGAGAGAGAGAGAGAGAGAGAGAGAGAGAGAGAGAGAGAGAGAGAGAGAGAGAGAGAGAGAGAGAGAACAGAAATTGGAAATGGTAAAAAAAAAAGTGTGTATTTGCGTTATAACAAAAATTGGCTTGGTTAGTCGAATTTGAAGAATGATCATGAGTGACTTTTTTTTCAATTTTCTGTCAATTGCTACGTAGTTTTGCGATGAGTACTAAAATTTTCAATACATTTTTTTTTTTTTTTTTTTTTTTTGCCGTTGCTACAGGGAAGCAGAGGGAGCAGCAGCAACAGGGGATGGTGAGAATAGCTTCCTGTGAATGAGCTTGTCAATTTCCTTCCTGTGCCAGTGATTAGTGATGATTTGATGAGTAGTAGTGGAAAATTTGACTACCTGACAGAAATCTTTTTTTTCCTCTGTGTGCTTGCTGAGACGTTTAATGCCAAGTCTGTTACGGGATTTTCTTAGTCTTTCTAATATTGTCTGGTGCATTTGTAGTGTATGGTTTCCGAATATCCTGCCAGCAAAAAGGAATGACCGATTTGTGGAAATATTTTGATGTTTATGGTTGTATTTGTGTTCATTAAAATCGCAGTGAATTATTCAAATGAGTTACAGTGACGTAGTGTCATTAGCAATCAAAGCATCATGAATTAAAAGAAATAATAAAAAAAAAAGCTTGTTTGATCTAATTTCTTGTTTTCGTTATATCTTCACAGACGTTTTGACCCTTTGACTGCCACTTGGTACACCTTTCCCTAAATACCAATCACTTTGAGACATCTTTATTTGTTCTACAGCCACATCCAGTCTTTGAACTGGGAAGAAATTGCAAAATGTATTGTTTTTCATCGCTAACTTTCTTGTAGATGCTTATAAATATTTCACGCATTGCTTCTGGTACTGCTAATAATTTTTTGTTGCAGTTAAAGGGTTAAAACACCTATTATACCTCGTCCAAAACTCACCCATTTCCCCATTGTCAAAGGAAATTATAATATTCTACCTTTATTTGTAGTAATTGTCACTTGGTTTGATTCGTTAAATATAGCCTTCCTTGAAAGTGATCTTATTGTTTATTCTGCTGGGGTTTTGCCTCGTATAAAACTTGTATATCTTTTGTTTCCTTCGTCTAAGTTAACCAAGTTATAGTTTCTTACTATGAACTGTAATAATCACCTTTGTTTACTTGTAATTCCTTTGTCTTCATTGCAATCGTAAGCATCATCTTATTTACCCTGTCGCATCTCTGTCCCATATACATATATTTTTTCAGTAATACAAATCATAATTTTCTACTTTTAATTGTTGCAATCGCCTTTCTTTTATCACATTCATTATCTCCTGTTCATTGTAAGCCATCTTCGTATTGTTTTCCTGCCGAGTCTACCTCAACAAAAACCTACAATTTTTTTTTTACTTCTGCACAAAGCAAGTTATGATTTTCTACTTTCAACTGTAGTAATCATCTTTGATTTATTTACGTTTATTTTTTGATCGCCTTCATTGCAAGCGACACTTATGTTGTTCATCTTGCTCGCTTGTTTCCCTTCCATCACATGACTTAACACTTTCTTCTTTTTCCCCCTTGATGTGAAATTATGACAATGGATGACAGAATAACTGAAATAAGAGCTAAGTACTAACTTGTGACGCTTCGATTGTTGTAATTGGTTGTGTTCTTTATTATCTCTCTACTGAATCTGTAGTCACTTGTTCTTTCAGCCTTAGGCCTACATTAATTTATTTCGATGTTAGGGTTTTTTTCTTTTTATACTTACATGATAAAAAAAGAAAAAAAAAAGGAAAACTGTTAAAATCCGTTAGGCCTACACGTGGCAGTCCCTGCAGGAAACATGACTACCTATTTCCACCTATCATCCTCTTCGATAAATTTACAATCTTTTAAAGTTCCCTAATGACCCAGCATGATTGGTGAGTCTATTCTATTCATATACCACTCTATTTTAGAATTAATTCCTATTTTTTTTAACCTTAACTTTATCAAGCTGAAACCCATTATTTTTTTTATCCCATTCTGATTACTGACTCTTACTGAAGATTTTGCTTGTGTCATTCTTGTTTTCAGATCTCTTCTTAACCAACGCCTCGCTAAGGAGTGTAAATTTAAAACCTTCAATCTCCTTTCATAAGTAATCTTTTTCATCCCTTATATATTTCTAATCATTCTCCTCGGTACTTATTCTTACAGGCCCATATCCTATATAGTGACCAAAAAAAGCACGGCATAATATAGACGAAGTTTGACATTGCCAACTATAACTTT
>NC_087153.1:5667500-5670000 GCF_035594125.1 Scylla paramamosain
AGTAGTAGTTTTAGTAGTAGTAGTAGTAGTAGTAGTAGTAGTAGTAGTAGTAGTAGTAGATGTAGTAATAGTAAAAATAGTTGTTGTTATTGTTGTTATTGTTGCTGCTGCTGTTGTTGTTGTCGTCGTCGTACAAGTAATAATGGTACTACTAGTGATAGGTATAGCAGCAGCAGCAGTAGTACGAGGTAGTTGAGGTAGAAGTGGCAGTTATTGGTGGTATCGTGGGTTGCAGAACTGGTATCCTCTTGATTCCCAATGAGGCTATAAATTTGATATCCTTAAGCACTGAGTTTGGCCACAAATGTTGCAGCCCTCCCTCCCTCCTCCTTTCTGTTAGTACTCAACGATCAACTGTTTCCTAATTGTAAGTTGATGTTTGGGGTCAGGCTTTACAGTGGAATTGGACAACTGGCAAGCAAAATTGGGCTTTCTAGTGGGTGGGATCGCTAAGCCCAATTACGGTTCCAGCTACACCACCGCCTTCCTATTTTGTGCTTTAATTATCCTCGTGAAAATTTGAGCAGTAATAAGTGAACGGTAATTACATAATAGGGTGTAATTGTTTTAGCAGCTGGGTTGCTTTGGGGTGGGCATGAGGGTGGGAAAGGTAAGGTGGAAGACGTAAATTATTGACTGAAATAATCATATATATATATATATATATATATATATATATATATATATATATATATATATATATATATATATATATATATATATATATATATATATATAGATAGATAGATAGATAGATAGATAGATAGATAGATAGATAGATAGATAGATAGATAGATAGATAGATAGATAGATAGATAGATAGATAGATAGGTGTGTGTGTGTGTGTGTGTGTGTGTGTGTGTGTGTGTGTGTGTGTGTGTGTGTGTGTGTGTGTGTGTGTGTGTGTGTGTGTGTGCGTGTATGGCGGGATGAATTATCATAATCATCTTTCGTAGGAGTGAATGCTATCGTTACAAGAAGTAAGGTAATATAATATATTTTTTTTTATAATTAATTTTTGTCTCGCATCAGCAGTGAAGGACATGTTATCAAGTTATGTTAATATGTGTCTGATCCTGGCTTCACACGTGTGTGTGTGTGTGTGTGTGTGTGTGTGTGTGTGTGTGTGTGTGTGTGTGTGTGTGTGTGTGTGTGTGTGTGTGTGTGTGTGTGTGCTTGCGTGCGTGCATACTTCGTGCCTGACGGTCAGAGTGACGAGCTCGCTTACGAGATGCTGTCCTGTTTTATTCTTATTCATGTTCGCATACATACACATACACAAAAACACGGTCATATGTATGCATGCATGGGTGGTGCTGGCGAGCCTCCGGTGTACAGGTGCAGGTGTGTATGTGCAAGTGATGAGTACATGGGTGCATGACATTTGCTTGCTTGTTCGTCATCGTTCATATTTGCGTGTGTGTGTTTGTGTGTTGATGTATGTGTATAAACGTGTATATACATGTGGACAAGTGTGTCTGTCAGAGAGAGAGAGAGAGAGAGAGAGAGAGAGAGAGAGAGAGAGAGAGAGAGAGAGAGAGAGAGAGAGAGAGAGAGAGGAACAACAACACGAGCTGGGCTGTGCATTTATCCGGCTCAGTGGTGATGCCTTTCGCTTATCGAGGCACAAACCACTTACAGTTTAAGCTTCGCCAATCAGATACAGAAACAATAACCAACCGGGACGTGGAGCTCTTGCCATCAGGATTTAGCCATTAACGCGGCGCCAATCAGACACACCGGCCCCGCGCCCCATCAGTCCATCATGCAGCTCCCCATCACAGACTCTCATGACCACCAAAAATGCACAACGACTTTTGCATCCTGACTAAAAAAAAAAAAAAAAAAAAAAATGAGTGTGATTTTTATGTGCAGTGCCAAAAAAAGGAGAGAGATAATAAAAGGTAACATAAGCTTGGGTTTGGATGGAATAGAGGTGTGGTGCATGTTTGGCCCCCGCTCCTCCTCCCTCTAGCTTTTATGTGTATGTATGTGTGTGTGTGTGTGTGTGTGTGTGTGTGTGTGTGTGTGTGTGTGTGTGTGTGTGTGTGTGTGTGTGTGTGTGTGTGTGTGTGTGTGTTATTGGGCATTTTGTTTTCGTGTTTTATTTCATTATTATTTGTTATATTATTGTGCCTGGTGTCCTTCCCTCCTTTGTTTTTCTTATGACCGAGGCTTAATAGTTCACTAGTTCATCGCACGATACTTTGCACAGAATCTGTCTGTGCAGGTGCATAGGGTAAGTTTCGTTTGGAGGTCTTTGTTTTCTCTCAAATGGTGTAAGCAGTACCCACACACACACACACACACACACACACACACACACACACACACACACACACACACACACACACACACACACACACACACACACACACACACACACACACACACACACAGAAGCTGGAAATGGAAAAAAAATAATCGTAATATGTGAATGGAAAAAAATGCAACCAAACATATTTTTGTTAGCGTGTTTTCTAATCGTATTTCGTGTTAG
>NC_087153.1:5680000-5682500 GCF_035594125.1 Scylla paramamosain
AGAGAGAGAGAGAGAGAGAGAGAGAGAGAGAGAGAGAGAGAGAGAACTGCTTGCTTGCTCTCTCTCTCTCTCTCTCTCTCTCTCTCTCTCTCTCTCTCTCTCTCTCTCTCTCTCTCTCTCTCTCTCTCTCTCTCTCTCTCTCTGTGGCCAGGCGTCGCGTATCGTGGCTGTAGAGGGAGCTGTGGTGGTGTGTTTATAGGGGGAGGCAGACGTGTGTGTGTGTGTGTGTGTGTGTGTGTGTGTGTGTGTGTGTGTGTGTGTGTGTGTGTGTTCAATATGTGTTCCGCTGTATGTTTGTTGGACGATTCTCATTCTCCAACTCTTTTAAAAGTGTGTGTGTGTGTGTGTGTGTGTGTGTGTGTGTGTGTGTGTGTGTGTGTGTGTGTGTGTGTGTGTGTGTCCTCTTTCCGTTGTGCATGTATTTTAATGTATGTATGTATGTGCGTGAGTGTGTGTGTGTGTGTGTGTGTGTGTGTGTGTGTGTGTGTGTGTGTGTGTGTGTGTGTGTGTGTGTGTGTGTTTGTATGCATGAAGTATATTTTCGTAATTACAAGCATGCCTCTGTTAATTAGATATTTCTTGTTTCTACATAATCGTATATACATTTTTTTGCGCTCTCTCTCTCTCTCTCTCTCTCTCTCTCTCTCTCTCTCTCTCTCTCTCTCTCTCTCTCTCTCTCTCTCTCTCTCTCTCTCTCACTTTAATCCGGCACCGGGAACACGCACCAATGCCCCTCCCCCTTGACAGTGGACAAGTAAGTTCCTTTTTTTCCAAGCAGCATTACTCTAGAGTGTACAAATATAGAGGAGTCATTAGGGTGCGGCGGGCAGCGGGAGCCGACAGTTGTGGTCATGCTACAGGTGAGAGGAAGAAGGGAAGGGGAGGGAAGGGTACGAATGTTCCCTCCATCATATGCTCGTCTCTCTCTCTCTCTCTCTCTCTCTCTCTCTCTCTCTCTCTCTCTCTCTCTCTCTCTCTCTCTCTCTCTCTCTCTCTCTCTCTCTGTGTGTGTGTGTGTGTGTGTGTGTGTGTGTGTGTGTGTGTGTGTGTGTGTGTGTGTGTGTGTCTGGGAATTTTCGAGCAAGGCGCATCAAGACAAGACGAAGGTTATCCCCATCTCCCTTGGGTGACCCTTGCCTCTGTCTCCCTCAGGTCACCTTTGCCTCCATCCCTGGAGCACCTCAGGCCATCCGGTGCCTCGTCCCTTCCCTCCCGTCCCTCCGCTTGAGCCTCTCACTAGTCTTGCCGTCAGCTGAGTGTCCCTTACCTGCCCCCACCCACTGGCGCGGGACGAGTAGTGACCCTCGTCCCGGGTCAAACAAGGATTCTGCTTCCTCCGCTCGAGGTCACGCCAGGTGATGATCGGGACTGGTTCGCTGGCTCGCCAGGTGATGCTCGCCAGGACGTGGGAACTACTTGGGGTCACCGAGAGGACACTGGCAGCAGCAGCATCCGCCGCTGGGTGAGCGGGAGGGTCCGTGAGACAATCCCTATGCTTGCTGAATTTATGTGGAGGAGATGGCGGAGAGGCGCCTTACACTCTCTGCCACACTTCAGAGGGAGCCAGGGAATGAAATTCAGCGTCTAGTTTCCCGAAATGTTTTCTTGATGACATAACCAGTATTTATGGCGAGGCAAAAGCTCAGGGTCAGACGTGCGCGCTTGGTCCGTGGCCACGCGATGCCCGCCTAGGGGAGCTGCTGCCAGGTCTTCAAGACTCATACCACCTCGCAGGCCAGCCGGTATTCACCCTTGCGTGCCCCGGGTGTAGGGGCTCGTGGGATGAATGGGGGAGCATGGTGAATGTGCCCCGAGGCATCGCATTACGTCCAATACAGGGCCCTCCAGGTGCGTAGCGCGCGCGTTTTTGCCCGTGCCAGCTGGACCCAGGACAATGGCCGGCTGAACGGGACAGACCCAGTCACGCCGTGCGCCGTCGACCTCTTCTTGTTGGTTTATTTTTCCCGTAGCATCTAACACCTTAGCCGAGGACCTCTTTCAGGCCACACCGCTGATGTTCGTCATGCAGGGCTCCGATAAGATTTAGCAGAATTATCTTGGGCATCAGTGGCGCCCGACACAAAGAATAATACCTGGACTGGCAACTGTCCCTGGTACACGCCATCCCCGTACCTCTAATACACTCACTTCACACGTCGCCACAAGATCCACACCGCCGTTCAACATGATACTATTTTCGACTCTATGGCTTAGTTTTGCACAGGAATACGAATAGGCCTTTTCTGGCTAAAATGTGATACGTAGTTTTTCCCTTCTCTCCCCTGGCATAAATTAGCACATTCAGGTCATGTAATGAAACCATAGTGGCTCTTCTGTCCTGCCACTCAGCGCTTCAGGACCAGGCGGCATGCGACCACGGCCTGGCCATCCCTTCTCTGGACCAAGGAGGCCGACAGGGTACCTGCAGCCTCCTGCCACGCCCATTCTGACCATCACTGCCACGAGCCCACGGCAGGACGCTGAGGAGCAGTGGCAGGAG
>NC_087153.1:5695000-5697500 GCF_035594125.1 Scylla paramamosain
GAGAGAGAGAGAGAGAGGAGGGAGAAGGAAGTGTGGGGGAGAATGGAAAGCAAGCAAAGAGCCGGTAGGTAAGGGGAGGGAAAGGAGGAAGAAGGGAGGGAAGCAGAAAGACAAGCGAAGAAAGGATGGCCGGGGAGAAAAAAATAAATAAAAAAAAGGAAATACTGAAGTGGGATAAAAATGTAATGACGAGAGTGCACGGTAATGAAGAAAGATAATACTGCAATAAAATAATCATCAGGAGGTGACATTTAAGAGATTTTTAAGCGTTTTATGGGAGAAAAGGATCGGAAAGAAAGAATGTGACACTGAAGGGAAAAGTGAATGAAAAAGGAGGAGGAGGAGAGAGGAAGACGTGGAGGAATGGAAAGAGAATGGAGAAGACCAGGGAGAGTCTTGGAACGGAAAAAATAATAGGAGGAACCTATTCTCCTTCCCCTCCTCTTCTTCTGTTACTCCTCCATTTTTCTTTTCTTTTTACTTTTTCATCCTCCTTCGTCTTCTTCTCCTTATCCAGATGGAGAAGATGGCCGCTGCTAAGTTAGGACTGCCCTCTCGCTTAATGCGTTAATGATGAAAATTATTTCAATCTTACGAGGTTTTTTTTTTCTTGAGTTCTTCCGCCACATGTATGCTCAGAGAGAGAGAGAGAGAGAGAGAGAGAGAGAGAGAGAGAGAGAGAGAGAGAGAGAGAGAGAGAGAGAGAGAGAGAGAGAGAGAGAGAGAGAGAGAGAGTCGCACGTACCCTCCTCAAGTTTCCAGGTATCAACGTGTCTGCGTGAGCAAGTAACAAACGGTGTTACTAGTTCGGGGCAGGGACGTGCTATTCCTGTCCTTTGCTGCTTAATGCATCACTGTTTTACGATCTTTTTTCATCATTACTTTTTATTTACGCTCCGCTCGTTGCTTTGAAGCCACATTGCTGAACGAAAGTAATGAAGTACGAGCAAATGTAACTAATTAACTAACTAAACAAAGTAATTAACTAACCACATCTTAGCTCCTAAGCTTTGAGCTGATTGATGGAGTCCGTGTCTCTCTCTGTGTGTGTGTGTGTGTGTGTGTGTGTGTGTGTGTGTGTGTGTGTGTGTGTGTGTGTGTGTGTGTGTGTGTGTGTTAAAACCGTAACAGTTGCATGTTTGTAGGCAGGTATAACAATATATATACGTGATAGCAAGTTATGAGCATCGTCTTAGCACCCAATCAACTAATCATCCATCTAGATCGCTCTCTGTCCCCCGACTACACACACACACACACACACACACACACACACACACACACACACACACACACACACACACACACACACACACACACACACACACACACACACACACACACACTCCTCTCCCCCACCCACCTCCACAGTGCCCTATGACGCCACCCTCCCGCAGCTTACCTCGTGGATCCTCCTGTTGGCTGCGTCACCTCGCGTGTTTGGCAGGGCTAAGCGTACGCCAGTGATTTTGCTTTGGAGTGAGATATTATGATAAATGCGTGCGTGCGTAGCTGGAATGAAATGTAATTGCTTGTGTGAATATAGTGTTTGTGGCTCGGCTCGTGACTACCTGTGTATATTCACGTCAGGTGTGTAAGAATGCAGAATGTGTGTGTGTGTGTGTGTGTGTGTGTGTGTGTGTGTGTGTGTGTGTGTGTGTGTGTGTGTGTGTGTGTGTGTGTGTTTTATCAGATTCTCATGTATTAGTAAAAGTCAGAACACACACACACACACACACACACACACACACACACACACACACACACACACACACACACACACACACACACACACACACACACACACACACACACACACACACACATAAATCTGCTTAAACACAACGCTACACCGCATGAATTGAACCTTTTGGAACATTCACCACTTTACCGGAAAAATATTACTTTCCTAACTGTTGTCCTTTTATACGCGCAAGTGCATTTGTACCGCTGTAGTGGATAAGTAGCGATAGTTGTAATAATAGTAGTAGTAATAGTACCAATAATAGTAGTAGTAGTAGTCATCAGCGAATATTTATCGTTCCTGCACCTAATGTAATCTTGCCACCAACTCAACATTGCTAACGTGTGAAGAGAAAGAGAGAATTGTATATAGTATTTTTTTTTTTTTTCGTAGTCTTACTTGTGTAGTCTTGATTATGAACACTTATACTCAGGCCCGTATTCGGAAACGCTTTGCTCTCTCACCACGACTACTCTCCAAGGCCACAGGGATGATTAGTTTGGTTCTCAAGGCTGTTTCTCCTGTTGGTAATGTAGAAATCTTGTTAATCTCTCACTACAACCATAAAAACACCCTTAAAAACTCATGTCACAAACTAGCGCCTTTTGAAAGTAGTGGAGGTGCGGTGCAGAAGTGTTTCAGAATATGGTCATCATTCTCCTTCTTCTCTCCTCCTCTCTCCCTGTTCTCTCCTCGAGTACTGCCTCCAGCCCCATAAAACACTGGGTTACTGGTGCTCCTTGGTCCGCCTTCGCC
>NC_087153.1:5707500-5735000 GCF_035594125.1 Scylla paramamosain
GGCGGCTGATGCAAGCACTCCAGACACACAACAGTCTTCAAGTTTGACCTCACGAAAGTGTGATAGATAAGCCAAGCAACACATTGATCGCAAAACCCTCGGAGGAGCGGCGGCCTCTGCCTGCGCATGCAACGGTGTGCTTGCCGGCATGCACTGGGTCAATCCCTGCATGCACAAATCTACCACCCCTCCATGCAACCCCCCGCATAACCACGCCTGTCCTCCTCAAGGAGTGCCCTGGACGTCTTGGGATGTCTTGAACCTATAGGCTCATGTCTCGATGTACCTGTCAGCTCGATGTCCATAAAGAAGTATGTTGTTTGCAAGCATAGGATGACAGTGGGCCCAGGATCGTCTCCGCCGCGGGAGGTCCCAAGCAACCCACCCGCTCGCCCTCTGGGTTGCGTGAGCGAACGACATGTGCACAACTCGCACCGATCGATAATTCCCCAACCATCCTCTCGATTTTCTCATCGCTTGGGTACGAAATTCGCTCTCTCTACTGTCCCTGGCCTGTGGCGTTTCATACCCTGATCTTCTTATGTCTACTGTAAGGTTAAAGAAACAAAAGTAACTGGTAATGTGATATTCCAGAAAACTTCGTTTGGAGATCTTAAGTTACAAGTGAAAGTTTGAAGTCGGCATCGTCGTGGGGAGGTGGGAGCTCCTTTGGAGGTTGGCAGCACTGGCTAACTTATGAATCAAAACTACTCTTCAGGGTCTGGCGGAATAGTTCCAGCATCGACCGCTAGAGTGCAGCACCTTACGTGTGGAGGGGCGGCCCCACATGCAGCTGGAGGTGGGGCTCGTGAGGGACCACACAGCCGACTGCAGCAATGTGCCAGCCTTCCACGTGCTGCGTCGCTGCCACCCGCAAGCAGGACACTGTAAACTTCAGTCATGATAATGTGAAGGAAATTTTCGTGTCTTATGCCATGATTGCCTCCGAGGACACAAATGGCAGACTTTCCTTTGTTTTGATAAGACAATGAAAGTACTTTTGTCCAAATACAAATGTCTTTATACTCATCCTTTGCCTGCATAAACATTACCTGATGAATGATGTACTAGTAACAGAAGTCTATGTCACACCTGCCTATATATTAACAGGTCCTCTCTCTCTCTCTCTCTCTCTCTCTCTCTCTCTCTCTCTCTCTCTCTCTCTCTCTCTCAAATACTTAAGTTAAATAAAGGTTGTATGGTAACTGAAACGCATTATTTCACATAAAAATCTAATCATACATACATATGGAACTGAAATTCGTTTTCCCCACGATACTTAATGTAGTGATGCACCATGATGTATGCAATAATTCGATTTATTTAGGTAATACAAATACACTCAATTGACACATTCGTTATAGGAACAACACGGAATGATGCAAGTTTTCTCCTGCGAAAAAAAAAAAAAAAATGATCTGCACTTACCTAGCTGCTAGTGTTGAAGGAAGGAAAGAACTGAGGTTTATCTTGAAGACAATCTAGTGTGTGGTGTGTGTGTGTGTGTGTGTGTGTGTGTGTGTGTTAACTCACATGTTAGTTTGACGCTCGTAATTACTTCTAAAACTTCCTTGTAGCTGACATACCCAGGTCACAAGTTACACGAGTCGACAGGAGGACGCGAGGACCATCTTGCTGTTCATCCTGCTTCAGGCGTTGATAGGACTACTAAAATTATGTAAGGTCCTTGAAAGCGTTTCCGTGTATCGGTGCAACCTTCCCTCTGTTGCCCGGACGATGGAAATATATGGGTATAATTCAAGTAGTAACAGAGGCTATAACAACATGGTTCATAACAAGGGGTTTCTTCAGATAGTACAAGACTAAGGCGGTGCACTTGGCTGCTTCCTGTTTCGCTGCGGTTCTAGAAAGGGTATTCTATAGCTTTGCAGTTTCTTCCTGGTCTTCATCTTCGTTGTCTTCCTCTTGTAGCTTCTTCCTATTCGCCTCCATGAGCATCTCCGCCTCGGCCTTCCTCTGTGCTGGCCCCTTGTTCTCCGCCTCAATCTCCTTTGTGTCCACCATCACCTTGAACGCCACCGATTTCTTCTCGTCGCCAGGCTCATCCTGCTGAAGAAATAAAGGATAGCAGAGCCTGGAGCCAGGTTTACCTATTTAACTGAGGAGTTAGCGTCTGTTTGACCTAAGGTGAACCATTGCCAGTATTTCTAAGTCTCAGGCTGAGTGATGTCTGATCACAGCATTAACTTGAGTAACCTAACGTAGGCAGTCTGAACCTAGTTAATTTTTACATTAGCTACATATGCCGTGATAATAAATAAATCACGTGACTAATAGTAAATATGCTCCTTGATTAGAAAATTTTCTATCAATATTAATAATGGTATTAAAAGTATTCCTATATGTGCTAGGAGCACATCACTCTTAACTGTGTGGGATCTGCTCATTCATCTAATTGCATCAGAATCATTCGTAAATGTCTGCAGTGACTTCCGTCTTCCTACTGAGAAGATAAGTATTTTTACATGAGCAGCAAGCAGCGACTCGGCGCGGTAGTTGCGTGGCTGGCGAGCAAAGGCATCCCTTTCGAAAAGAAGTCGATAGAAAATGGATCCGATATTTTAGGAGTAACTCACGCAAGGTGAAAATCTCTCTCTCTCTCTCTCTCTCTCTCTCTCTCTCTCTCTCTCTCTTCTCTCTCTCTCTCCTCTCTCTCTCTCTCTCTCTCTCTCTCTCTCTCTCTCTCTCTCTCTCTCTCTCTCTCTCTCTCTCGTCTTTTCTGGTGCTTGGATTATTATTGTATAGACATGGTGAAGCAAAAAAAAAAAAAATCTTTATTAATATACACATCGAAGTTCATGTTTTCTAATACAATAGGAAGTTGCAAACTTCGTATAACTTCTGTGAACGTTGTCCACCTCTTGGTGGTGTGCCCAAGAGCATCAAGAAAGTTGAGTAATTAGTGCAGCAAAGTGTTGCGCTAATGGAGGTTTTCACTCAGAGCATGTAATTAGATAAGTATGTCTGTGTCTTAGGTATGTATGTCTTACTGTGTCTGGAAGATTGAAAACTACAGCAAGACACAGGCGGAGTTCCCTGTTTATTTTTCCATTTCTAGCTGCTTTCTCTCTCTCTCTCTCTCTCTCTCTCTCTCTCTCTCTCTCTCTCTCTCTCTCTCTCTCTCTCTCTCTCTCTCTCTCCTCTCTCTCTCTCTCTCTCTCTCTCTCTCCATGTAAAGGTGTACGCACATAAATATCCACCTTTACGTGTAACTTGGTGGTTCAGGCATTCATTGGAACCGACATAAGTCGTCTTAAAAATCCTATTAAAGAACTGAACCCAAACCGATAAGAAATATAGTTATAAATTTCTTATACTCCTCTTTTTCGGTTCTCAGTTGCACGAAGGAGCAACTTAATAAATAAATAATCTTGTCAACAGTGAAGATGAAAACTCCCTGCCTGCTTCTGTATTTTCATCTTCCTATGACTTGAACTCTTTTAAGAGGGAGGTTTTAAGACCTGTATTTTTGACTAACCCTTTAGACTGTTCGGGGACCGGCTTTTTTTTTTTTTTTTTTTTTTCGGTCCTCTACATAAAAAAAAAAAAAATCTGCCTCTGGGGCCGAGTATGGGGCGTTACTAAGGACAAGGCATATGCACTGCGATGGGAGATAAACACAAGTTATTTCTGACGTAATGACATGATGGGATAGTACTAAGGACAGTATATGTGAATTGTTCCTCGCGACTAATAGAAAAAAAAAAAACAAGTATATCTATTCACTATAGTACACCGGGGTTGTTGTCATGATTGTAAAGTGTAACTAAGGATGGTAAATCTGTTTGACTGAGAGGATGAAATGTACTCGTATGCAAAAGGAGTCATACAATCCATAGGACAGATCATTTGGACTCTTACCGAATCGTGTTTACCTCCTGGGTACGCCAGTCCCTCCTTCACGTTCTCGTCATCATCGTCATCAGACTTATGACGATTCGAACGTCGAGGAGGAGGAGAGCTTTTAAGGGCGGAGAACTTGCTGCTGCCCACCTCCTCGTAGTCAGCGGTGGGCACATCAGGCTGAGGGGGGGGGGGGGACACAAGAGGCGGTGAATCGGTGAACTGTGCAACACTCCACGGGAATAACTCGCCATGCTAACACTTACCCTCGGTCTTAACATTACTTCATGACCAGGTGATATCAAATGTAATATTAAAATAACATATCTACATTTGTTTTCAATTGTTTATGTAATCTTGGACCGGACCTCCCACCAGCTGGTAATACAGTTCTTTTAGTGGTGGGCACCTGTAAAGATCATTTGGTCCACCAACATCACCTGCCCTGCATCATACACGCAGGTGTTAACATACAAGTCAAGGCCATCACCGAAGGGAATCACTGGAAACTTTTAAGTATGGTTAAATTGTGTTGAAGGGCGTCAGCATATTGTAAGGTCCCTCCTGTCTCTCACTAATATCGTAGCATACCTTAACCAAACAGCGTACTAACTTCCCTTGTATTCCTTTATATGCAAACACAACACCTGTCATAGAGTTACGCCTCGACACTGATAAGATAATTTTTTCTCTCTCCTTACCTTTTTCTCAGTCGAATTAGAAGAGAAGTCTGTGAGAGGGACGTTCTTCTCAGGCCTGGAAGAGGAGGAGGAGGAAGAGGGGAAAGATGTGGACTTTGGCTTAGGATCCTTAGGCTTCTTGATTTCCGCGTAGATGGGGAAAGAGGAGGAAGTGGACGGTGGTGGGGCGGGGGAAGAGGAGCCGGTGGTGCGGGTGAAGGAGGGTGGCGGAGCTGGGCTGGACGACCCGAAATAATCAGGTGCATCGGGATTTGTCCTCCTTAGTCCTGCCTGCTGTTGATTGTCGATGTTCCTGTCAAGACAAGACAAAACACACACACACACACACACACACACGCACACACACACACACACACACACACACACACACACACACACACACACACACACACACACACACACACACACACACACACACACACACACACACACACACACACACACAAAATGAAACAAAATAAATCGTTGTATAAGAAATACGAGAGATGTATGTGTATTATAAATAATTTAGTAGATACTTAAAAGGATTATTGATAGTACTTAAATGTCTATC
Source organism: Scylla paramamosain (assembly GCF_035594125.1). Lineage (NCBI taxonomy): Eukaryota > Metazoa > Arthropoda > Malacostraca > Decapoda > Portunidae > Scylla > Scylla paramamosain. The sequence continues at coordinate 5,712,619 of NC_087153.1, forward strand.
TGTCTTTATGTTTGCTCCCCCTTTTCCCCCCATCCTCTCTCTCTCTCTCTCTCTCTCTCTCTCTCTCTCTCTCCTCTCTCTCTCTCTCTCTCTCTCTCTCTCTCTCTCTCTCTCTCTCTCTCTCTCTCTCTCTCCTTGGAAGCATCTTAGTGTCTTTTTTTTTTTTTTTTCAAGACGTGTGCATACAGATGTGCATAATGATACAGTGCAGGAGGAGGTTTGAGGAAGGCCACGATTATTATTATTATTATTATTATTATCATTATTATTATTATTATTATTATTATTATTATTATTATTATTATTATTATTACATTTATTATTATTATTACTGTTGTTGTTGTTGTTGTTGTTGTTGTTGTTGTTATTATTATTGTTATTATTATTATTATTATTATTATTATTATTATTATTATTATTATTATTATTATTATTATTTACTTTATTTTTAATAAAAAACATTATTATTTTGCTATTGTTGTTGTTGTTGTTGTTGTTGTTGTTGTTTCACCACTCGACGAGGTCTAAACGAGGTGGGGAATAATATACAGTTCATGGAGACTGAAATATTGATCGCATTGGAACACATGTCAATGTCAGAAATCTTCTCTTGTTTAACTTTTTATGGGAACAGTAATCCTAGATGCCTCTTTCTTCCATTTATACGTAAGAAAACAATAATAATAACAACAATAAGCGCACGGAAAGGTACTACATTTTGACAGTCACTGAGACAGGGGGACCGATGTAGAAAGTGAAAGGCAGGTAGGAGCGTGGTGGTGGCAGGGCCTCGTGACCACGCTTGGTGAAGTAATGGCAGATGTACTTTACAAAACTCAGTGGCTGGGAACATAAGAGCCGGAATGCATGATCTTCATGGGAGGTTTAATATAACTCTTGGGATGTTACACATACAAAATGGTTCATAGGTCATGAAAACAAGGTGTCATTATACTGAATGTTGTTTAAAGAACAAACTAAGACTAAAGAAGACTTATTACTTTTCTTTTTTTGCCATCGTAGGATCTGAATGGTTTAAGATGTGAATATCAGATATTTTTATGTATTATATTACATCCTTTCTTTTGGATTTCTTTAATCCAAAGAGAAAATTGAAATTTAAATAAGAAATGTTTATTACATATTTCATATCTTCATGGGGTATGAAATATTTCTAGTTGAAAGTGTTATCATATTGCACCGTTTGTTGAGCAACTCTTCCTCTTTAACCCATTATGGAATGTTATTACTTTCTCTCTCCGTTTCCTATGCAGGTATTTTTTGCAGCCCATGCCTCTTGTGCACATATGTTTGTCAGCCATTGTTAACGTGCACCTTTATGAAAGAGAATCTTAAGACTGGACTTTATCTTCTTCAAGACTGGACAAGACAAGACTGACAAGAAGAATACGTACACTCAAAGATGACACACATAAGAAAAATGAATGCTGTAAAAAAAAAAAAAATGCCAAACCTTAATTCTCAAGGCTACAGAGGAGGAGGAGGAGGAGGAGGAGGAAGAAGAGCTACTGCACGAGGGAGAAGGGGCGAAGGGTCAAGGCACCACGACAGGAACAAAAAAGTAACTGAGACAAGGAGGGAGGAGGAGCGGGACTGCATAAGAAGGTAGACAGCAGACCGAGGAGAGAGAGAGAGAGAGAGAGAGAGAGAGAGAGAGAGAGAGAGAGAGAGAGAGAGAGAGAGAGAGAGAGAGATACCGGTATTTTGAAACGCTTTGCTCTCATCACAACAATTTTCAAAAGTCACAGAGATAATTAGTCGGGTTCTCAAGAGTGTCTCTCCTGTTAATAATATAGAAATCTTGTGAATGTCACCGTTACCGTAGAAAAAAAAAAAACCTTAAAAACATTTAACTTCAACTACGTACATTCTTTTGAAAGTAATCTGGTTGCGGCGTAGAGGCGTTTCAGAATATGGGTAGAGAGAGAGAGAGAGAGAGAGAGAGAGAGAGAGAGAGAGAGAGAGAGAGAGAGAGAGAGAGAGAGAGAGAGAGAGAGAGAGAGAGAGAGTGTGTGTGTGTGTGTGTGTGTGTGTGTGTGTGTGTGTGTGTGTGTGTGTGTGTGTGTGTGTCTCCTTTCCTTTCCTTACCTGAGGGGGATGGAGTCCGAGGGCAGGGCGAGGGGGCTCCTGTGCATGGGGGGCGAGTCCCCATTCTGGGTGCTGTGAACCTGGACGCTCGTAAACCCGTTGAGGGAATTGTTCGTCTTGTGACCCAAAGACCTCTGCGTGTCGTGTCTGCGGGTAGCGGGGACTGGGGCGGTAAATTATAGCAAAAAGTGAAGGGTTATGATATGAAGTCATGTATGGATACAGTATGAAATATTGGACCCTATTATTGTATGTAGCTCCGTTGTTGATGGTGTTGTTGTCTTTGTCGTCATCAGCATCAATATCGTCAGTGTCATCATTATTATGTTCATCATCAGTATCATCGTCATCGTTATAATCTCCTCTTCTTTATTATTATTATTATTATTATTATTATTATTATTATTATTATTATTATTATTATTATTATTATTATTATCATGATCATCATCATCATCATTATCATTATTATTATTATTATTATTATTATTATTATTATTATTATTATTATTATTATTATTATCATTATTATTATTATTGTTGTTGTTGTTGTTGTTGTTGTTGTTATAGTATTATTATTATTAGTAGTAGTAGCAGTAGCAGTATTTAGTATTCTCCTCCTCCTCCTCCTCCTCCTTTTCCTCCTTATCATCATCAGTTATTATTATTATTATTGTTATTATTATTATTATTATTATTATTATAATTATTATTATTATATTATTATTATTATTATTACTGTTATTATTATTACTATTATTATTATTATTATTACTATTATTATTATCATTATTATTATTATTATTATTATTATCATTATTATTATTACTATTATTATTATTATTATTACTGTTATTATCATCATCTTTCTCCTCCTCCTCCTCTTTATCATCATCAATTATTATTATAATTATTATTATTATTATTATTATTATTATTATTATTATTATTATTATTATTATTATTATTATTATTATTATTATTATTATTATTATTATTTTTATTATTATCATCATCATCTTTCTCCTCCTCCTCTTCATCATCATCATCATCATTATCATCATCATCATTATCATTATCATTATCATCATCCTCATCCTCGCCTTATTTAATAAATATTCAAGGCCTACACCATTTTTGCCCAGGTTCATTTTCTGATCAAAGGAGGCGCACAGCAGGAGCAGGAACGGATGCTGCTTTTGTATTCACCTTCCTTCCTTCCTTCCTTCCTTCCACCTGTTAACATGAAAACCAACCCCGAATGCTGTGGAGGTAAACCTGTTTCTTTTACCGTGCTTTTTGTGTGACGATGCTAACAATATTGGGTTAAGAATTGCGAATAAATGTGGCTTCGAAAAAGGAATATTAGTGAAATGTCTCTTAGATGTTGTTCTGTGTGTGTGTGTGTGTGTGTGTGTGTGTGTGTGTGTGTGTGTTCATTTCCACTTCGGTCTGAAGATGTTACGCTGGTTACCCATGATTCACCACTTGTTTGTCCTCTTTTGCATGAGCATGGTGTCGGAAGTGGTGCTGTGTTGGCAAACTGGTTCACTCGCCATTATTAACTATCCTTGCAGTACGCCGGCAGAATGAGGTGAAGGTGCATAGTATTGGCTTTATGACTGTGAGCTCTATAGTACTTGTGTGACCAGTGAGGATAATTTGCTGCCATGGCGTGAATACTAACTCTCGTTGGCTTACTGTGTCCGTATCACCAGCGTCAGTAGTCCTCGTCTTGTCATTCTGGCAGTGTTCCATCACTCTGCCACGGCACGTCGCTTGATGGTTTGTTAATAGCATTGTTTGAGGATTGTGAGCATTAATGTCGTTGCCTTTTTTTTTTTTTTCTTTTCTTTTACGTTGTCTTTTTCTTTTTTATATTTTCTTTTTTATCTCATTATTGTTGTTGTTGTTGTTGTTGTTGTTGTTGTTGTTGTTGTTGTTATTGTTGTTATTGTTGTTGTTGTTGTTGTTGTTATTATTATTATTATTATTATTATTATTATTATTATTATTATTATTATTATTATTATTATTATTATTATTATACCACCCTGCTTTTTTCCACGTCTTTTCATAGATGTCCAACCCTTCACAAAGTAAACAGCTCACGCAAGGAAGCCACATAACGCCTGACTTCTGATCTCTCTAAAGTTGTAACTGAGGCAGAGCAAACTTAGTAATGTTCAGTGCCTCAAAAACGCAGTCTATCCATCTATCAGCTTTCCATATAACTATCCTCTCTTCTTCATTTACACCCAACTGTTCCTCTTTTCTACACTGAGTATCCTTGGTCTCTCCTCTACTTATAATCTAAAAGTGGAAACTTCACATCTCATCTCTAGCTAAAACAACTTATATGAAACTAGGTCAATTTTTCTCACTCCTCCCACCCCCCAGCCGCTAACTCTGTACAGGAGCCTTATCAGTCCATGTATGGAGCATGCTTCACATGTTTGGGGCGTTTCATTCATAACGCTGTTGGAATCAAGAGCTTTCCGTCTCATTAACTCCTCTCCTCTAACTACTGTCTTTCTCATCGCCGCATTGTTGCATCTCTTGCTCTCTTTTACTGCAATTTTCACGCTAACTGCTCTTCTGATCTTGCTAACCGCTGTCTCTCTGCACAAGACTTTCTTCTCTCTTTCATCCCTATTCTGTCCACCTCTCTAATGCAAGAGTTAACCAGTATTCTCAGTCGTTCATCCCTTTCTCTTGTAAACTCTGGAACTCCCTGCCTGCTTCTGTATTTCCTCCTTCCTATGACTTGGACTCTTTCAAGAGGGAAGTTTCAAGACACTTATGCTCTATTTTTTTTTTTTTCTTTTTAACTCTTATATCCGACATCTGTATGGGAACTAACAATAAGTGGGCCTTTTTTGTTCATGATTTTTGTTGCCCTGGGCCAGTGGCCCTCTTACAAAAAAAAAAAAAAATTGTTGTTGTTGTTGTTGTTGTTGTTGTTGTTGTTGTTGTTATCATTTTACTACTACTACTACTACTACTACTGCTACTACTACTACTACGACTACTACTAGTACTATTTTTTTTTATGTAGGAGGGACACCAGCCAAGGGTAAAAAAAAAAAAAAAAAAAATAAAATAAATGAATAGAAAAAGCCCACTGAGATGCCGGTCCCCGAACAGGGTCCGAAGCGGTAGTCAAAAAATTGAAGGATAAGTGCCTTGAAAGCTCACTCCTGAAGGAATTCAAGTCATAGGAAGGTGGAAATATAGAAGCAGGCAGGGAGTTCCAGAGTTTACCAGAGAAAGGGATGAATGAGTGAAAATACTGGTTAATTCTTGCATTAGAGAGATGGACAGAATAGGGGGTGAAAGAAAGAAGAAAGTCTTGTGCAGCGAAGTCGCGGGAGGAGGGGAGGCATGCAGTTAGCAAGATCAGAACATCTGCTAACATGAAAATAGCGGTAGAAGATAGCTAGAGATGCAACACTGCGGCAATGAGAAAGGGGCTGAAGACAGTCAGTTAGAGGAGAGGAGTTGATGAGACGAAAAACTTTTAATTCCATCCTGTCTAAAAGAGCGGTATGAGTGGAACCCCCAAGACATGTGAAGTATACTTCATACATGGACGGATAAGGCCCTTGTACAGAGTTAGCAGCTGGGGGGTGTGAAAAAAAACTGGCTGAGACGTCTCAGAACACCTAACCTTATAGAAGCTGTTTTAGCCAGAGATGAGATGTGAAGTTTCTAGTTTAGATTATAAGAAAAGGACAGACCGAGGATGTTCAGTGTAGAAGAGGGGGACATTTGAGTGTCACTGAAGAAGAGGGGATAGTTGTCTACAACTTTGTCGTCATTATTATTATTATTACTATTATTATTAACGAAAATAATTGTCATAATTCGTACATATACACACACACACACACAAAAAATTAATTAAGAAATAGTTTGAATTGTGTTTCATTGGCCACCTTACCCATCTTCCTCGAAGGAATGATTCTGGTAGACTTTACCGAGGGTGCTGATGGGGGGAGAAGGTGGTCGCGGCTTGGGGGAACCTTTACCTTTCTTCCTGTGGGCGAGAGTTAGTCACCTAATTAATGGTTCACCTGTAGTTAGTCACCTAATTAATGGTTCACCTGTAGGTAGGGGACGATGACAACAATCTTGCACTTGACCATTTGGGATGATATTACTAAGTTAAAGAGTGTAAAGACCTAGGATTCATATTTTAAAACACTGAGTTTTCATAAAGATTATTTTCAAGGACCACAGAGATGATAAGTCGGATTCTCCTAGATGCATTTTTTTCGTGTCATTGGCGCTGCAGAATCACTGTTAATCTGTCACTAGTATCATGTAGACATTCTTCAAAACCACAACTATTTGATGATATGCCGAAATGTTTGCGAATGTGGTCCCGGATTCAGAGATTTTTTCGTCAAGAATGGCTTGTGAGGTTTCACAGGAAACAATAATACAAACTGAGGTAAAGTTGCACTCTATCCTGGAACATTGTGACCCTAACCTCAACCGTCCATGGCTGTAACACATTGCTGCTACAGGAAATGATCTTGAAACTTGAAACAGTCATGCACATATCTATGACATGCATGGTTGCAAGTGAATAAGCGACTGACCTGAACGGATTGGGCAAAACAAGTCAACAATAAGTTTTACAAGGTTACACACACGAATGGCTCTTGTATAGCCCATTCACTACTCACATTCTTGCATCAACTCACTTCTTGTAGACGAAGAAACCAACCCCGGCGATGAGTACAAGTCCCAGCAGCGTGCCCAGCACCGCCACAGCCGCCGTCAAACCCGTCGTATCCTCGGGCTCCGGCTTAAACACTGGCTCGTCTACAAACTTCTCCGCTTGAATGGGTGAGGTAGCCCCTTCGAGGGCACTGCGGGGTAGGAGTGGCAGAGCGTGAGACTGACAGACATGTAGTTCTACTCAAAGTATAAACAAAATACGAACAAAAAGAATAAATTAAAATAAATAAATAAATAATGATGTGTGACTTAACGGGTTCCAGTGCTACAAAAGGACTACAAAAATAGCTAGCAGCAACAAATCCTTACTTTCTTTCAAGGCTGATTGATTACAACACTGGTCAACATCAACTACTGATAGGAGAAAGATTACTGAGCTGTGGAAGCTTTTATTACATCCATTGCACTATAGTGCAATGGATGTAATAGTGTAATAATGTAGATGTAATAATGCCTTGTGACATTATTACATCAGACAAGCAAAGTGTACATCCTAAACTTTTTTTTAATATTGAATATCACTATACTAAGACGAAGTATGCTGAGGTTATTGTATGGGAGTTTTTTTTTTTTTCCATGCTCTGGTTACATATCTCATGGAGGGTTCAGAAGCGCAGCAGTCATCATCCAGAAGCAGGTCAGATGAAGTGTACCTGGTGTGTTGTTATGATCGATACGCATGAGGTGTTTGGAGGCTTGTGGGCGTGGGGCACAGGAGCAGCTAGCTAGTTTTGGGGGCAACTTATGAACACTGCTAATGAGAACATGGGTACAAGGCTAGTATGGACCGTACGCTGGATAATTACACACACACACACACACACACACACACACACAAACACAGTATCACATGCAGAGAAAAAGAGAGTTTGGTAACTATTTTAATCCTTACCTTTCCAAGTGTGTGCGTGTGTGTGTGTGTGTGTGTGTGTGTGTGTGTGTGTGTGTGTGTGTGTGTGTGTGTGTGTGTGTGTGTGTGTGTGTGTGTGTGTGTGACCCAAGTCTTTCATATAAACATTTACACGCAGAGCAAAATGCAGGCGTACCAAGCAATTAGCCAGCGAGGCACGATCTTAATGAGAGTTATTAATTAGCATTATCGATGTTGAAGGCACGGTTGTGATATTACGGGATCGATAATGTGGGAGGGGAAGATGGGGAGAGCAGACGGAGCGGGTGGGAGGGTTGGGGTGGTTCAATAGTGGAGTGAAATGTCCGGTGGAGGGTGGGAGGAAGGGAGAGAAGAAGGGAGAGAGGAAGGGAGACAGAGAGAGAGAGAGAGAGAGAGAGTGAGAGAGGGAGACTCAATGGTGGAGGAGGGAGTATGTGTTGGAGGGTGCTGGGGTACGGGTGTGTGCAAAACGCTACCCACGTGAATAATACCTGAAGAGGATGCCCAACAAAATCCCTTCAGGAGCGTTTCTGAAGGGGAGGGTGACGTGGCAGCGGCGTGACAGAACCTGGTTACTCTGCAGCAGCTCCAACTCCGCCCCCTCCCCTTTCCACCACCACCACCACCACCTCCATTACCGTACCGCGGTTCTCCTAAGACGTGAGTCAGCTTTTCCTCTCTCTCTCTCTCTCTCTCTCTCTCTCTCTCTCTCTCTCTCTCTCTCTCTCTCTCTCTCTCTCTCTCTCTCTCTCTCTCTCTCTCTCTCTCTCTCTCTATATATATATATATATATATGCATATATATATATATATATATATATATATATATATATATATATATATATATATATATATATATATATATATATATATATATATATATATATATATATATATATATATATATATATATATATATATATATATATATATATATATATATGATGTGTGTACGTCTTGTGCAAGCAAAATTTATCGGAAACGTCAGGGACAGTAGATAGCATTCAAATGTGATCTGTGGGTACGCGGGCAGAAGAAACTGGGCGTGGCAGCACCTGTCGTGGCGGCGTGGGTAAGTTGAAGCTCAAAGCTTTACCTACCCACCTACCTATCTACCTGGCAAGTCTTGGCCTCGCCATTTCCTTGCTCCCCTCCCACCCTCTCTCGTGTTTTCATCGGTGCTGAGACGTGGCGTTCTCAAGGGGCGAGGCAGGCATGCAGGAGGCTCGAGCCCTCACCGAGTGTTAGCATTTTTGTAGCTGCGAGGCAGCTGATGAGGGGGAACACAGCAGGGGACGCGAGGGAGTGCAGCAAGGGGTGAGTGAGGGGTGGAGGGTCACTTGGGTACGTCACGCCTCCTAACCACCTCCCCTTTCTCCTCCTCTCTCCTCACCCCTCCTTCCTCTTCTCTTCCCTTCCGTTCTTACCCCCCACTACCACCACCATCATCACAACAAAGTGACGCCGGCCATTGCTTTCTCTAGAGTGATTTCAAAAGACTCAAGAAAGTTCCTCTGTCATTAGTTATCTAGTGCGTAGTGATACTTCCTTTTTTGTAAGTTAGTTAACATGGATGAAATGCCGTCATGAGTGTGTGTGTGTGTGTGTGTGTGTGTGTGTGTGTGTGTGTGTGTGTGTGTGTGTGTGTGTGTGTGTGTGTGTGTGTGTGCGCAATATAAAGTTCTGTTCAAGAAAAAAGGAGAAAAAAAATCTTTATGAGCTGAAACGAAATGAAACACTACAATCTCAATATACAACAGCCTCAGAGTCAAGCAACCCCACCAGAAGAGACCTATTGATCACACTCACCTATTCAACTCGTCTAGGCTCATCAGGGAGTAATTTTTGAGGCTGTACACTTGCACCTCGAGGGTCATTCCGGCTTCACGCTTATGCCTCCTCCCCCACGTCATGGTGGCAGGGGGCGCGGGATTGACGTAAAGCTCTGAGATCTGGGCTCCCACTTTTTGGGACAACTCGGTGAGCTGTTCATCCACCTCAGAAACGGTCGTGTCCATGTGGAGGGTGAAGATATGATCCATGCCCAGGGGTAGAACCTGAAGAAGCAGGGGAAGGGTGGAGAGAGAGAGAGAGAGAGAGAGAGAGAGAGAGAGAAGAGAGAGAGAGAGAGAGAGAGAGAGAGAGAGAGAGAGAATGGGGGAAGAAAGTAACAGCTGGTGAACGGGAGGTTGTTGCTCCCTGTGTGTGTGTGTGTGTGTGTGTTTGTGAAGCGGATTAACCACAGCGTAAGAAAAATAAATGAGGAAAAGATATTCTTCCGCTTGGAATCTTAAACATTTAGTAATATGACACGGATTGTGGATCACCAATTTCAGTCCAGGTTGCGGAGATGGTGGAGGAACTGTGACCGTAATATATCAAATTTGTCACTTTATTTAAGATTATGAAGATCACAGCAGCCGTGTTGCTAAAAAGAAGGAAAGGAAAAAGCGTAGAGTTGGGAGAAGCCAGTACTGTTCAGTCCACTCACCGTGACACTCAGCCGGTTACTGTTAACAGTATCTGAAGCATTGACGCTGAATTCGCACTGCGGGTTGCAGTCCAAACCCTTCACGACGAATACTTCACCGGTGTTCTCGTTCACCGTGAACTGGTCAGCCGCCTTGCCTGTTATAGAATATTTCACCTCTGGGCCGTCACTGTCCTTGGCCTGCAGCAGCCCAGAGTTGGATGGAGGGCGAGTACAAGGTGATGTTATTATTGTGCAGCACACTGTGTACGTGTTCACATTCCTTCTGAGTATCTTTCACTGGTCAAGAGGGCAGTAATTGCTCTACTTTAGGTCTTATTTATAGCACTATATCAATAGAAATTGAAGGCATTTTTCACAACAATTATGAGAAGAAAGTGGGAATGACTTGCATACGTCGTGTGCTGAACAGATGAAAGATGAATATTCATAGTAATACAGTGACAACTAATGGATGGTGAGAGGAAAGGCAGGGCAGACAAACGTAGCACTCCTATATTGTTCCTCCTTTCCCTAAAACCATTTGCTTTCACGAATGAAACCGATAAAATAATGACAGGGCCCATGCTAGTAAATAACTCATTCAGTGGAAAACTTGTCGTGTGGAAAATTATAGCAACTATTCAAAAACTCGTATGGGTGATTCTTGCCGCTTGACAATATATATATATATATATATATATATATATATATATATATATATATATATATATATATATATATATATATATATATATATATATATATATAATGTGATTGAGCTTATTCTTGGTAGTCTTTGGCAGTTGTGTTGTATTAGGAATGCTCACGGATGCACCAACACGAAGGGTCATTCACTGTTAATCGCGTGACTTTTTCTGGACCACTGTAACATACAAGGCTATTCGAAAGAGTTTCTTGTAAATGTTTGCGTCTACCATTAGTGGAAATCACTGGATTAGTTTAAAATTGGGAGGCTGTGTACCCTTTTAAAGAGGCTGTGTCCAGAATTCTCGCATGTAAAGTTTAGTTACACCGGAAGTAAAATGAAGTACATACTTTTACATAGTATTTTTTGTTCATAGTAGGGACCAAATAAAAAAAAAAATGTTGCATAAAATAAAGAGCTGATGACCCTCGAAAAGTTTGGCTTATCCGTAATTACGAGTTAGTTTACTATTTATGTATTGATCCACCTCCCTTGAAGGAGTTCATGGATATAGCAAGAAAATGTAATCTGAGTATAAGGTGACTTCCCAGTCAGAGGTAACGAACAAAGATAACCGTGAGTGACGAACATGAATTCACACCTGGACACTGACGACAGGGCCCACCGCCCTCCTAAGGGCCTCGTTGGTTGGGTAGGCGACCACCATGCTTTCGCTGTCAAATAATGGTGCCACATCATTTTTGTCTTCCACGTTGATGAGGACCAGAACCTGGCTCCTGCAGACATGGGGAGAGAGCTGCCAATTTTAAAATGGAACATCAGTATTTTTGTTTTCATCTATTCTTCTTTTCCCGCCTGATACTACGTAATGTGTCAGTGAAATAAGGTAAAATTGTACTCTTACGGAGCAACAAAGCCGGTATAGCAGAGAGAGAGAGAGAGAGAGAGAGAGAGAGAGAGAGAGAGAGAGAGAGAGAGAGAGAGAGAGAGATGTAGTGGGGAGAAAAAGAATTGTTGTATTGTTGCAAGCTAACCTCTGCAGGGTTGGTGAAATGTCTTCGCTGACTTCTGGGCATTTAATGTCTTCCTCAAAGGCTTCAACGACCATTGTTATTTCCTGCATTTCCTCGTAGTCCAGGCTGCCAGTCTTACGCAGTATCCAGGTCCTGCCGTCCTGCCTTGTTACGCTAAACCTTTCTGAACCGGGGAAATTAACATCTGATGATCAAAATAATTTTTTGCTGGCATGTGATAAGTGAATGTTCTACCATCAGTATGTATCTACATTCTCTCTCTCTCTCTCTCTCTCTCTCTCTCTCTCTCTCTCTCTCTCTCTCTCTCTCTCTCTCTCTCTCTCTCTCTCTCTCTCTCTCTCTCTCTCTCTCTCTCTCTCTCTCTCTCTCTCTCTCTCTCTCTCTTTATATATATATATATATATATATATATATATATATATATATATATATATATATATATATATATATATATATATATATATTATATATACATATGTGTGTGTGTGTGTGTGTGTGTGTGTGTGTGTGTGTGTGTGTGTGTGTGTATATGCATATATGGACATATACGTATGTATGAATAATAGGGTACACACACACACACACACACACACACACACACACACACACACACACACACACACACACACACACACACACACACACACACACACACACACGGTGTCGTGTTCGTAGATGTCCTCTTATTCGAAGCTGTCCGCTCTACTGCTATGAACACTTTATAAGGTCTATTTCACTCCATATTCAGCTAATCTTGTAACCAAATCTTCAGCCATGTTGTTGTGGACAACATGTTGTGTTCCTAGATGTCCTTGTAAGCAGCTGTCCGTGAACTGTTCATGCTCAGAGCCCGATTTTTACAAACAAAATCTTGTTGATAAACATATTTGTCCTCTGCTGTCTACAGCAACGTGACTGAAGACTTGGTTAAAAGATCAGTCAAATAGAGGGATGAAATATACCCTACAAAGTGTTCATTTTAGTCCGGCTTTTGTTTGTAGAGCGGACAGCTGCAAACATGACAACGGTCCTCACATCCAGTTAACATGCCTTGTTACAATATAACTGACGCGGCAACATTTTTTTTCCTACTTTGTAATATTTTCATATTCATTTCACGGCTTTATTTATAAGATTTTTTTTTTTTCAGAGCAGTGGCAACCTCTTTACATAAATGTAAAATCTCATTGTACATTCGATTTGTGTGTATGTTGCCTCGGTATTTGAGAAAATGAAAGTTATCATTTACGTTCTATCCAAGAAAAATATAAAAAAGACTTGATCTTCGTCTATCTCGAGCTGACGCAACACAGAGATTCTGGAAGGAAAATAAACTCAAAATGAGTGTATAGTGAAGTGACGTAAGCTGTGCTACCATGCGCTTCGAGAGGCTGAGCTTCAGTGATGCAAACTTTCCCGGAGATTTGCGAGACAGTGATGTTGGCCACGTCCTCCTCTTCCTCGCCCTCCACCACCGTGTGACTGATGAGACTGTTCAAGATACTCGGCTGGTCTATAGGCACTGGCATGACATAGATGTTGACCTGGCGTGGGGAGAAAGAAATGGTAAGTGGGAATTTTATAAAAGGAAGGTTCTTTATGTATCTCTTCGTCGTTGACGTTGTCGTTGTCGTCACCGTTGTTGTTGTTGTTGTTGTTGTTGTTGGCACTATTGATGCTGCTTCTAATAGTAATACAGCTTATCATTTTTTTTTTGGGGGGGAGCTGTCATGTGCTTGTGAAGGAATAAAAGTGTGTCTGTGTGTGTGTGTGTGTGTGTGTGAGAGAGAGAGAGAGAGAGAGAGAGAGAGAGAGAAACTGTGTGTGTGTGTGTGTGTGTGTGTGTGTGCGTGCGTGCGTGCCTGCGTGAGTGCGTATATGTAATCTCCGTTACACATAAAAACAAACTAAAGAAAGGAAAGCAACAAACAAAAACACTCACCTTCGTCTCAGTGTGCTCTGAGTGGACGGATTTGACCATTGCTGTGGCCTCGAGTTCGTGGAGGCCTTCAGGTGGCGGGTTGCCCTTGTTGACTGTAATCCATCCCGACTTCGAGTCTATATTGAAGTACTTCTTGCTCTCATAGCCGTCACCTGGAGGAGAGAGACGGTGGTAGTGGTGGTGGTGGTGGTGGTGGTGGTGGTGGTTTTAGGGGCAAGGCTCGTCACGTGAGGGGTTTGTACATCATTCATTCTTTCTACCTTCTCTCTCTCTCTCTCTCTCTCTCTCTCTCTCTCTCTCTCTCTCTCTCGAACAACAAAAATTAATTAACATAAAGCATATGAAGCAGCCAATAGGAATAACAAGCGGCCAGGTGATACAAGGCAGTAAACACAGGTGTCAGGAATTTTGGGTGATCTGTGTTGCGTCACTGCCTCCCACACAAGGCACAAGGCAGAGACAGCACGCCGATGCTCAGGGTAGATCACGATAGTTGTTGGTGATATGTGGAGAGTGAATAAGATGAAGATTTTGATATGACTGTATAAAATTCGAGTATATTTATATGTATTCTGTAGATGGATAAGCTTTGTTTTCAAAGTTCCTTGTGCATCTGCTCTCTTAAAATCCAGTGAGAAGAGGAATTAAATAGCCCTCCAAGGTTATATAGCGTACGGAATAGTAATATTGAAAATGGATAGAGTATCGTAATAACTTTATGTATAACTGTATACATTTTCTTTGTTAGTATAGTGATGATGGGGTCATTATAGGAGCAAGACAGTATAGGCACTGAGTCTACAGATCACTACGATATTGCTCAATCACCTGTCGCCGTAGCATGTAAATCAGGATGCAGGTGAAATACTGAAAAATACCAGTGACCCGAAACCAAAGGGTGGGAGTGACGTACAAATTGAGTCACCGAAGGAGGGAGTGGGCAACGTGTTATCACTGGGTTCTCTTCGTAGCGACGCATGAACCAAAGACTTGAGCCTCGTATGGGACGGTCAAAGAGCAATGGACAGAACTGTGTTGTGTGTAAGATTAAACATTAAACGTTTCACAGAGAAAGAGAAAGCTGCGTTATGTTATGCAGAAAGTAGATGAAAGATGGAAAAAAAAATGGTGTTAGAATCGTCACTTTCCAAGATATATACGAGTATATATATATATATATATATATATATATATATATATATATATATATATATATATATATATATATATATATATATATATATATATATATATATATATATATATATATATATATATATATATATATATATATATATATATATATATATATATATATATATATATATAGAGAGAGAGAGAGAGAGAGAGAGAGAGAGAGAGAGAGAGAGAGAGAGAGAGAGAGAGAGAGAGAGAGAGAGAGAGAGAGAATCCACCAAAGAAGAAAGCAGGAATTTTGTTCTGTTGTGGACCAGAAGTGGCTGCCGTTAATTACGATAGTGATGAAGATGATGATGATGATGATTAGCAGGAGGGGGAGAGGAGGACATTATGAGAGCAGTGAGGCAACTCGTCACTAAGAGAATTACATGCCAAGGCTATCCCGCCAAACTCACAAGTTCTCGGCTATAATTGCTTGGCTTGTGCTGGCCGTTATTTGAGGCAAGTAAATATGTCACACAGATGTGTATGTGCATGACTACAGGACATCTATGCTTCAAAACACGGCAGTTAATCAGATGGATTATATTTTTTAAGCGATCTGTCTCTTCAGGTGTAAAAACAAAAAGGCAGCCTCAAAATTAACCTTGATTTAAATCGCTTAAAAAACTAATCACTTTCATCGGTGTGGACAATCTTTCAAAATTAAGATTCTCTCTCTCTCTCTCTCTCTCTCTCTCTCTCTCTCTCTCTCTCTCTCTCTCTCTCTCTCTCTCTCTCTCTCTCTCTCTCTCTCTCTCTCTCTCTCTCTCTCTCTCTCTCTCTCTCTCTCTCACACACACACACACACACACACACACACACACACACACACACACACACACACACACACACACACACACACACACACACACACACACACACACACACACACACACACACACACACACACACACACACACACACACACACACTGACGAATACCAACAATACACAGTGCCAGCTACCACAAGTTAGCAACACAAACACGCACACCCTCAATACACTTCAGGTCCCAGGACAGAAGTCTTTGTAGTACTTAGACTGTATTCCAACTCCTCGTTCAAGATGCTGAGAATAGCAGTCACCTTCACCACCTTCCCGATGCTCTCGTAGAATATTTCAGCCACATACTGTGCCTGTTCGAAGTGTAGTCCTCCGCACACGATATATTTCCAAGGGAGGTTCACAGTAAGCACGGCTGAACAATTTGCTCCAGAAGCGTCTTCACTCTGTTAAGGTGTTACATGCCACCTGAAGTGTGATGGTGGTAGGATCGCACTGGGCTTCGGAATCACTTTTATGCAATGAAGATGAATGGGTGCAGGATGTAGGTTTGATGTTGTTGGCTTAGAGGTGGTAAAATGCTATCTCACTTGTAATGTGATGTCACCTGACAGTTAGGAAAATAATTACAAAGGATATTTGAGTGTTGGGTTTAAGGAGGAGGAGCCTAGGTGTTGCTATAATTTCTAAGAAAGGTGTGTGTATGTGTGTGTGTGTGTGTGTGTGTGTGTGTGTGTGTGTGTGTGTGTGTGTGTGTGTGTGTGTGTGTGTGTGTTTTGAAGATTAAAAAATGTCAAGGTGAATGGCTCTTCGTGTAAAAACGGTGCAGTATTAGCACTTTCCCTTTCTTTTAGAAGCTACGGCATTGTTTAAGGAAATCATCTCATTTAGGAAGACTCGTTCCAGACAGTGCCGTTAGAAAGAGCGGTTCAGAGTACTGTTTCACAGATAACAACTTACTTTTTTTTTTTTTTTTACTAAATAATCTTCAAGTAGATTTTACAATGTTTATATGAACATCTTTTGTACTCAGGTTTCAATTTTTAAAAAATTGGTTTTATTTATTTATTTATTTATTTATTTATTTATTTATTTTATTTATTTATTATTATTATTATTTTTTTTTTGTAGCTTATGTATCTACTGTTTGCAGGTTTTGTGCTGATCTTAGGATATTGTTTGTCAGCTATTTCAGCATTCCCTGGGTTTTCTCTTTGTTTACTTTAGCATACTTATGCTCAAAAGTAATCTTAAAACTGATGATGATGATGAAGATGAAGATGAAGATGATAAAGATGATGATGATGAAGATGATGATGAAGATGAAGATATCTGATGATGATGATGATGATGAAGATGAAGATGATGAAGATGAAGATGATGATGATGATGATGAAGATGATAATGAAGATGAAGATGATGATAATGAAGATGAAGATGAAGATGATGATGAGAATGAAGATGATACTTACCTACTTACTTCTCCCAGGCCAGTAGAACCTTTCTTACTACCTTGAGTGTGCACTATGGTCTGAGTATGAGGAGAATCTCCGTGAACCACCAACATATATATATATATATATATATATATATATATATATATATATATATATATATATATATATATATATATATATATATATATATATATATATATATATATATATATATATATATATATATATATATATATATATATATATATATATATATATATATATATATATATATATATATATATATATATATATATATATATATATATACACGAATCAACACTACCTCAAAACTATGAAAGCAGCTGAAGGACATCTCTCAAAGGCAAGCATGTACAAAACAGGGAACAAAGTGACCCACACACATTACGCCTGCACAGGGAAGGATTAATACCTCACAGACATAAGATTGCCACTATAGAATCACAAAACAGAAAAAAAAAAAAAAAATTATGAAGTGATCTTTACTCCAGTCATATATAACTTCATATCCGATGTCCTTGACTTTAATATAATACACTTTGTCAGCTAAAGCATAGGTGGAACCAGTGTACGACGGTCTCTCGAAAATGAGGGTCGGTTGGTCAGGGCCCCAAGTGATGGTGGATTCCGTGCCTGTAGGGGCGCAAGAGAGTAAGACACATTTCGGCTCAGAGCTCTCTTACACCAAACCGTACTCTCCTACAACCAGATTCTATTTGTAAAATTAGTGACTGGAAAAGTTATTTTTTACTTATTTTATTTCATTATTTTGGTATTCAACACTACGAATAAGTTAAACTAAATGATTTGTTTTAACTAGTTACTATAGAGACCTCTCCATACTTATCGCATGTCGTGGGAAACTCTAGATTACCAAGGTCTTCGTGTGTGTTGCTTTACAACGACGTTTTTGTCTGTGTAGAATGTGTAAATAAGTGAGTGTAGTTCAGTAGGATTGTTGAAGAGGGGACAAGGGGAGTCTGAATCAGTCACTGAGCTGCGAGTGTGTGATGCTTATTGAAGATGTGAATGAAGAAGAAGGAAACAGGCTCACGAGTCTTGGAGTTACAGGGTGATTGTAAAGGTCAATGATTTTTTTTTTCGTGTTATGAATCAAGTCAATCGTTGCAACTCAGCCTCGATTATGGAGTGTGAAGACACGTTACCACAGGAAAAATGACATCCGTAGTAGTTAGATGAGGAAAGAGGAGTAAGTGCCTTCAGTTGTCATAGTTGGACAGGTGATCACGGGACAGGTGAAGTCAGTAGTAGTTTCAATTGGGCAGGGAGTACACGTGCCTTCATTGGGTGTAGTTGGGCAAGGTGTGGAGGGGCAGATACATTCTGTAGTGGTCTCGGTTGGGCAAGGTGTGGAGGGGCAGATGCATTCTGTGGTGGTATCAGTTGGACAGGGAGTACACGTGCCTTCACTGGGTGTAGTTGGATAAGGTGTGGAGGGACAGATGCATTCTGTGGTGGTCTCAGTTGGGCAAGGTGTGGAGGGGCAGATGCATTCTGTGGTGGTCTCAGTTGGACAAGGAGTACACGTGCCTTCGCTGGGTGTGGTTGGATAAGGTGTGGAGGGGCAGATGGATTCTGTGGTGGTCTCAGTTGGGCAAGGTGTGGAGGGGCAGATGCATTCTGTGGTGGTCTCAGTTGGACAAGGAGTACACGTGCCTTCACTGGGTGTAGTTGGATAAGGTGTGGAGGGGCAGATGCATTCTGTGGTGGTCTCAGTTGGACAGGGAGTACACGTGCCTTCGCTGGGTGTGGTTGGATAAGGTGTGGAGGGGCAGATGCATTCTGTGGTGGTCTCAGTTGGACAGGGAGTACACGTGACTTCACTGGGTGTAGTTGGGCAGGTGAATTCAGTAGTAGTTTCAGTTGGGCAGGGTGTACACGGCTCTGGTGAGGGGCACTCTGTGATCTCTTCCGTTGTATAAGTTGTACAGATGCACGGTTCACAGGAGGTACCAGTTGTGGTAGAGCTGGTGGTTGTGGAGGTGGTGGTCGTGGGCGGTGGCGGCAGCGTAACTACTAGGAGAGCATTAGCTATTGCTTGGCTGGTATCAGAGGCCTGTGGGGAAACGACGATGTTGATGTACACACACACACACACACACACACACACACACACACACACACACACACACACACACACACACACACACACACACACACACACACACACACACACACACACACACACACACACCATCATCATCATCATCATCATCATCATCATCATCATCATCATCACAAGAAGACATCCTTGGGTTATTTATGTTGCTCGCATGCCGCTGAAAATTAAAGGGATATCTATCTCCAGGTTTTATAGTACACAAATACTGGTATCGCAAAAACACTAACTGCTTTTTTATTGTATATCTTCAACAACAATGGAGGGATAACCTCCCCCCGGCTGCTGATGCTTAGTTATTGGCTCGTGTACATAAAGCTGCTGTGTTAATCCTTCATAATAAGAACAATACTGATGCGTATTATTCAGCTGATATTGCTCCTGTAAACGCCCTTTTAACTTGTTAAAGTTAAGTTAGCCGTTGCAGAGGATAATGTGAAATATTCTTCGAAAAAAAAAAATAGTTCTTTACTTGTATTGCGTTTCATACTATCTGATCGCATCATTGCATTCAGGAGACTTTTTAAGGACAGAATGGTTTATTTCTTATTTCATTGTTGATCAGACATCTCCTGCAGGTGGCAAAAATGTGCAGTTTTGCGGTATTAGTGCTTCAAAGCTGTTATTTCACTTGTGCTGCTTTTTTTTTCGAATTTCGGCAAGCATGCTTGGATTCTACACTCATTACGGTGTCTAATTGATTTAAACAAAATTGCTTTTCTTTGGTAAGATGTGATGTAAGATAACTTTATTAATGTAAGAGTGAGTCATATTATAGAGACATATCACTTGCACCACAAGATACACCTAGTAAGGTAATTTGTTCCTTAACATTTCCAGTTTCAAAAGTATTTGTCAGAAAATTAGGAGACTTACTTCGTTACATGTAAAGCTCAAAGTGTAACGTTTTCGCGCTTATTGTTGTCAATATTGAAGATATAGCACTATGCAAATTTTCAGCTCCTTCCATTAAACCATGACCAATAGAAAATAAATTATTGCTAATTTTTCGAATGTGTCGTAACTGAATTATGAAAGAAGTACATAATGTGACAGCCCTTCACTCGAACAAATAATAGGCTCAGTCACAGAGTAAATTTGTGAGGCAAAATTTTTCTCGCAAAAAAGAGACACCAGAGGTTTAGAGTAGAACAATAAAGCGACAAAACGACAGGAAAGAAGTAAATTACACTCACAAATTTAGTACACACTAGTCTGATGCCACAAAGAAAAGCAAAGGAAGAGACCAAACCAATGATACTCGTACAGGAATGCTGCGCTTCATCTACCTCTGCCTCAATGTCACAACACGTGTTGTTCATTGAAAATAAAGCAAAGTAATGGATGCAACTTAAGAAATAAATAATATTTACTGGTGGGGACATGGCAAAACAGAGCAACACTGGCGATAGTATTTGTAATATGCAGAAGTGAATCCAACAGTTTAGTATGTACATTTATATATATATATATATATATATATATATATATATATATATATATATATATATATATATATATATATATATATATATACACACACACACACACACACACACATGTATATTGTACAGGCACCTAGTATATGCACCTTACCACATAGGCGTATGTGAGTGGGCAGAGGATATGATGAATATGATAATGAGAATGAATGTGTCCTTGAATTGCAATATTCGTGTGACTTTTCATGATGAAGGAATTACATATTATGTATATTCTTCCCTCCCTTTATTTTTTCGGGAGCTTCATAAAGCGTTGCACATTCTTAGTATTTGTCATCATTATCGCCGTCAGTGTAGGGGGAAGAGACAGAAACCTAGCTGCTGCCTCTTGAACAAACAACTGTACTAGGTCTGTATCAGCTGCCTCACCTATGTGCACTGGAGGAGCATGGGGGATGTAGCATTTCGGGGGGGGGAAAGATCACTAATTTCTTAAGCTATCGAACTTTGAATCTGAAGAAATTTACTACATAATCTACAGAATTAGCTTCAGCCTCTAAGAGTACAGAGGCAGTCAAGGCTGAATCTCATTGGGGCTGAGTGAAGGAAGAACAAAATTTGATCTAAGGTGGGACGGGCTACATTCAACTCTCAAAAAACTACCTTTATAGTGCAGGATCTATGGAGTTCTACCCGACCACCTAAACCTAACAATTAAATACTGCGGAGCTCCGGAACATGTAGTAGTGCGCCTTACCTTGAGGAAGAACATGACTTGCTGATGGTCGACTAGGAAAGGTGTGTCTAAATCCTTAATGAGGGTCACTTCGCCGGTTACTTCGTTTATTTTGAAGTATGTCGTGCCATCGACTGCCATGGTGAAAGAAAAAAAAGTAAGGAAGGGGAAAAATAGTTTGTTCATCAGTGTTAATCTGGAGTTATCCTGCAAAGAAGAGACAAAAATAATGTGCATTATTACTTTTTAAGCATTCTGTTCATCTTAAGTTCTCTCTCTCTCTCTCTCTCTCTCTCTCTCTCTCTCTCTCTCTCTCTCTCTCTCTCTCTCTCTCTCTCTCTCTCTCTCTCTCTCTCTCTCTCTCTCATGGTGTGGAATTTTCGTGATAGTCAAAAAGTGCAATGCTAATAGTAACAATATGCTTATCAATAAAGTTTGCCTTACCGTCGCCCTGGGCATTGGTCATGGTGTAAGTGACTGATGAGGTAATGTCACCACTGTCCCCGTCGACCGCCGAGATGCTGGAAGGTTGTATTATCAGAGACGTATTTGTCGCCTGGGGAGAAGGAATAAGAAATAAAATAGTAAACGAAATGCATTTTTTTTTTTTGTGTGTGTCTGTGTTGTGTCGTATAAAAAAAAAGAAAAATAATGATGTTGATGAGACGGAGACGGCGAGCTATGGACACCGTGAAAATACGTAGGTAGTGAAGGAAGCGGTGGGACGAGTATGCTGGCAGTTTCTTAGGTGGTAT
>NC_087153.1:5737500-5757500 GCF_035594125.1 Scylla paramamosain
ATTTTTAACGGTGATCTGTAATATTTTTATCCACGGCGAACAAACGCAACAGCCGTGTGCAGTGATGCTAATAAAGAGTGTCTTCTTGTAGGTAGTGAGGCAAGAAGGGGTGAGCAGTGGCAGGGGTTCCCTGTGATGTTGAAATCCTCACTTTAGAGGACTAAACGTCAGGACCTTTTGACATTATCTCATATAGCGAGGGAAAAATACAAAGTTTGAACGAGACGGATGACCGCTCTGAAACTAGTATGCTTGATTTTGACCACTCGTGTTGTGGTCAAATCCTTTTTAATTTTGAGTCTAGGAAGAAAACTTCCTAAGCAAGACATTAATGTATTACTGCGTAATAAACAAAACATCACAATGAGAGCGTATTTCTGACACTAAGCTTTCATTCTTGAGTCCTGTGATCATATTTTGTTTCCGGCTGAACAAGTGCACCTGGTTCTGGAGAGGCGAGATGGTAATGAACAAACATTCATTGCCTTGTTTGGTAGTTACTAATTTTTCTCTTCCTCCTCCTGACCACCAGACGCGTTTCACCACTGCACGGTGCAGGATGTACTTCAGGACAGGTCAACCGGGAATGAGTGAGGGCATGTCATTATCAAACAGGTATGATGGCGTCCTGATGATACACGTTTGATTATGACTTGCCTCATCCGAAGAAACAGAAGAAAATATCCGAACGTCAGGTCTTAATTGATTTCTAAAGTGTTATATTGAGTCTGATTAACTATACGAGATTACTACTTAACATTTTTGCATGGACTTACCTGGAATGTTACGTCACACACGATAGGTCCAGGTTCTGTTTCGTAATCTAGGCTTCTCTTGAGCTGGTAGAAAACGTCAACGGCTTTTTCTCCCGAGATGTATGATTTTTTGGTGGCCTCCAGGGGACAGTTAGGGTCCATCATCACAATGAACTCGTTGTTTGGGGAAGTTCCGTCCTTGTCTTGCACTACGCTCTGTCGGATAGAGATCAGTAATTATGTTTAATAGTTATTGAAGTTAACTGTTTTGTTGACATTTGTATATATATACGAGCAGATGGTCATGGTCTTGGATGTATTAATCTGCAAGAACAAAGTCAGACGTGACTTTTCTTTTTTTTTCCATTTTAGAAGTAGAAGTAAACCTTTCTACTCGTGCTGATTTCGTTAACACCACTACCACCACCACCACCATCACCATCATCACCTCCTCCTCCTCCTCCTCCTCCTCCGTCACTCTCTATCTACTCCTTGAAGACTCAAAGATGACAAACTTAACATATCTTTAAATAAGCGTGTGATGTGGAAGTAACGATGAACTTCTGACCTGTAAGATCTTTATGGAATCTGTGAACATGGAAGTATAAAGATAACTGCGAACTCTAACTAGGGCTGTTATAACCGTTCCTGTTTATGGCATAGGGTAGCCAAATATTCTCCCTTGCAGTACATATTCATTGGAAAAATTGCCTCTGATATCTCACAACAACGGAAAAAAAAAAAAAAATCAAGAATTCGTGAAATTTTAAAGGTAACTTTTTGTACATGGATCAGAGGGTGCCTTGTGGCCAGAAATCAGAATGTACGGGGTGGTCAAAGTTTTCTGGACTGCCTGTCACCCATTGGCTGGTATTTACCATATGGATCAAAATTGAGTTCCGTCCTTTTTTGTTATTCTTTGGAGGCAAAAATGACTAAGGATTTGGTGGAGAAAATACCTTCCATGATAACAAAACGAAGAACTTGAAGTATTGCACGTTTACAGAGGTAAAGCTAACGAGATGCTTGTTTTCTTGACTCTATGCACGACACGCTGAACGATCGAATGCCAGTGTAAATTTGATACCCCACAATGTAAGTTGCTTGCTGTTAAACAGAGTACAAACAGGAATGTACTGCAATATTTATTTCATCATTAACGCTTTCGTCGGTAACGATAGTACGAACATCGTTACTGAATTTGATTAACCTTGTACGATTTTATCAAATAAATATAAAGCTACACGTATTAAAATTTAATTGCTCAGTGTATTAAAATTAGAATTACTCAGTATTTCTATTTGCTGTCGGTGGTATTTTTCGGTGCTTTATCACAAACTTCTATCAGACTGGTTTATTAACCTTGAGAAAATATTAACAACTGAAACTTATGAAACTATATTTGAAACTCAATCAGCACATATTTGTTACTCGATGTGAAGTTATATATATATATATATATATATATATATATATATATATATATATATATATATATATATATATATATATATATATATATATATATATATATATATTTTTTTTTTTATAAACACGATGCATGTATTCATGAAGAGAAAGAAAAAAAATGATGGTTTAGCATTGTGGTTCCCAGACTTTTTCGGCTTGTTACCCAATTTAACATACCACATTAAGCTTGTTACCCTTTCACAAGATGCCAATACATGTGTACAGTGCAGGACGCGTCGTGATCAAGTTTACTAAGTGACTGTCCAGAAGCTTGCCTGTCAAAATACTGTTGGCTTGCCACGCATAGTTACATATTTCTTCTTTTCTGAAGTTTTTGAAATTTACTGTTATTCTGTTTAACTTTATTAATCATAATAGGTTTACTTAACAACTTTGCATGCTAAGGTAAAGTTAACATTGATCTTAATGGCAGGTACCGCAATGTTTTGATTTCCAGAATTCTTCACCTTTTCTTTGTCATCCCTCCAGTATCTCCGAAAAATTGTTTTATTACCCGCAGTTTGAGAACCACTGGTCTAGCAGGAAGAAAGAAGCAATATAGCTCTCTCTCTCTCTCTCTCTCTCTCTCTCTCTCTCTCTCTCTCTCTCTCTCTCTCTCTCTCTCTCTCTCTCTCTCTCTCTCTCTCTCTCTCTCTCTCTCTCTCTCTCTCTCTCTCTCTCTCTCTCTCTCTCTCTCTCTCTCTCTCTCTCTGTTGTTAGACACTGTATGGAACCATAATAT
The DNA here is from genome assembly GCF_035594125.1 of Scylla paramamosain. Taxonomy (NCBI): domain Eukaryota; kingdom Metazoa; phylum Arthropoda; class Malacostraca; order Decapoda; family Portunidae; genus Scylla; species Scylla paramamosain. Next base: position 5,740,468 of record NC_087153.1, read on the forward strand.
AATAATGAAGCCACTTCATTCAAGTTTCGATATATATTTCTTTCTGCATCACAGTAATGATCGTTCCTCATCCAATTTGCTTTTGTTACCACAGGCTGTCAGGTGACTGCTCTTAATAAGCATATTTATTTACATTAGTTCTCACATTTACCACTCGTTTGTGTGTTACGTTAACTACAATATTTGTCCAGCCTTGTGTGCTTCTACAACATAAACTCTTCCCTATTTGCTTTGAAAATCAGCACTAATGTTCTAAATCAACATGACATTCTTACTGTCTTTTCAGGTGCCACTGTCCTGAAAGCAGGAGAGGGGAAAAGTTATCTCACTCCCCTGTCCTACGCTCACAGGTGAGAAAAAATCTGTGCTGTACTTAGTAGGTCTACTATCACAAGTTAACAGTGAAATCAATCAAATTTACTGTTACCTGTTACTGTTGGGTACCTGATTCTTTTGCTTTCATTCTTGCGTGAAAATTCAACAATTATGATATTATTCTATCATTTTGTTAAGTGTGTGACAACGTGAAGAGGATAGGTGCTGATAAACTTTCCAGCTTATATATATATTTACACTAATAGCCAGTAGCTCAAACACATGCGGTTTTCAGATTCAAAGGAAATCGTTTTGTCAGTATGTATTCTACTACTTATTATTTAGTTACTTTCCTCCTTTTTCTCCTCCTCCCCTCCTCCCCAACCTCTTCCCCTTTCTCCTCCTCCTCCTCCTCCTCCTCCTCCTCCTCCTCCTCCTCCTCCTCTTCCTCTTCCTCCTCCTCTTCCTCTTCCTCCTCCTCCTCCTCCTCCTCCTCCTCCTCCTCCTCCTCCTCCTCCTCCTCCTCCTCCTCCTCGAGCGCCATCTACGTCTTCTTAATTACCGCAAAATTGTAGATGGGGTAGTTGAGCATGAAGCCCTCTTCAATAGTGAGGGTGTCATTTATTTTGTCAGGCACCGGACGCTGGTTGTTGTCGTCGATGATGTTGTGGGTCAGCGTCACACGGCACTGGTATGGAGAGGAAAGAAATTGACTCGTCACACATGCATAGCACAAGAGTACCCGGGTATCCTACAACATTATGTGTGTTATGTCACGATGAATCTCTACAACCTTGGAAAGGGAAGGGTTATTGTAGACGTTGAGCCTCAAACTTTGTGACACGTATACAGTTTATGTCGTTACTATAATATTTTCCTTATTTTAATATTCGTCAATTCCACGATATTTCAGGAGCACCCAAGGTGTAAATGGCTCTTGTACTTACGGTCTCTGGCCCGACTCCGTCGCTACTTTTCGTGAAGATGAATAGAGCATCTATTTTTCCCTGAAACATACGTACGAATCTTAATTAGATGCAATTATATGAAAATAAGAGGAAAATATAGGAAGTTACTATGGCAGGAGCGAACAGCAACATCCATTTTTGTGTGTGAACACAAACAATGGTACATATGATATGCTGTTGCTGAGTGTTCCCTAAAGTTGTGAAAAGAGTACATAAGTAAGCACATCAGGAATGGGCACTGAGGCATACAGGGAAGAGCACACACTCACCTGGGGGATGGGATTGTAGTCTGGCAAGCCCTCCAGGTTTGTTTTAACAGAGACTTTCCACAAACCTCCAACCGCATTGTCAATAGTGAAGTATTTAGTGAAATTGGAATCCTCTATTTTCGGTTCTTCAACATTCTTCGTGTCCCAGAACAGGGTATACAGCTCTTCGTTCACTGAAACCAGCTCTTCGACGTCGACGTCTACCGTTACGATCTGATTGATACCACTGATTGGTACCTCACTTGTATTGAAGAATGTGATACAGTCAACTGAAAATAATAGTTGACATAATGTAACATAACTTATGAGTGACTTATCCACTACAGAAAACTCGTTATCTATGAAAAGTGTGCGTGTATAATATATATATATATATATATATATATATATATATATATATATATATATATATATATATATATATATATATATATATATATATATATGTGTGTGTGTGTGTGTGTGTGTGTGTGTGTGTGTGTGTGTGTGTGTGTGTTTATCTGTGCTTCCGGGTTATCTTTTAGATGGTCAATTTATACATTTTTGTAAGTATTTGTTTCTTATTATTTTCTTACAGGAATTGACTGTCCGGGGTCTAAAGACACACACACACACACACACACACACACACACACACACACACACACACACACACACACACACACACACACACACACACACACACACATACCTCCTTACACTTAAGAAGAGTACACCCAAAAAATATATAATTCTCAATTCAAAATAAACCACCAATTCGTAAGGAGTAAAATAAACAGAAAAGACACTGCTGTAGATTTTATTCTGAAAGAGACGAAGAAGTGAAGACTTGCAAAATTCCTATATGAATGTAAGTTTGTTTTTACAAATATGTTTCTCTCTACATAAATTAGTATTATTCTCTTGCGCTGTGTACATTTTAAAATATCGAAATGTTGATTTGTTTCTTTATATGTTTACTTCCTGAATTTCCATCATGCTGTATTTCGATATCTGTCTGTTTATCCACCTTAGTGTCAATCATTGTCATACCAAATTTCAAAATATGTCCTTATAGAACTTTCGATTGTCCCTTCAAGTTTTTTTCTTTCAAAAACACTATCATACTCACTTGCAATCTGTAAATAGTGTGTTTTTCCACAGCTTCCTTCCTATGACTGAGTTAGTGGTGTGTAGGAAGTGCTTGTCAATTCAGAACCAAGAGCTCTATTTCTTATTACTATCCCCAAACCCTTTCATTTCCTATCATAGAGAACCGAGTTATTAACTGTGGTGTGTGTGTGTGTGTGTGTGTGTGTGTGTGTTCATATCCCAGACTTACTATTCAGTACAGCTTTACACTGGAATTGCTTGATTTTACAAAGTTGTCTCGGGTGAAACATTTCATCGTTGTATCTTTCTGTTAAGTATTTTGAAATCTGCGATTGTGACTCAGAGCCTTTTTAAACTCTTGCAAAGGTTTACAGTTGACAGGCTTGAATGACATGCGACTGATTTACCGAAGGTGAAACGCTCAATAATTCTGACAAAGCTGGATAGATTGTGAGACATTTTTATGACACTTGTATTAGAATATGTGGTTTGAGATGTGGATACTAGATTGGGCATATCATAATTCTCTCTCTCTCTCTCTCTCTCTCTCTCTCTCTCTCTCTCTCTCTCTCTCTCTCTCTCTCTCTCTCTCTCTCTCTCTCTCTCTCTCTCTCTCTCTCTCTCTCTCTCTCTCTCTTGCTGTGACAGCTCGATAAAGAGATAAATAAATAAGTGAATAAACCAGAAACCATCACGTGAAAGTAGATTAGTAATACTGGAAAAAGAAATGAAACGCAGGGGGATGAGAGAGGCATGGGGTTACAGGATCTCTGGATCATCATAGGCCAAGAAAACGTAAAATGCCTGCGACTTTTTCTCTGCCACTGTCACCACGTCAAGTGTAGCAGTAGAAGACGGAGTGATGCTTAATGTTGCTGCTTGTAGATTACAGAACAGTCAAGTTAGTAACGTGTGTGAGATGGGCGTGGTAAGGTCTCATTGCGAATAGAAGCCGTTGCATGGTATATATATAACTTGGAGCGATTCAGGGTTGTGTGTCGTACAGTAGTAGTAGTAGTAGTAGTAGTAGTAGTAGTAACAGCAGTAGTGGTGGTAGTGAAAGCAATAGCCGGCCTCAGACGGAGATGACAAGCGGCAGGAAAGAAGCCAAAGTACAACAACAGTGTTGTCTTTGGTACACTTGTAATTAGCACACTTGTTTCCATGAATGAAAACTAATAGCAAGCTTATTTGCGTAGAAGCTTACGAGATTCAGGGTTTGTTTGTGCCACAAGGTGGGAAGGGAAATGTGCATTTAAATGGAGGAAAATTCATTCTTACCGTTATTGAAAGCCATAAAGCTGGACACATTTATAAATAACAGAAAATATATACAGTCCTCGCTGTCATAGCCACATTAAACGAGTGGTTGATTTTAGGTTTTAACATCCTCGGTCTGTCCATTAATACTAATATAAACTGTAAACTTCGTTTTTTTTTAATTTTTATTAAAAAAAAAACTGACTCTGAAAATAGATGTTCTGAGCTGTCTCCGCCAGTTTTTCTCATTCCCCCAGCTGCAAACTGTTACCCACCCATGTATGGAGTACTCCCCACATATATGGAGTATCTTTATGTATTCTGACGTTAAATTATCTTCTAATCTTGCTAACTGCATACCCTGCCTCCTCCTCCCTCCTCCGTCCTCCCTCCCGCCTCGCTTCATAAGACTACTTTTCCTCACCCTTGTTCTGTCCATGCAAGAGTTAACCAGTATCTTCAGTCTTTCATCCCTTTTACTGGTAAACTCTGGGACTCCCGGCCTGCTTCTGTATTTCGTCTTACCTTTGACATGAACTGTTTCAAGAGGGAAGTTTCAAGTCACTAATCAAATTTTGGACAATCCTTTGAATTGCACTCTTTGAAGACTGGCCTTTTTTCAGACTTCTTGTTGTCCTTGACCAGAGCCCCTTTTCAACAGAATTATAAACAACATTGCCTTAAGTTTTTACAACTTGATTTGTAGTTTTTAGTTGCGATGAAAAACAAAAGTTGTGAAAACCTATATTTTCTCTGTATGAGACAGTAAACATTTATTCTGTACCTAAGAACAAACATGGAGTATAATTATCCACATTATCAGACACTCGAGCTGATGCTTACGTAGGCCTTCAAATGAAACTGGTTAAGGTCCACCACAAGTACCACCGCCACCACTACTAACACCATCCCCACCACAACCAACATCACCGCTACCACCGCCAACACCACCACTACCATGTCAAACAATATTTTTAACAACCATAATTCTGCCGCATAGCACATCCCCACGTTACTGTTCGGCATATAAAGATAGTGGTACATTGTTTATAACTTAAGGTGATATCAAATGCAGATAAAATAGCAATTGTACGTAATAATAACAGCGACAAGCGTGATAATTAATGAAACACTTACACTTAACTGTCGAAGTCATTAGGCGACAGGTAACTCAAGTTCAACCCACTATTATCTAGTGAAGTAATTACAGGTAACAAATCAGGGACCGTACTTTGAAACACGCCTGCACCACACCTCCACAACATTTAAAAAGCTCTAGTTGAAGTGACACGAGTTTTTGAGGATGTTTCTATGGTTCTAGTGACAGATTAACAAGATTTCTACATTATTAACAGAAGAAACAATTATAAGAACCCGTGTAATCATCACTGTGGCCCTGGAAAAATAGTCGTGATGAGAGAGCGAAGCGTTTCTGAATATGAGCCTCTGTGATGTACATTGCAAGCATGACACGAGGCTGTGGGAGGCGGCATTTGGTGACATGATGCAGTGGGAGGCGTTAACTCGTGAGCGGAACAGAGCGAGCGAGGCGGCCAAGGGGCATTTGTGTCCAGGCCTGCTGTGCCTCCTCCGCCATTTTGTTTCGCTTCACCGCCTCAGGGATTTAACTGACACAAGGACTAGTCTGTGTGTTTTTATTAGGGTTTTGTTTTAGGAAAGAGGAGGAGCGTCTAGTGGTGGAAAGAGAGGAGTGCCTGGTGGAGGAGAGGAGTGCCTGGTGGAGGAAAGAGAGGGGTGTCTGGTGGAAGAAAGAGAGGAGTGTCTGGTGGAGGAAAGAGAGGGGTGTCTGGTGGAGGAAAGAGAGGGGTGCCTGGTGGAGGAAAGAGAGGGGTGTCTGGTGGAGGAAAGAGAGGGGTGTCTGGTGGAGGAAAGAGAGGGGTGTCTGGTGGAGGAAAGAGAGAGGTGTCTGGTGGAGGAGAGAGAGAGAGAGAGAGAGAGAGAGAGAGAGAGAGAGAGAGAGAGAGAGAGAGAGAGAGAGAGAGAGAGAGAGAGAGAGAGAGAGGAGTGCATGATTGGAGGAAGAGGTAAGGAGTACTTGTAGGGAAAATAGAAAGGCCAAAGGCACTACTGGAGGAAAAGTATTACGTTTAATATAGTCAGGTTTGAGTTTTTTAGTGCTATGTTGTGTTGTATAACCTTCATCACAGCCTATGCTAAGAAGGATCTGCACCTGTTAGAAAATGCTTGTTAATGTGACTCTCTCTCTCTCTCTCTCTCTCTCTCTCTCTCTCTCTCTCTCTCTCTCTCTCTCTCTCTCTCTCTCTCTCTCTCTCTCTCTCTCTCTCTCTCTCTCTCTCTCTCTCTCTCTCTCTCTCTCTCTCTCTCTCTCTCTCTCTCTCTCTCTCTCTCTCTCTCTCTCTCTCTCTCTCTCTCTCTCTCTCTCTCTCTCTCTCTCTCTCTCTCTCTCTCTCTCTCTCTCTCTCTCTCTCTCTCTGTGTGTGTGTGTGTGTGTGTGTGTGTGTGTGTGTGTGTGTGTGTGTAAATAAAATTGGCTTAAATCTACAGAAAGCAAAAACTGAAGGAAGAGAACCCAAAGGTGCAAGACGGACATACTAAAGCCTCGCTAGAAGAAAAACAAGGACAGGAAAAAAGCTCAGGAATAAGAACAGGATTGGTAATGATAGCATGAGGAAATATAAGAAAAGGAAAGGAAAAAAACAAACTGAACAACAAGGATGGAACGACGAGGGAGGAGGAGGAAAAAGACAAGTAGAACGAAAGAAAAATTAAAAACGCTAGGCTGGATGATGGAAAGAGGAAAAAGAAGTGCTCTTAGTATTAGTATAAGAAAAGAAGAATAAAGAAGGAAAACAAGGAAAACAAGAAAACAATAGCTGTAAGAAAAAATAGAGGAAAGTTGAAGAAAAAAACACAAAAAAAAAAGACCGCGAAGGAGGAAAGAGAATGAGAGTAGGAAAAGAAGAAAGCAATGATGAAAACAAGCACAACAGCGTGACAGGAAAGAAGAAAGGAAAGCAAGAGCGAGAAAAGAGAGAGAAAAGAAAAAAACATAAAAAAACGGTTTCACATCTTCATTCATACATTCTTTAGAGGGAAAAACGTATTCGAGTCACTTCAGTCTACATACTTCGTGACTGTGTGTCAGGCGAGACGCATCAAGCAAAGCAAGCTGTTTCCACTCTTCATGTCCTTTGGGCTTGGTATCAGTGTCGCATGGGGGTGAATACGTGGCGAAACGCACGCTCACGAGACGATAGTTTTCTTGAATCATATAGAACAAGCGACTCCCAGATCAAATAGCAAGACTCGAAATTAATCTGACTTTTACGTCGGTTCAGGATGTGGCATAAATAACCAATTTCGTCCTTCCGTTAATTTAGAGGCACCAGCATGCTGTGTGTCAGAGATGGTTAACTTCCATTTCTCCTAATATATCCCTAATCTACTTGACTAAAGTCACTTTCAAAAAGAGAGTGTGTTTTCCTGTGAACAATTTCTTTTGTACGTTTCTTTTTATACGTTAAACAAAAATTTACTTTCTTAACTCATGAAAATATACATAATTATCACATTCTTTTCATTGAACTTCACAATAAAATCAAGATACAAAATCTGGAAATATTCTCAAGGTACATCAGTCAGGATACGTTCGTAAAGCCCCAGACATTATATTTACTTCCTGTTATTCTTTAACGTGTCCAGCCTCGTAGTTTCTAGTACCTGCAAGCAACCATGGTTATTCTCACATGTACGGTTGCTTAGCGTTTCCCTTCCTACTATGAGGTACAAGCAAACCCTGAGGCCACGCAAAGCTTGATGCAGTGAAGCGTGGCATTAGCTTTATTGGTAAATTTTGTCCGTAAGTAGTCGTTGAGACGCAACAATTATTCCAAGTGTACCAACACGCCGTTGGTTTACCTTGACTTTATTCTTACCACTTGGCATTTCTATACGAGGCTTAAGCTTCTAGTGACCTGCTACTACTACCATTAGTGCTGCTACTGCTGCTGCTGCTGCTGCTGCTGCTGCTAGTGCAACATATTTTACTTTAATTTCGTTTCTTCATTTATGTGATAATTGTAATTGTAATTCAGGCTTGTATTCTTAAACGTTTTAGGTTTCTATCAAGACTATTTTCAAAGACCACAGAGATGTTTAGTCTGGTTCTCATGGTTATTTTTCATTGATGTTGCACAATCTTTGTCAAATTGTCAATATAAACATGGAACTTGAAAATTCCAAAATCTCAATGACTTATTTCCGTCTCTTAAAAAAACAGACAGGATGAAACCACGAAACCTTAGAAAATATTGATGTTATTCATATAAACATGAACTTAATACTCATGCAAGACTTTCCGAGTCGTGTGGCCTTGTAATGTACCTGCCTCTCCATAGTTTTGTTGCTTATCTTATCATCACTGCTCTCTTTCTCAGTGGTATCTTCTTGTCCAGATCTTTACATCAGTTACAAGCGGGTACAAGTTACCGTGCTTCTTTCAAAAGGCACGTACTTGCACTCGATAGCAGCGGTTGAGTTCATTATTGCACAGCGCAGCTTGATACACCATGAGTATCAGTAGCATTACCTAGGTGTAAATTTACTGTGGAAACTGTGTTATTGTTGTTGTGTTGTTGATATTCTCCTTTATATCATATTTCTCGTACTTCGAATGGATTTTAATTATATTAGTGGTATATTAGTGGATATACTTGCAACGAAAGTCTTGATGTATTTCCTCAGATACTCTTATAAAGTTAAGAAGGTCATTACCAAATTTGGCAGCTGCTGTGAAATGTATTGGCTTTATCTGAATTCATAAATAATGGAGAATAGATAGTATTCAGCCACCCACATCTGGCCAAGCTTGGTACACCCCTTGAACCTACACCAGATTAATAGCTGATAAATATTCGACAGACTGGCGGTAATGTTTTTCAATCCTCCCTAGACTTAATAATGGTTTCTGCGTTCGTTTTTATATGTTATCCTTGTTGAGAGAAGAATGAATGGTTTTCTACGGAAGTTTATATTAAGCAAGAAACTAACAAGGCAGTAGAGAGAATGATCGGAATGTATATGAGGTTGTTGTGACTGTGTTCGTTTTCGTCGTTTATTTTTTATTTATTTACTTATTTTTTGAGAGGTTTAGACGGAAAAAAAACAACTTAAGATGAAAGTAATCATTTATCTATCTTATACGAATGTGAAAAGAAATTCGGTGCGAAACTACAGGTATTAATGGATGCCTTCACTGTTCGGTTTAGTCGTGTGCCATACATTAGGCAGCCTAATATGGGCACAACAACAGGTTCAGGTGGATGCGATGAGTATCAAAATAATGCCACATGAAGAGTGCAAGTAGGTACGAGATTAGATTGCCTCCTTGCTACAGGACTTTCTAGGAAGTGATAACTAATTTCGGCTACCAAGAATATCAGTCGTAAGGAGAATCTATCCTCATTTCACTAAGGGCGATCGTGATAAAGACATTGTTTAAAGTGACCAAATGTGCGATCGCTAGCTGATAGTGCGGGCCTATTAAAAAATAAAGTGAGTTAAAATATTATGTAGTAATAGCTCTCGAAATTACTGGTCAGGTTGAAGACCATGGACAACATCAACAGGTGGGAAAGGTCAGCGGGGAGGGAAGGGGAAGGGGCAGGTAAAAGTGTTTTTTTTTTTTTTTTCATACCCCTGTTGCTTTTTTTTTTTCCTAATTTATTCCCATGTTCGCTTTAACACAGATATTTTTGTTTATTTGTTTTGTTAATTTGTTGTGTTTGTGATGGCATTTTTTATGTTATATCTATCAATTCACGGGGCAATTGTATTATGGAAAACTTGTGCCATGGTACTCTTCCGACTTGTGCAGGTTTTAAACCTTTTTGGAAACTCAAGCTCGTTGCTGATCTGCCGACGCCTTACGAAAAAAAGCGACAGAAAATTGTTTCTTTAGTCAATAGCTTATTGAAATAAATGGATAAGCTATAGCTAACGTTCTAAGATATATATATATATATATATATATATATATATATATATATATATATATATATATATATATATATATATATATATATATATATATATATATATATATATATATATATATATATATATATATATATATATATATATATATATATATATATATATATATATATATATATATATATATATATAGGGAGGAATGAGAATTTCTTAAACAAAATATTTAATTCAATTTAGGATTTTTCTTTGTATTACTTTATGCGATGTTGCTCGATTTTGTCTTTGGCTTCATATAGTCCTGGCTTTTTCTACGCCAAGGTAGTAAGCTATTCATTCGATTAATTTTTGTTCGTACGCGCCTTTATAATTTCGGGCAGGCTGGTCAGACATTGGTGCTACTGACAGACTCTTGTAACTCCTCTTTCCAAGGCTCTTTGTCAAGGTCATTCTTATCCTGTGTTGGCATCACGAACAGGGCGAGTGGAAGACATTCTATTGATTTCATATAGCTTGGCGACATGTTGGAATAGCTGTCTTTCAGAAAATAATTGTCACTCAGCTGGGTTCGAATGCAGAACCTCCAGTCCACTGTTTTGCACAGTTACCACTTTGGCACTCACTCCTACAACCAACAAGCAAGATTATCAAGCGTGTGGACAGCCTTACCTAGTATAGACTTAATCATCAGTAGGAACAGTTAACATATTTAATGTATTTCCCTTAAGGCCTAAGTCCTGTAGAAAGAATTCCCCTTGTGTATATGTCAGTGGAAAGAGCTTCAACATAAGACTTTTGTTACTCGTATTTGGTGGGAGCTAGATGAGCAAGCTTTGTCTTGTATGTTTTACTTTGTACCATACTTTGAACTATTTTATTTATTTATGTACTTATTTTTATTTACTTATTTTATATTTATGTATTTTATTTTTTTTTATGTAGGAGGAACACCAGCCAGGGGCAACAAAATCCAATAAAAAAAAAAAAAAGGCCCACTGAGATGCCGGTCCTCGAATAGGATCCAAAGCGGTAGTCAAAAATTGAAGGATAAGTGTCTTGAAACCTCCCTCTTGAAGGAATTCAGGTCATAGGAAGATGGAAATACAGAAGCGGGCAGGGAGTTCCAGAGTTTACCAGAGAAAGGGAAGAATGATCGAGAATACAGGTTAACTCTTTCATTAGAGAGATGGACAGAATAGGGGTGAAAGAAGAAAGTCTTGTGCAGCGGGGCCGCGGGAGGAAGGAGACATGCAGTTAGCAAAATCAGAAGAGCAGTTAGCATGAAAATAGCTGTAGAAGATAGCAAGAGATGCAACACTGCGCTGATGAGAAAGAGGCTGAAGACAGTCAGTTAGAAGAAAGAAGTTGATGAGACGAAAAGCTTTTGATTCCACCCTGTCTAGAAGAGCTGTATGAGTGGAACCCTCTCAGACATGTGAAGCATACTCCGTACATGGACGGATAAGCCTCCTGTACAGAATTAGCATCTGGAAGGGTGAGAAAAATTGGCAGAGACGTCTCAGAATGCCTAACTTCATAGAAGCTGTTTTAGCTAGAGAGATGTGGTTTCGAGCTTAGATTATAAGTAAAGGACAGACCGAGGATGTTCATTGTAGAAGAGCGGGACAGTTGAGTGTCATTGAAGAAGTGGGGGTAGTTGTTTGGAGGGTTGCGTCGAGTTGATAGATGGAGGAGTTAAGTTTTTGAGGCATCGAACAGTACTAAGTTTGCTCTGTCCCAATCAGAAATTTTAGAGAGATCAGAAGTCAGCCGTACTGCGGCTTTCCTGCATGAACTGTTTACTTCCTGAAGGGTTGGACGTCTACGAAAAGACGTGGAAAAGTGCAGGATGGTATCATCAGCGTAGTTATAGAACTAAAATAATGCCATATTTATTTTCGATAATTAGTAATACTATCAAGCTGTGGCAAGAATGACACGATTTAAGATGTGACTAGTGAATTATGCTTATTGTTGCAGTCTTGCAATTCTTGAGTGTCTAGAGAGGCTGTCTGTACCACGGCATAGTTACTAGATAAGTGGGGAACAATCAAGTTCTTTGTGTTCTAGTTTTATCTCAAAGTGGCAACGGAGTTTGCTTTAGTTTTAATTTACTGTAAAGTTACTAACTTTATTTATTCGGTTGCTTATTCATTTATTTCAATTTTTCCAAGATATGCAATGAGCGGCGGAGACATAATGGCTGATGTGAGGCAAGGGAGCCCGGCGGCCTTTAATCTCCCACCGAAGACTGACACATTGGAGAGAGAGCGCTATTTGTGTAACTTTTATGTAAGACTGCGGTGGGAGGCCAAGCGTTTCCATCATTTAACTATTATTATGTTAGTAGTCAAAGAGGCTGAGGCGTCCACTTTTCCTGAAATCAATTTCCTGAAATTCAACATTACAGAAGGAAATTATTGTGGGATTCTTTGTATGAAACGTGAAAGAAGAAAAAAAATTTGAAAGGACAAGATTGTGTGGAGATAGAATGGTATCTCTCTGGGATGACAATTCTATGTATATTGTCAGACGTGCAGTTCCCCACGTCCCTCGGCCAGCCTAATGACTCTCGGGTCTGTTTATGCAAGACTCACCATTGTCTTTCCACTGGGCAGATACCAGAAGGACCTGAGCAAAGACCCACACGAAGAATGCGAGGCTTCGTATGAACGCCATGCCGTTCCTCCTTTACTGAAGACCAGAACTACTGGAGGAGTTATCGGTGCTCAACCTGCCGTCCTTTCCTGCGGCAAGGTGGTGACGCCTGGCCTTACTATATATATAGTAAGGAGACGTCACAACACTTCTCCCTCTCTTCCTGTGTTTTCAGCTTTGAGTTCTACCACGTTTTTTTTTTTTTTTTTTTTAATTAATTAATTAATTAATTATTATTATTTTTCTTTTACTATACTTTTCTAAGCCACTGAACCTGGAGGTCACACGCCGCACACAGACACTGAAACTACTCCCTGGATTGACAGGAGCATCTCCATCCACTACTCAGAGGACTTTGCACGAGAGACTTGTGAATAAGGTGTGTTGGTGCTCCGGGCTGCAGCACCCACTAGGCAGCGATAAGATCCGCCAGCAACAGAGCTATTCACCTGATAACATGAGAGAGATAAGAGCGATGGTGATTACCTCAATATTTGATATGATCCTTATGTTTGTCGTGCAGGTGTGGTGACGACACTTTACAACACCTACACCACAGCGACGGAAAGCAGACCACACCTGACTCATTGCTATTCTACGCTTAGACAAACAAACAAGTAATATTTTACGTAATTACTAATTAAAAAGGGCTTATCGAGTTACTGGCGGGACAATGATAACCTGAAGATAACCGCCGCCAGTCACGCCACGCAGACGCCCCTCAGACCCCTACAATCCTGAGGGTGAAAAAGTTTTTGTCGCATTTTTTCCACGTTACATCTTGAAAATAGTCCTGAAAGAAGAGAGAGAGAGAGAGAGAGAGAGAGAGAGAGAGAGAGAGAGAGAGAGAGAGAGAGAGAGAGAGAGAGAGAGAGAGAGAGAGAGAGAGAGAGAGAGACTTCTTACTAATGTCATTAGTAAAACATTTTGTCACACAATCTTTATTACGCGTGTGATAACTGTAGCTAGAGAAGATGTTAAGATTCATAGTTTTTCTATCGTAAGTCTCAAATGACCTTTTTTTGATGCATGGCTTCTTGTTGACGACTTGTGTGGAATACAGTACACAGACTGAGAATAGTAAAATGATCGATTAATGGAGGAAGAATAATGACTGCATATATGCTGTCAACTGTGCCACTTGACATTGTGAAAATTTTATGTCTTACTTTTTTTATTTTTTTTTTATTTCTATTGACATGCAAATTGATATATAGATGATCTTTTTCTTTTTGGACCATTAATGACGACACAACGAAGTGTCCAAACGATTGGTGTAAATAAACTTGTCACCGACGCTGGCAGTCCTCTTCCTCCAGAAACTGAAGTTCTCAAGGACCAAGGCCATCTCTCATGATCAATTAATGTTTCGTTTATATATTTTACGTCGGCACAGAAAGGCAATAAAATGTAGCGTATGCCGAACACGTATGAAATATATATATATATATATATATATATATATATATATATATATATATATATATATATATATATATATATATATATATATATATATATATATATATATATATATATATATATATATATATATATATATATATATATATATATATATATATATATATATATATATATATATATATATATATATATATATATATATATATATATATATATATATATATATATATATATATATATATATATATATATATATATATATATATATATATATATATATATATATATATATATATATATATATATATATATATATATATATATATATAATCAACCCTCATTCTGACCTATACAGCTCATACTTTCATGCGAATTAAACAAAAACCAAGGCGAAAAATTATTTAATATGAAGAGCGATTCAAACTTTCAATATCCTCAACTTACAATAGTAGCAGTAACCTACAGTAATAAGGAGAAAAAGAAAAAAAGATTGTCTTCAGCGCCTGTACCTGTTTGTATTTCATCTTTTTTCCAGGTGTAGAGTAGATTGCTATCTGGCTGTGAAAAAAATAAAAATAAAAAAAATAAATAAATAAAAACGTGGCGGGAAGAATAATCGCGTGATGTCTACATATGAGCTGGAGAGTATGGCGCCGCCTTCTGGAGTTAGGAAGATTTCTCCTAAAGACGGATTTATCGACGAAATTCAGAAAAGAAAGCCACTAGAGGAGCAAACATTTTCCCTTTGGTGCCCTACCACATAACTGTCTGAATGAGTGACTCCGGCATGGAAGTTGTTCAAACACTGTTTTGGCACTTGGGAGAGACTTTGGCCCTGGCGGAGGAGTTTGTGGAAGGGGGAGGGAGAAGGAAAGCATTACCCACTGTGAGGAAAGGGTAACTATGGAACTTCTGTAGTAATATGCAAACTGATATTGATATTTCGCAACGTACGCTGCATCTAGTAGCACTCTTTTCAGTGGAAGGTCAGACGAGTTAATTACTGCAAAGTATAATAAAAAAGTAATTTTGCAGCTTAGAAGCGGTTTAAAGTAGCTGAGCATCACATGAGTGGAAGAAAACGCTTAGTTAACCATGTTTGCAATTTGACCTCTAAAGATCACATCTTCTGGAAATTAGTAGCATAGTTGGAACCACCTAGCCAATAAATATCCAATTCCTCTCTTCTTAATAAATAAATAAATAAAGAAATAAATGAATAAATAAATAAATAAATAAATATATAAATATATATATATATATATATATATATATATATATATATATATATATATATATATATATATATATATATATATATATATATATATATATATATATCAAATGAATTGACGATAACAGTGATAATATTTTACCGTAACCTAAAACAGATCATGGAAGAAATACTAAAGCAAATAACTATCCACATGAAAAATTAAAAACTCTATCCACACAGAGGTTACCCCTGACATCAGAAGAGCCGCCTTCAACAATGTGATCCTAGCTTGGGCGCCACACCCGCTGGATACCTGAAAAAGAAAATGACAGATGTTGATATAATTCTGGGAAGATACAAGTGTGTTTTCCCTCCTCCCCGAGATGGCTCTTCGACTTGCTGCCTCGGGATCGTGTGCGACACAACAACAACGAACAACTGCGCGGGGTTCGAACATGTGACCTGTTACGCAAGAACCGTCCCACACCCCAACACCAGTACACAGATCCATCACACCCTCCCACCCCAGACGGAAGAGTCGTTTGTGCTCAGTGAGGTGCTACTGGAAAATATATAAGTACATATATTAGTTGAATAGTAAAGAAGGAAAAATTACTGTTCATGTATCACGCCAGAAGGTTGTGAAGTACAAAAATATTTCTGTTTTCATCGTTTGTTTACCTGTCCTTTTTTTTTTTATTTTTTTTATTAAAGGAGAAATTACGTAGAAAGAAAATGTTCACAAGAAAAAAAAATAAAGTAGCATTACTGTTCACTCATCACTCTTACATCCTCTTGATTACCATTCAAGAATGCAGTGGATTCTTGTTTTTTTTACCGTTTATTTATCTGCTTGCTTAATGATATTAATTAATATTAAAAGAAGAAAAATATATGCATAAAAAGTAATACTCGTGTAGAAAAGAAAGAATTACGGTTCATTCATCTCGCTTAAAGCTGCTCTTCATTAACGTTGTAAAACGCTAAAGGTACGATGTAAAACGGTAAAGGTTATGTTTGTTTATTTCTTTGTTTACCTGTGTTATTATTAGTATCATTCAAGTACCTAACTTTAATTTGATGGAAGTTAGCGTGAGATGCTTCCTGCTGCTACGGCGAACAACGAGGACACAGCCTCCTTCAGCGCTGCCCCTCGGTTGGCATTGTTGTCCCTCCTTCAGGAAGTAAGAAAGAAACCAGTTAACGTGGAAGAGTGGAGGGGGAAGACTGAGTGATAGAGGAAGAGCGAAAAAAAATGAGACACTTTTTTTCTGTGAAAGGCGAAGGGAAGGCAGTATGGCCGAGACAGGTGGAGCCCGGCTTCCTGTAGCTGTGCTGAGGAAGTGCTGAGGCTGCCCGCTGGCTCAGGGCTGGCGTCACCGTACGCTGCCTCAGATGACGACAAATGACAAGACTGCTTCTATGTAAATTGCACCCAAGTAAATATCAGCTGCAAGGATTCCTTCGTGAAAACTGATCCAGAATAAATTCCCTGTGATGGATTCCCTCAGCCTAATCTAACATAACCTAATGTTTGCCCTTTCACTGCTAGACGGTTTTCTCCCTTAATCACCTGCGAATTTTTAGACACTTTTGTACTATTTTCTCTTCTGTACTAATGTAGCTTTGAAAAGATAAGATTAAGACGTTCTTTTTATTTTCTGTGTCGATGCAAACCATTCTTATTTTTTACAGCGCTCTTAATATTAACGAAGGATAACTACAGCAGTGAAAGGATGGAGTAATTTTTGAAGTGGGAATTACTTATCGTGTGATCGTGTGATCATGTGAAAATTTACCAGGTGGAGCTCAAGGTGTGCTGCCAAGGTGACGTCCATGAAGTGTTCCAGCATCACG
>NC_087153.1:5765000-5767500 GCF_035594125.1 Scylla paramamosain
TTGAATGTGCCTTATTGTTATACTTGGCTGAGATGATAAGGGAAGAAAAAATAGAACGTAAAATATTGTTATAATAATAATAACAATAATAATAATAATAATAATAATAATGATAATATTAATAATAATAATAATAATAATAATAATAATTAGTAGTAGTAGCAGTAGTAGTAGTAGTAGTAGTAGTAGTTGTTGTAGTACTAGTAGTAGTAGTAGTAGTAATAGCAGACAGTAGTAGTAGTAGTAGTAGTAGTAGTAGTAGTAGTAGTAGCAGTAGTAGTAGTAGTACAATAATAAAGATAAATCAATTAAAAGTATTAAAAAGTAGGAATGATGTAAGCACATTTTGAGAAGTTACACGGAAGTGCGTAAAAGAAATAAAAGAGTGTAATAATTACCTACTACAATGAATGTTATTTTTCCCCGCTGTGACGCGTCTTAGGGAGAGAAGGAAGGAAGTGGTTTCATTTCATCATCCTCAGTTCTCTTTATACTTAGATAAATATCCAGAAATATATATATTATATATATATATATATATATATATATATATATATATATATATATATATATATATATATATATATATATATATATATATATATACATAATAACGTGTGTGTGTGTGTGTGAGAGAGAGAGAGAGAGAGAGAGAGAGAGAGAGAGAGAGAGAGAGAGAGAGAAGAGAGAGAAGAGAGAGAGAGAGAGAGAGCGTAATTAGATATATGGATTAATAAATACATAAATAAATGAATAGATATGCAGGTAATGAGATAGTGGAGGGCCCAAACAGAGCCTGCTTCCCTGCCTTACCTCCCCGGCTGGCCGTGGGCCGGTGGGCCGAGCAGGCCGCGCGGGGCGTGGCGGACGCGCGGCTAATAGGGGCGTGGCTCCCCAGCCCTTCTCCGCCATCTTTCTTTGCTTAGGGATTTACTGCTGCTGGGAATGTATGACGTCATCATTATTGCCATCATCGTTTTGTTCATGACGGTAATTACACCCCTCAATCTCTCTCTCTCTCTCTCTCTCTCTCTCTCTCTCTCTCTCTCTCTCTCTCTCTCTCTCTGCGCATCCTTCGCCTTCTCACATATATATTCATGTATATATATTTGTACATACACATTGTCATGTATATATCCACATATATACATATATAAAGAGAGAGAGAGAGAGAGAGAGAGAGAGAGAGAGAGAGAGAGAGGAGAGAGAGAGAGAGAGAGAGAGAGAGATATTATTGTTATGATTAGGGAAGTATTAATGTGTTACTCGTCATTGCGCTTCCATAAATCGTGCATTACGGTTTAAAAGAAAATGTCTGCCGTGATTATATATATATACGAGTATATATATATATATATATATATATATATATATATATATATATATATATATATTATATATATATATATATTATATATATATATATATATATATATATATATATATATATTATATATATATATAAGGATTATGAACTTTGCATTTGGTAACTGGACAGGGAATACCAACAGCTGTGTACTGATAGAAAATAGCTAATCTGCAATTATGGTCTACTACTACTATCTTTATTATCATTGTTATTATTGTTATTATTATTATTATTATTATTATTATTATTATTATTATTATTATTATTATTATTATATATTATTAAACCTACTTAGTACCATAGAACTACTGCTGATATTGATAATGAAAAATTATAATGGTGACGATGATGATAATAATAATAATGATAGTAGTAGTAGTAGTAGTAGTAGTAGTAGTAGTAGTAGTATTAGTAGTAGTAGAATCAGTAGTAGCAGTAGTAGTAGAATGCAAGAACAATATCAGTATTTATGATGATGGTAAAGATTATGATGGTATTGTTAATGACAGTAATAATATGAATAACGATGATGATAAACCGTATTTTGTGCGCAATATGTCATTCTGCCTAACGTAGCAACGTCAGAAAAAAGCAATTTAGTAACTATCTTGTACCTATGGTTGTAAACCTGTTCTTGTTATTATGATGATGCTGGTGTTGATGGTAATGATGACGATGATGATGATGATGATGATGATGATAATAATAATGATGATGATGATTATGATGATGATAGATGATGGTATTAATAGCAGCAGCAGCAGCAGCAGCAACAACCAGTAGCAGCATCAGCAGTAGCAGCAGCAGCAGCAGCAGCAGCAGCAGCAGCAGCAGCAGCAGCAGCAGCAGCAGCAGCAACAACAATATAATATATATATATATATATATATATATATATATATATATATATATATATATATATATATATATATATATATATATATATATATATATATATATATATATATATATATATATATATATATATATATATATATATATATATATATATATATATATATATATATATATATATATATATATATATATATATATATATATATATATATATATATATATATATATATATATATATATATATATATATATATATATATATATATAGATAGA
>NC_087153.1:5775000-5777500 GCF_035594125.1 Scylla paramamosain
ACTACTACTACTACTACTACTACTACTACTACTACTACTACTAGAATGAGGAAGAATGTGAGAAGGAGAAAGAAGAAGACCACGTGGACGAGATCAACAAGAGGGAAGGGAAGACGCGAGAAAAAATAAAGACAGGGAAGGGGGATGAAAAGAAAAAGAAAAAAGTACAAAAAGCGCAACCAGGAAGCAGGAAAGGAGGACACTTTTACTCGCGGGTCATTGATTTGTTTATTTTCAGCTGAAAAATGACTTACGCTGAACTTTAGGGTCTGTTAGAGAATAATGCTACACTGATTGTGATGTGGAGAGTTTCTGTTACTACTACTACTACTACTACTACTACTACTACTACTACTACTACTACTGCTATTACTATTACTACTGCTACTGCTACTACTACTACTACTACTACTACTACTACTACTACTACTACTGCTACTACTACTCTTATTACTACTACTACTACTATTACTACTACTATTACTACTACTACTACTACTACTACTACCGCTACCAGTAATATTGTAAGTAGTAGTAGTAGTAGTAGTAGTAGTAGTAGTAGTAGCAGTAGTAGTATTAGTAGTAATAGTAGTAGTAGTAGTAGTAACAGAAACTCTCCGCATCACAATCAGTGTAGCATTATTCTCTAAGAGACCGTAAAGTTAAGCATAAGTCATTCTTCAGCTGAAAATAAACAAGTCAAATGACCCGCGAGTAAAAGTGTCCTTTTCTACTTCCTGTTTGCTTTTTTTTTTTTTTTTTTCATCACCCTTCCCTGTCTTTACTACTACCACCACCATCACCACCACTATTACTGGTGCTGCTTCAACTACTACTACTACTACTACTAATACTAATACTACTATCACTACTACTACTGCTTCTACTACTAGTAGTAATAATAAAGGTGATGATAATGATGATAATAATAATAATAATAATAATAATAATAATAATAATAATAATAATAATTATCATTATTATTATTATTAGTAGTAGTAGTAGTAGTAGTAGTAGTAGTAGTAGTATCAGTAGTTGTTGTTTTTGTGGTAGTTGTTGTAGAAGCAGCAGCAGCAGCAGCGTTGTTGTTGTTATTGCTGTCGTTGATGACGTTAATTTTGGGAATCAGTAGCAATAGAAATAAGAGGAAGCACAAGATTAGAGCGAATTTTCATTGGTGATGAGAAAAAGCGCAAAGATATGTAACCCTTAAACGACAGAATTGTACGGAAACGGCAGGACGTCTAGCTGTGTGGCGGTGTGTCGGGGCAGGTGAGAGTGGGAAAGTGTTTTCACTTACGGAATAGTATTTTTTTTTTTTTTAAGCAATTTCTTTTTATCTGTTCTTTGTTTAGAGTGAGTCGGTTCCTGAAAGATAAGGATGACTATGTAGTTAATTTTATCTCTCTGTGTGTAGCGGTGATCACAATTGTCCTCCCACATTTCTTCACTCGTCATTAGCTTAAGAGTTTGATTTTTTCGTCGTGGTATTTTCCTCATCTCCCAATCCCATTCTCTCTCTCTCTCTCTCTCTCTCTCTCTCTCTCTCTCTCTCTCTCTCTCTCTCTCTCTCTGACTCCATCTCCTCCATCCTTTTTGCCTCCCTTTCTTTCTCCTTGCTCGATCCCTCCTCTCCTCCATCCATCACTCACTCTTTAGTTGTTCAGATAATTATAACATTACTCTCATTTTACTTATTTATTTATCTATTTATTTATTCATATTGTTTATAAACTTTATTCATTCACTTATTCATTCATTATTTTTTTTATTTTTTTTATTATTTATTTATTTATTTTTTTTTTTTTTTCGGTTAGGCAGCTTAGTTGCCGGTGTCTGATTTTGCTTCAGTAATTAACTTACAACATGATGGACTAAACAAGACGCAAAATATATTTTTGAATAATTTATGAATCGGTGTAGGAAGGTAGATTAATATATACACCTACAAAATTATGGAATAACAAATAAATAGATGGACAGATGGAGAGGTAAGGCTCATGTCTATTGGTCCGCTGCCTCTCACGGGTGGCGGGCAGCGGTGTCGTGCCCGGGGGGGGTCAGAGTTCAGTCTCGCGTTCCGTCAGCGTCTGTCACGAACCTCGCCTCCGTGACAACAGAGGAAGACTGTATATATGTATGTATATTATGTTTATATACTTCGTAACTATATAACTGTTTTATCTGGACTGTCTGTGTAATATAAGTTCGTAAGTTAGGTAACATTTTAGGTACTTCCATTCTTTTTTACGCTTTATTTAAATAGTTAGTTGGTTAGTTAGTTAGCTATTCAGTTGATTGATTATAAATAAGTGTAGTTTAAATTAAGTGTTTAAACAATTCATCCTAATGAAAAGCTGATTTTCTGTTCGTTTTACTGTTTTTTTCTCACTGGTTGAATTATTGTAAGACAATTTCATGTCATTCTTTCAAAGTCTTCTTTCTTCTTTTCTGTTTGATGTTACGCTTTTTGGTGTTAATTGCTCAGGAAAATCATCGT
>NC_087153.1:5782500-5807500 GCF_035594125.1 Scylla paramamosain
GCCATGAGGTAGCGGCAGGCTGCGGAAACAGTTTTATTTCATCTCGTATATTTTTATTTTCATTTATCTACTTTTTTTAATCATTTTATCTATATAATTTCTCCAAGTGTCTTGATCCGCACTGACATCTCTTGGTGGTATAATCTTGAGAGCTTTCAGTGCGGATTTTTACATGGTTTTCTGTAATAATGATAATAATAATAATAATAATAATAATAATAATAATAGTAATAATAATAATAATAATAGTAATAATAATAATAATAATGGTGATGATGATAAAGAATTTGTAGTAATGGAGTAGACGAAACAGACGGGTAGCTGATAGGGATAAGTAATTGGAGAAAAGCCTTAGCCCTCAATGAATTCATAGCATGATAATGAAGTTTGTGATGGTGAAGAGGAGGAGAAGTAGGAGGAAGAGGACAAGGAAGAAAGCATGTGGTAGAGCGCCAAGCCGAGGCGTTTATTTTGCTCCCACACTCTGCCGTCATTATTAGCGTGTCATTGGGTAGTTAAAATGACAGGTTGGTGTAAGGTAGTCGCAGCTTCGTGGTGTATTCATAGGGTAATTACTGGCAGGATCATGGAGCCAGTTAGTGTCTCTTTCAAAGTGCACCCGCGATTATTACAAATTATATCTTCAGTGCGCTCTTCGGTATTCCGGTGACCGCGGCCGCTGAGTGAAAGGAGGGAGAAAATTATGTTTCTCATAATAATGCATCTTTTATAAAATACGCCATGCTTTTGTAGATGAAGTGATTTACGAAGTATTTAATTGTTTGGAATTCTAATAAGTTAGGAAAATTGTTATGATTAAAAACGTGTTTTATTCCGAAGGTTAAAATCTTTACCAGTGTGTGTGTGTGTGTGTGTGTGTGTGTGTGTGTGTGTGTGTGTGTGTGTGTGTGTGTGTGTGAACGCCCTCCAGAAAGTTTAAGGCTGGTAGATTTACAGCTCTTAGCTTTTATCTCTTTCATGCGTTTGTAGAAAAGGAAAGAGAAAATGCCTCCCGGCTGCCTGACGATCAATTCGTGATCAATAATGTGGAATAGGAAAATACATACTTGCTTTCATGTTCCAAGGATGAAATTTCTGTCGATAGATCTTCATCAAGGAATCGAGTCAGGATAAAAAAGATTGCTGTGTAAATGTGAAGAATACCAATTGATTGATCTATTATCGAATATATATATTTTTTTTATATGAAAACAAACCAAACAGCATTTTCTGGCTTATTTAGTAGTAAGGCTAACACACACTCACACACACACACACACACACACACACACACACACACACACACACACACACACACACACACACACACACACACACACACACACACACACACACACACACACGATTTGTAATGGTCCACAAACACACACACATTGCACCTTATTGTGATTGTTCTTGTTGATGGTTGCGGTGGTGTTGGTGGCAGTGATTCTGTTATCACCGTCGTCACCATCACGTGGGCAACAGCGATCACAGGCCATGTGTTGCAAGAAAATAGTATTGAGGCAGCTTCTGATATCTCTGTAGTTTGTAAAATGTTTCATATGTGGTCAACAGTAAAGTATGTTTTTTCCTTCGATTTTTCTTTATTGTAAGACGGGCACAGATAAAGGGCAACAAAAGTGCGAAAAAGAATAAAAAATAGACCACTGAGAGTGCTAATCCCTACAGAGAGGTAAAAAAATGATAATCCAGATTTGGAGGATGTTTATGGATGTGTTACTGTATTTCACTGAGAGAGAGAGAGAGAGAGAGAGAGAGAGAGAGAGAGAGAGAGAGAGAGAGAGAGAGAGATTCTTGCATATTCGGGGCAAAGTAAACTGCAGTCCTGATTTTATCTATTAATTTGTTATTTTTGCTATATATGAATCCGAGTATACGATTCATGTGCCTAAATGCGAAAATGTGAAGTACAGCATGCCAGGGACCTTTCATGATACATTATTTGAAACTGTTCTATATATTCTTTTAAACTACAACTAAAACTGCAAATTGCAGAAAAAAAGTGAAATTATCGCGATTCATAGCTATGAGATTAATTTTGTGTGGCAGATATTGGCGGCAACGGTGATTGATGTGTCTATAGATCAGCGCAGCTTGTAATATTACCAGTGTGATTATTCTGTCTAATGAGGCAAATGACGTGGTGCCCTGCTTTCTTTCTTTTTTTTTTTAGTACTATCACTACAACTATTACTACTACTACTACTACTACTACTACTACTACTACTATTACTACTACTACTACTACTACTACTACTACTACTACTACTACTACTACTACTACTACTATTTTACTGATCATCAAACATATAATATATCCAAGTCAACTTATTGGTGTCCTGTGAGGATAGTTACATATTCTCAGATATGAAAGATCAAGTCATTCTAAGTCGGAAATATTCTGTGGTCGATTGCAGTATATACAGAGACTCACATTAAGCTTGATCAAAATAATAGTAATAATAATAATGTGAATATGTAAACAAAACCCGTTTCTTAATAAAGACTGGCTTGTGAACCGGATGTGGGTGGCTTTGGTGGTGCTGAATACGGTGTTGGTTGTGGTAGTGATGGCACTGGTAGAGGTGATGGCTGCTGTGGGGCGTGTGATGTTGGTGTGGCAGTGCTCGTCTCTGTCCTTAAGACGAATTGGTGAAAAGTGTATCCTGCACATTCCATGCCCAGCCGCCATCTTGAAGTTCTTAGCTGTATTTTTTTTTTTTTTTATTTCTTTCACGCGTAATGACAAGTGTAAAGTGTAATGTATGGCAGTTCGCGAAAAGCAAGAAAAATATGACGCTCGTGATGGTTAGTTCACTCTTTACGTCGAGAAAAATTCATTATATTTCCAGCGTTACTGTTTCTGTATCTACTACTACTACTACTACTACTACTACTACTAACGCCACCACCACCACCACCACATTGACGAGGGTGGGAGGGATCACAGAGGAAGGGAATTAAGTCTATTTCGTTAGGTGCGTCATATTTGTTTGCTATATTGCTGTCAACTATCTTATCTCCCTTTTATATTACTTGCAGCTTATCAGGAGTGGCTATCATTGTCGCGCTCACTATCATTAATTGCCTTCCTACTTTGGTACACTAAACAAGACACTTCCAATTCTACTAATACTCTCCATTACGATATTATATAGTAGTAGTTGATGTTGTCAATGTAGTCTGACGTAACCCGTGTATTTCATTGATGGTGTGTATGCAATGTGTACGTTCTTTTTTCTCACTTCACCGAAACATGAGAGAAAAAAAAGTAAATAAATTGAGTGGCATTTTTCCCCCTGTTAAGGCTCCCTGTCCCTAATTCTAATTGCGTAACCAAATTCAACTAAGAGTATGGAAACAATATCACATTAATTCTTTTTTTTTCCTTGCTCCTTATTGTTATTCCTTACACATGTAGCGAAAAGAAAATTAGAAATTGCATTGTCACTTCCTGCATCCCTCCCTGAAAGGTACTGTAATTTTCCGATTAATGTTTTATCATTCAGCTTTTTTTTTTTAGGGCAGTTTGTTCCTAATTCATCATTGAGATATTAAGGCCAAATCCATGTGGCCAGATAGACTAGATACAGTTTGACGAGAAGCACGTTACTGATAACAGGGAGAGAGAGAGAGAGAGAGAGAGAGAGAGAGAGAGAGAGAGAGAGAGAGAGAGAGAGAGAGAGAGAGAGAGAGAGAGAGAGAGAGAGAGAGAGAATTTTTTTTTTTTTTTTATCAAAGAGACATCCCGACTCAATAAAATACCGAAAACACAGAAGCACATATAAGATGAACATAATTTTTTTCGTTACTGCGGCGTCTGTGATCGGAAGCAGGCACGTTTTCTTTCTTTCTTTTTTTTTTTTTTTTTTGAGAACTAACATAATAAGGCTGTTCATCTAAAAAAAAAAAATACTGCTCATATATATGTTTGCAAAAAAAAAAAAAATAAATAAATAAATAAATAAAAAATCATGCACAGAAGGCTGACTTGAAAAAAAAAATCAGCTTAAAGCGAAGAAATTGAATTGAAAACTTACTGAAATCTAATATTTATTCAGGGTTTATTGATAAAAGAAAAAGAAAAAAGAAAAAACTAATAACTATAAAAACGCTTTATGTTTGAGTTTCGTGAATGTGACAAAATTTAGTATAAAAAGCTGTAACATAATTTGGACAAATCAAACGGCATCTCTGGGAACAACCGTGAGGCAAATAAGTGACAATGAGTTAGACCACACAAACTATTACTTAAAGACCTAATGAGTTAATGTAGTGTGTCGCAAACCGTGAAATCACTTTAAAACATTTGGAAAGTTTAACTAAATTTGTCATCACCAATTTATTCATTATATTTCATACATACTCGCTCATGAGCAGCTACGTTTTCAAAGTGAGTATCTCTTCATTCTAATATGCTACGTTATTATGAAAATCTTGGAAAATTTAAGTGTTCACGGATAAGTAGATAAGTAGATAACAGAAAAAGTAGAATAAGAAGCATAAGAACACAATATTTTTGCGTCATACCATTATAATACTTTGTCATTGGGCGGGATCAAGTGATTGAACCATGTTCACCTTCCTCTTTTATCATTGGGGTATGTGTGTGATAGATAAATTATGAATGTTTGCAAGACTTAAAAAAATATATATATATATTATAATAAAAAATCACACCGAGTAAACGTATATAAGTTTGATAATTCTATGTTGACTTACATCTCTCGTGAAGCTCGTGTTTTCCTCTTTCGCCTAAATCATGTTTGAGGAGATACGTATAGATAAGATTATTACGAGCGTTTGTGGGTGTATGTAAGTTGTTAGCTAACTTAACTAACGTCTCTCTCTCTCTCTCTCTCTCTCTCTCTCTCTCTCTCTCTCTCTCTCTCTCTCTCTCTCTCTCTCTCTCTCTCTCTCTCTCTCTCTCTCTCTCTCTCTCTCTCTTATCCTCCTCGTAGCTATCGTCGTCGTCCTCCTTTCCCTCCTCCCCCTCTCTTCCTTCCTCCTCCCTCCTCTTGTCCTCTTTCTCGTCGTCGTCGTCGTCGTCGTCGTCGTCGTCGTCGTTGTTGTTGTTGTTGTTGTTGTTGTTGTTGTTGTTGTTGGTCGTCTTTTTCTTCTTTTTCTTGCTTTTCTTTCTTTTTTTAATTCTTTCACTGCAATATGCAGTAATTCACAGCACTAAAAGGAAATCATGGAATCTTTATAAACACCTACAACAGGGGTTTCCAACCAGGGGTACATTTGCATTTTCAGGGGGTACATTGGGTCTCAGAGAATAACCACTACTGAACAATACATGGTTTTGTAATCGGCAGTCCGATTGGACAGTTTTTTTTTTGTTTTTTTTTTATTTCATCATTTTAGTAAGCAAAACTTTTATTCAAATCATATCAAGGGTAGAGTGAATAACATTTGGTTTTCATTATTATGAAATTTCCTGTGGCTGCAATCTGAACTAGGCCTGAAAAGATCAGGTACGGGATGTGCATAGTACTGACCCGAGACTAGGGGCGGTGCCAGCCTGAGTCACTCAGTCCTACTGACACTCAGCTGGTGAAGGTGTGATAACGTTACTCGTTACCAGCACTGTTGCCGTAGCTTTGTTGCAATAAATAAATAAATAAATAAATAAATAAATAAGTAAATAAACAAATAAATAAAAAATACAAGAAAATAAATATAAAAGAAAAGAATATATGAGATTAATCAAAAGAAAAATGTCATATCACTATCAGGCTAGAACCGAAGTTGGTACATGTACTCATACTTAAATGCACAATATTATGTACCTACTTTTTTCTTACCTGGACTCTCGACCGTTTTACGAGTACTTTCGAGGACAGTAAAACTTGAAAATGTAAAAGTGAATTGTGGTGTTTGACGAGCTGTATGGGTGGAGGTGACGTAAGAACAAGGAATTAACAAAGATGTGTCCTTTGGGAAACCAAGGTGTGTTAGGTTGGTGACCTTGAGACCATGTGAGGTTTAGTGGTACTCCTATTATTAATATGCTACTAGGTGTAAATACAGGTGTTGAAACACATCTGTCATGATAATGCCTGTATTAACAGACTGTCCTAGTGGCAGTGACACACAATTTCATTTTTTTTTTATCTTTAATTTATTTAGGCGTACATGGGAACGTATAAAATTGTGTAAGGGGCACAGAAGAACAAAAAGTTAGGGAACACCTGACCTACAAGAAAGGAGAGAATTAAATTGTGCAATTTCTAGCCCTTACAATGTTTGCAGGCGGCTGTAGAACAGGAAAAATGGTCTCACAGTAGTTATTAATTAAGGAAAGATGTGACAGATTGCTGTAAAAGGGTTAACATCATTATCATCATTTCTTCTTCTTCTTCTTCTTCTTCTTCTTCTTCTTCTTCTTCTTCTTCTTCTTCTTCTTCTTCTTCTTCTTCTTCTTCTTCTTCTACTACTACTACTACTACTACTACTACTACTACTACTACTACTACTACTACTTCCACTACTACTACTACTACTACTACTACTACTACTACTACCTACTTCTTCTTCTTCTTCTTCTTCTTCTTCTTCTTCTTCTTCTTCTATCTCTGTACTTTTTTTATCCTCGCTCTCATCCTTTTTACTCATCCTTCTTTTTCTTTTTACCTTTGTAATTCTTTCATTTCGTCATCACTATAAAACTCGTCTTTACTGGGCTTCACTTTTTATAAGTTTACCTTCTTTCCTTCCCCTTGACGTCCATCATTTGGTCAGCAGCAAAAGCAACAGTGCAGCGGGAAATCATAAGGCTAATTTTGTATGATTGGCTGTTCCTCAACATTTTTTTATTTTATTTTATTATTATTATTATTATTATTTTTTTTTTTTTACATTTTGGCTCAGGTCTAGTATATGTGCACTGCGGTGAGGGCTCTCTCTCTCTCTCTCTCTCTCTCTCTCTCTCTCTCTCTCTCTCTCTCTCTCTCTCTCTCTCTCTCTCTCTATCTGCGTTGGTGGGATCAAGACTTTTTTGTTTTTACTTTCTCTTGTACTTTCCGCGGCGAGTGAGGATAATAAATAGACGCTGTACTTGGAAACACTCAAGGGTGCTGAGCTCCATATACTATGCGGCGAGGAAGGACACCTGCCAGCCTCCTGTTGTTTTATTGGACAGCGACGTAGTTTGGTGCTTTGTCTTGTGTTTCACCTATAAAATGTTATAGAGATATTGTGTCTTTCTCGGGGAAAAAAAGTATCGTCATTTATTGTTTGAATTTAGGCCATGACGGTTCATCATCCTGTGGCAAACTCCCAATTTAGGAGAATCTGTCATATCATGTGTCATTTCGAATCTTTTGCTTATCATTTGAATACTTTAGTTTCTTCAAAGTAAGACAGACAGATAAATAGACAGTGTGTGTGTGTGTGTGTGTGTGTGTGTGTGTGTGTGTGTGTGTGTGTGTGTGTGTGTGTGTGTGTGTGTGTGTGTGTGTGTGTGTGTGTGTGTCAATGTTCTTCACGTTATAAGCCAGTGTTTGTAAGCGAGTTTTCTGATCAAGTAACAAGCTGACGCTGTTCTTCCTCTGCCGCTCAGGAGTCGCGTGTTGACTTAAAATTTCTTATGACGTTAGCAAACTTTTCAATTAGAAAGAGCCACTTTTTTTTATCTATTTATTTATTTATTTTTATTTTTTACCTTTATAGATTTGGTAAACTCCTAAATACATTTATTAAATAAAAGTAAAATAAAATTCTAATCCTCTGGAAGTATATGTTGCCTTTCATCCTTTCAAGTGATATTCGAAAATTTTTGTTTTAATTTACACGAGTCTGAGCATACTTTTCACTTATTCTTTTAGCACTACAAATTCAGCGTTAACAGTTTGTTAATCATAATAGTCATGTTATTATTGTTTTAGTCATATTGTTCAGTGCACAACAGTAGAAATGAGCCATTGAGTTTATGCGAGTAAATATACTACTGAACACGCGTGACTCCACTGCGACTGATGCATTTTGTTGCGAATGTATTTACTTAGGTTTGAAATTTACTCAGCTTTTACTTGAAGCCTCTATTTTTTTTTTTTTTTTTTTTTTTTTTAGTTTGCGCGATCCAAGCCTTCTCTGTACACCTTTTTCTTCTACTTTTCCATAATAAGACAACAAAACCAGATAAGCAGAGACCCCTGCCTTTATAAAGCATCTTTAAGGCCTCCAAACCTCCAGGTCATCTCAGGCCAGAATGTGAGTGGCAGTTTCTCTGACACTGATTTCAGGCCGCCATGGCGCCACTTTCACGATGTTGACCATTAAAGACGTTTAGGTGATAGAGACTGGGAAAAAGCTGTCATATACGCAATGTTTAGGCAAGAATGTTTTCCCGATATCTAATGACCTAAAAGTTTCTAATAGTCCGCATAGTGAAAATGGTGCCATGGCGGTCTGAAATCAGTGTGAGGGAAGTTGCCAGTCACACTCTGGCCAGGAACGACCTAGAGATTTGGAGGGCTAGAAGATGTTCTTTTATATTTTGGTTAATAAAGGCAGGGGAGTCTCTGCCTTCAAAAATTATTCATGGAAACTGAAAGAACAATTAAGCAAATGTTACAACTATATATATATATATATATATATATATATATATATATATATATATATATATATATATATATATATATATATATATATATATATATATATATATATATATATATATATATATATATATATACATATATATATATATATATATATATATATATATATATATATATATATATATATATATATATATATATATATATATATATATATATATATATGGAAAGACAAGATGCCTCAGTGACCCCGCGCCTAACACTCCTCTCAAGAACGTGGCGGACGGTGAGAGCGGTGGCTTCATCGCCCACCACTGACCGCACTCCTCACGGCCCCTCCACTCTTTAGGCCTCCATGTTCGGAGGCATAAAAGCCATTATAATGCTCCGCTTTATGATGGCAGGAGAATCCCTATTTTTAAAAAATGGTTCATGAAAGCTTAAAGAGATAAACTAAACAAATGTCACAACCATGTGACGCTTATTATTTTAGGCAATTTTAGGATTTTATGTGATGTATTTTCAGTGAGAAATGCACAAAAAAAAAAAAAAAATAAATAAATAAAATAAAATGAAATAAATAAAAATAAATAAATAAATATATATATTATAAACTGCGTGCCCCAATCCTGCACCAGCGGTTCAGAGGTAAATTCCCCAGAAATGATTTTCTATTTCAAAGCATCAAAATTATACTTAATGACCACTAATCCATCAACTGAAATTTTCAGTACAAATGCGAGCAAAAAGAATTAAATATAATATAAAAATCAAAACATATAATAATGATAATAATAATAATAATAATAATAATAATAATAATAATAATAATAATAATAATTATTATTATTATTATTATTATTATTATTATTATTATTATTATTATTATTATTATTATCATTATACTAATAACCAAACAAATAAATTAATAAAGAAGCAAGTGGACAAACAGATTTACCCCGAAATTAAATTCTGGCTAAGGTGCTGTACTACAGATAGTACTCTCAGCCTAAATAACTACATTAACTCGTCTTTGCTGATACCTGTCTCTGCTGGTACCTGTTGGCTTATATTGTCTGCTGCACTCGTATTTCAGTCTTCTTGCCTGTTTGCAAGAAATAAGTAATTTTTAATTAGACGTCAATCAGTAGACTGAATTATCGCTGTCAGTATAAGCCAGTGGGCAGACAGGACATAAAGTTATCAGGAGAGATTGAATAAAGATGTTTTCCAGGCCAATATATTTACACCTCGAGCAAAAATCGTGATTTACCTTTAAAGAGTATGTTCATACGAAAAGGACTGTTTTATTTATCTCAGATTTTTGTCCAATGTTTAGTGATCATTTATCTTTTTATGAAGACGTTAGGCATAAGATTTCGAAATTTGTTTATTGGTATAATAATGTCACACACAATACATCGCTGGAAACAGTGAATAGACCGAAGTTTTTACAGATTGTAGGCTTTCTTCCCAACTCATCAGTAAATATTATTTTTTTTTAACAGATTTTTTTGTTGGTAGCTGTTTATTGATGAGTAGAGACTGCACGTATGTTCCTGGAGACATCGCATCATCTTTCATTTCTTTGGTGTGGCTTTGTACAGAATACAATAATGACGCGCGATGGCCGCCGCTGGAGCTGCCAGTAACCTGGAATTATTGTATATTTTCTTCTGTGTCGATATTCCTTCTGTGCCTCGTTCTTCCTCAATACACAGATTAATAATAACTTCATCTGTTGAAATTACAGAACAACTATGTAGACGATTACACAATTTCTCTCGCCAAAAAAGGTACTGGCGAGAACAGGATCAGCGACATCAGAGATACTTTGACCCGTGCAGTTATATATATATATATATATATATATATATATATATATATATATATATATATATATATATATATATATATATATATATATATATATATTAGCATAAAACTAGCTATTTTTGAATAAAAAAATATATTAAGGTTATCTAAACCGAAACACTGAGTACAAATTTGCCAAGTTTAATTGCGTATAACTGTAATTAGTTTATATTGAAAAAAATAAAAATGCAATGTTTACCGCTGATCTCTGAACTCTCTAGAGATGGAGATAAAAATGCTGTGCTGACAGGCAAATGACTCACATCACACTGACTCGCCAGGGAGAGGAGAGCACCTGTGGGCGCCACAGCGACCGGGGCCTTCCTTGGTCTCTGTGGCATGTACGGTATTGTCACTACCATCAAAATCAACAATAGTAAAATCGTCACCAACTGCCTGCTTTCCAAAACTAATAAATTTCTACCTACACTTGCGAAATTACTGGAGAAACCCAACATACGGTGTCAAATCTTGGCAAAACACAAAGAATGTTTTCTTGACAGGCCCCTGTTGTCAATAAAGGCTGTCACAGGATAGTCTGAGAAGAACAACGTGGTTTCCATTGCCAGAAAGGTGAAGTGCAGGAGGCAGGATAGGTGTAACCCTCAAGATCCTCAATATACGAGTATTTGTGAGACTTAAAGGTCGATTTTTGCAACCAATAAGGACACAAAGGATTCAGAAACAAATATTCATGTCGTAAGTCTAACACAAACCCAATTTAACATGAGAGGCTGCTTTGCAATCATTAAAAAAAAAAAATACATATATATATATATATATATATATATATATATATATATATATATATATATATATATATATATATATATATATATATATATATATATCAGTCACCGGTGTCTATAAAGACTGTAAATTGATCTGTTAGGCACGGCTGCGGAGTTAGTGATTTGTTAGACACTTAACTATATAGTAACGTTCTTCTTTGTCTTTTTTTACCTATGAACAATATTGAGATCTTCGAGAACTTAAGATTGCCTTGGGACTGAAATTTTACGAGGTTTGTGTAGGATTTTGAGTAAAGACTTTTGTGGTTGAGGAGAACGAGCAGCGTTGAGACTGTATCTTGGAGGACTTCACTCTACCTCAGGGCCAGGATGATAGGAGATATAGGAGGGGCTTGAGGTTTGGCGTTCGTGGTTGAGAAAAAAAGAGAACCATGACACAGTAAGGTTCGGTGATTTAATGCAGGTTCATCATGGGGCAGTGAGCGTGTTTCAGCATTTACGTGCTGTTAGGAAGGATCCCAACAGAGACACGAAAGCCTACTAATCACTTTTTGCGGCTGGACAGACCCCACTCAGAGGCTGTAAGAGACCTAGCTGCCTTAACTCATTGACTGCTACGGCTCAAGTTCAATAAAATAGTCGGATAGTACAAATTTCGAGTATAATTTCAAAAAGCACCACTGACATTAACATTTACAGAAGTGACTGACTAGTTTAAACCTTTTAGTACCTCAAGTTTTATCCTTTGTTCAGTCGGACCAT
This sequence comes from Scylla paramamosain, assembly GCF_035594125.1. Classification (NCBI taxonomy): domain Eukaryota; kingdom Metazoa; phylum Arthropoda; class Malacostraca; order Decapoda; family Portunidae; genus Scylla; species Scylla paramamosain. The sequence continues at coordinate 5,794,481 of NC_087153.1, forward strand.
GAAGAGTTACTCCACCAGGTGTCACTTTACCATTAGCCATCTTGTTCCTATTACCCTAAAGCCTGCATTACACCAAAGCCAGGGAGGTGCTAATCCTGAGTGGCATGGAGTAACATCCACGCCATCACCATCAACAGTCACCAGCATCAATGACATGTTCTTGTAGTGAGAAGTGGTCAATGGTTGCCACGACTGGGAACTTACGCCGGTGAACTATCGACTGGCATGAGAAATAGTTAAATTTGTGAACGATGTGTGAAATAGTTGTGTTTTTACGATAGATATTCTGCCTAACTCAGTAATCCGTTATAAAGGCCAGTTTTATGAGACGGATGCCCAAGTAACCAATGATTCTGAAATGAAGAAGCACAGTTTTGAAATATGTGTGTGTGTGTGTGTGTGTGTGTGTGTGTGTGTGTGTGTGTGTGTGTGTGTGTGTGTGTGTGCGTGTGGTGTTTCGTATTGTATTCCTCCCTCGTATTCTTCATTAATATTCCTCCGCCTCCTATAATACTTTTTTTTTTCATTTCCATTTTCCTTTTCCTTCCTCTCATTTACTTCACCATTTTCCTCGTCTTCCCCTCGCGTTTCTCCAATTCCTCTTCCTCCAGCTCACCCTACTCTTCTTATTTCTCCTGCTCTATCTCTCTTTCTCCGCTTTCTCGTCCTTCTCTTCCTCTTACTCATTTTTTTTTCTCTTCCTCCTGCTCGTCCTCCTCCACCTCTTCCTCCTACTCTTCCTCTCACCATATCTTTCTCTTCTTATTCCTTTTCTTCTTCTTCTTCTTCTTCTTCTTCTTCTTCTTCTTCTTCTTCTTCTTCTTCTTCTTCTTCTTCTTTCCTCCTCCTCCTCCTCCTCCTCCTCCTCCTCCTCCTCCTCATTATTATTCGTCTTCTGCTTCTTCTTTTTCTGGTACTCATCTTTTTTTCCACCTTATCCCCCTTCTTTGATCCTCCTCCTCCTCCTCCTCCTCCTCCTCCTCCTCCTCCTCCTCGTCCTCCTCCTCCTCCTCCTCCTCCTCCTCCTCCTTTTCCTTTTTGTCCTTGTCCTCCTTCTCTTCCTCTACCCCTTCCTCATCTTCTTCCTCTTCCTCATCCTCATCCTCTTCCTCATCCTCTTCCTCATCCTCATCCCCATCCTCGCTTTTTCCTCCTCCTTCTCCTCCACCTCCTCCTCCTCCTCCTCCTCCTCCTCCTCCTCCTCCTCCTCCTCCTCCTCCTCCTCCTCCTCCTCCTCCATCTTCTTCTTCTTCTTCTTCTTCTTCTTCTTCTTCTTCTTCTTCTTCTTCTTCTTCTTCTTCTTCTTCTTCTTCTTCTTCTTCTTCTTCTTCTTCTTCTTCTTCTTCTCTTTCTGCTACCTACCTCTTTCTCCTCCACCTCCTCCTCCTTCTCCTGTCTTTTCATTACAAGAGAAACATCAAAACGAAGATATTAAAGAACATTTGTAAAAATCCTCCTTTTCAAGTCTGTCTCTCTCAGGACGTTCGCCTGGCGGGAGTCACTTGCTGAGGCCTTTAGGTGGTGCGAGGGTGCGGCAAAAAGTTGTCCCTGTAAAAGTGGCTCATTAGTTATTGTCATAAAACAGAGAACGCAAAAGTGAAACTGAGCAAAGGAGAGAGAGGAGTGGAGAGGAGAGGAGAGAAGAGAAGAGAAAAAAGAAGAGAAGAGAAGAGAAGAGAAGAGAAGAGAAGACAAGAGAGAGAGAGAGAGAGAGAGAGAGAGAGAGAGAGAGAGAGAGAGAGAGAGAGAGAGAGAGAGAGAGAGAGAGAGAGAGAGAGAGAGAGAGAGAGAGAGGTCTTGGTGGTTATGAAAGATTTTTACTGATGATTTTTATTATTGTTTCATTTTTTTTGTTTTTAATCATTATCACTATTCGTATGAATACTAATGTGTTAAATTTCTTCATTAAAGTATCGAAGGAGAACTTCCGACTGTCGTTTTTTTGTATGTGTCCTTAGTTTCTTTTCTTTTTATTTTGTTTGCCCTTCCTTTATTTTCTTTGTTTTCTGTCTTTCTTTTTTTCCTTTTTTCTTTTCTTGTTTTATGTTTGGAGTTCCATTTTTATTTTCCTTTTTTTTTTTGCGTGTGTCTCTACGTTCTTTTTTTTTCGTTTCTGTATGTGTTCCTACTTTTTTTCTGTGTGTATGCCCTTCCTTTCCTTTCCTTGTGTGTGTGTGTGTTATTTCGTTCCCTTTCATTTTGATTTTCTCCTTCCTTTCTTTTTCGGTTTCTTTTCTTTTTTTCATCTGTAGTCTTCCTTCCTTTCTTTTCCTTCTTTTTTGTATATGATCTTCCTTTCTTATTTTTCGTTTTTTTGTTTTTTTTGTTTTTGTGTGTATCCTTCCTCTCGTTTTTTTCTTATTTGCATGTGTCTTTCCTTTCATTTTCTTTTGTATGTGTGTGTTTCCTTTTTTCTTTCTTTTCTTTTTTGTGTGTATCCTCTTTTATCTTGTGTGTCCTCCCCGTTATCTTTTCATTTTTTGTGGGTGTTCTTTCTTTTTTTTTTTGTAACCTTCCTTATTTTTTCCTTTTTCAGTTTTTTTTTTGTACGTCATTCCTCCCTTTCTTTTCTTGCTTTTTTTGTATGTCTTCTTGCTGTTTTTTTTTTTTTTGTGTATCCTTTTTTTCTCTCTTTTTCTTTTTGGTATCCTTTCTCCCTTTCGTTTTCTTTTCGTGTTTCCTTCCTTTTTTACTTCATAGTTTCGAGGATCACACGCTAGACTCGCGATCGTCAACTTTACCCTGCCAGCTAGAGCTCAGGTATCACACAGTCCGATTTGTGAGTAAGACTGAAGCCTTTCATACTCCACCCATCCCATGCTCTCGCTCGAAGAGGATAGTGATTGTTCGTTCATCAGTAAAAAAAAAAAAATGAATAAATAAATAAATTAATTAAAATAAAATAAAGAAAAAAATAGAGAGAGAGAGAGAGAGAGAGAGAGAGAGAGAGAGAGAGAGAGAGAGAGAGAGAGAGAGAGAGGGGGGGGGGATTTTGAAAAAGAATTGCTAGTTGTGATGGAATATGACGTAATGAAAATGTACTATTAAGAGTCTGAAAAAAAAAAAAATGAATTTCAGATGTTTATAGACTTTAGTGAAGAAAACCAGCTCACGTATACACCAGAAGGGGATATTGAGGCCTGAATGTAAGGATGTAGCTTCCACAAAACAGCCTGTAGAGCTCACCTGAATGAAGAAAAAATGTATTTTGTCCCTTGGACTTTTCTTTGGCTGTGTTTCATTTCATCTATATGTTTATTTATTTATTTTTTTTACTTTATTTATTTTGCTGGGAAGGAGGGGAGAACAATTTGGATATGGCAGTGTTTCCTTAGAAGTTATACTTACATTAACCCTTTCACTACCTGATAAATATTATTCTATATCCAACTACGACTTTTTAGGTTCTTGTTTATGTGTTACAGTCTCCAGTAATTTTTATAACCAAGAAAAGAAAATCAACTTTCTACTCTTTCTTTTTTCTCTCTTTATCCAAGAAATATTTTTTTACACTGCTGTCAGTGTTGACAAAAGAAGACCACAGTAGTGAAAAGATTAATGCATTGCCACACCTCTATATAATCATGAATGATATACTTTGACTTTCATCTTTCTCATTCATCATTCAACTAAATTATTTATCTATATGCTTAGATTTATCGGCCTACTGTCGCATTTTTGTCTATCTTTTTATATATGTGCATTTTCTTTCCCTGATGTACCGTGTTACTTCCATTTCCTTTATACATCGATTTGAAAATTGGTGTCTTACCACAACCTACACTTATTGCATTAACACACGAAGCTCCTGCTAATTTTGTCTGGCGGAGCTTAAGCCGGTTGAAATTTTACATCAGTTTTGTTTTTCATTGTTTTAATATTGTCTTAGTATCCGTGATAAGGAAGTTATGTCTTTTCCTGCAGCTTATCGAGAGTGCAATAGCGGCTTTTTCCTCACAAATTGTTCCTAGGTTAACTTGCGTATTATCTGTGTGGCAGTTAACATAAGAACTTGAGAAAAAAAAAGGGAAGCTTCAAGAAGCCATCAGGTCTACACGTGGCAGTGCCTATATAAAATATACATGCCTATTTCCACCTATTATCCCCATTCATAAGTTTGTGTAATCTTTTTTTAAAGCTCCGTAATGACTCAGAACTAACAACCTGATTACTGAGTCCGTTCCATTCATCTTACATTCTATTTGAGAACCAATTCCTTTCTATCTCTTTCATGAATCTAAATTTTTCATCCTTGAATCCAATATTTCTTGTTCTATCCTGATTACTAATCCTGAGAATTTTGTTTACATCCCTCTTGTTAAAACCCTTGTTATAAGTTTTAGGCAGGAAGTGCAAGATGTGATGTTTTTGTCACGGAATTCATGACCTTACATTTTACTTGCATTATCATTGTCTTGGATTTTCTAGTTCGCATCTGCACTAAACCTACAACATTTTGTTGTCTGAGGATCACATATGAAATGCAAAATAAAACAAAATCATGTACTTAAGTTAAAAGAAGTTGATACGTGAGAAAATAGATAATTTTTGCCTCATCAATAAGTACCATGTACGCCATAAGTATTTTATATTTTCTTCAACTAATCCCTTTCAGATATGTGAATTATTCTAAATCTTAACTTGATAACGGGTGAGGAGACATTAAAAGGTAATTGAAAATCAGAATCACAAAAAGACAAACATCGGCAATGCCAGGCGCCAGGCGACGAAGCATATCCACCGCTTCCTGTTGAACATTATAACCTCACCCAAGCTTATTGAGCCTACTGCGGCACCTGTCTTTTGTCTTCTCCTAATTCATGAGATTAAGACTCTCTGTTTCCTGATCGCTGTCAGCATAGTAACGAGCCACAATTCGTCGGTTTCGAGCCTCGACGACGAACAGAGGAGTGGCAGTTGGCGTGACCTCACCCTAACATGCTGACGATCAGGTGCGGTATGCATTTCTAAATCGGGAACTGCTGCGAGTATCTTTGTTAAATGACTATCAGAGGTCTTCATCCTCAGTATGGCTGGGCTTTAAAGCAACATTCAGCCCATGCTCTTAACAATCCCCATAGCCCTCGCAATCTTCGCAGCCCGTCCTACTCATAGTTATTAACATCCCATACCTATCCAGAGATTTACTTCCATCACGTGCTGCCTCTTTCTTTGCCTTACTTGTTGTCCTGGTTATTTATTTCAGTCTCTTCCTCAGCCACACACGTCATTTCTCAAGCACAGCTCCAGTCTTGTAATACCCAACCCCAAGAGAGCACCAAATTCTGGATGGTGCAGCGTCTTTTTGCCGTTTTCACCCTTTGACTTCTCAGAACTAGCCAAGCCTACAGACACAACCATCGATTCTGATTTTTGTTATGCCAATTCTACTTTTAATACCTCTTCCTGTTTCTTGTACCGGATCTTAGATGTCCCAGTGTCTCCTTTGTCTTATCCCTCACCGTCCCGATTCCAAGCTCTTCATGTCCTGTGCCTTCCACCTCCTAAATCCTCCCTGTCCCCCTTCCCGCAACTCGGATGTTCCTTCGCCTCTCATTTCCTTCACACTTCATGTTTGTCCATTGCTCTCACACCGCTGCTCTTGCGTCAGTGCCACATCCACGTATCAGGGCTTGTGCCAACACAAACTCATGGGCACTGGGGGCGGGACACTTGGAACACCCCCGTAAAGAAGCAGCAATCTACACGCCCGGGTTTATGAAAAGGATATTGAACACTTGAAGGACTCTTCTTATGATTAAAAATAAAGTAAATAAAAAAGAGAAAATAATAATAATGAACTGAAATGATAATTAGCAAAAAATATAATTTAATGAATAAACGAATTGATAAATACATAATTATTATATAATTAAGAGATTTTACTATTCGTAGTGTATGTTCGGTGGATTTTCGATTCTAGACGGTCATTCTTGGTGTTTGTTACGTGAAGGAGTGTCATTCAGTGTACATATTAAAAAATCTTGTACTTGAATCATCATAGTCATTGTAAGCCTTGTTATAACTTTCCTGCAGCTAACATTATATTAGTGGAATAATTATATGTTATAAGGACTTGCATTATATTTCAGCACTCTTGGGTGTAAAATCACGTCCAAGATGTTTTTTCAATTAATAAATAAACTGCACAACTTCATCATTGCTGTTGTTATTCACACACACACACACACACACACACACACACACACACAGAGAGAGAGAGAGAGAGAGAGAGAGAGAGAGAGAGAGAGAGAGAGAGAGAGAGAGAGAGAGAGAGAGTATTCACAGTAGGCCAATGAAGCGTGTGAAAATATTAAAAATTTGGAAAAATACACAACTGCATTAAAATGGTAACTGAATTAGTAACTATTATGAGAATGCGGGAAGTGTTACAGGAATTTGTCGCAGCACGTGAAGGAGACGCAGACGAGAAGAGAGTGTAAAAAATGTACAAAAAAACAGTAAGGCGAGATACTAAGAAATAAGGAAAACCAGCAAGACGGAACTGTAAGAAATAAACAAAGAGCAGCGAGGTGTGATATAAGAAATACACAAAATCTGAGAAAAATAATATAAATCTTTAAAACTGGTGAGAGCATAAAGCAAAAAATTGGCAAAGATGAGGCAAAGACAGCAGAAGGAGACATGGAGTTCTTTCATTCACAGTAGTGGTGACATTTCGTTTGTCGTATTTTTTTTTCTCTCCTTTTTTTTTTTTCCCCTTTAACTGGAGGCGACGCAAACTATACCTAACTATCGTGAAGCAGAATCCAAGCATATCTCGAACTGTTCTTACTTGAAGTGGCGGCCTCACTGCCTTGGCAATACACGCTACTTGCCACGTCTTGACCAATGACTGCTTTCTTCATATTTTGAAAAGACTATATACACTTTGCTGCACTTCGACTTCCCTAAATGCTCTTCTCAGACTTTCTCCAAGAAGACACCACTTGCCACATCTTGACCACATGAGGTATTTTTTTCAGACTTTCTCAGTGTTTCAGCAGCACAACTCCTGAATACGTGCCCATCCAGCCAGTGCTCATTGCTCCTTCATGAAATTTGGTGTAATGTTTTCTTATTGTACTTGTTGGTGTTCATGGACGTTGTTTTCTTGTTACACGTGTTGGTATTTATCGCCATCACTGTCATGGTGGTTCACTGCTTGTGAGACGTATAGGCCGTGATTCTAAGAGATCTTCCTTCTTTTTGAAAGTCAGTTTATAAGTATTCTGTTGCTTCTTTTTTTTTCTCCTCCCGCCTCCTCCTCTTCCTCCTTTCTTCTTCTTTTTTTCTCTTCTCCTCCTCCTTCTTCTTCTTCTTCTTCTTCTTGTTCTTCTTCTTGTTCTTCTTGTTCTTCTTGTTCTTCTTGTTCTTCTTCTGCTGCTGCTGCTGCTGCTGCTGCTGCTGCTGCTGCTGCTGCTGCTGCTGCTGCTGCTGCTGCTGCTGCTGCTACTACTACTACTACTACTACTACTACTACTACTACTACTACTACTACTACTACTACTACTACTATTTCTACTATTACTACTACTACTACTACTACTACTACTACTGCTGCTGCTGCTGCTGCTGCTGCTGCTGCTGCTGCTGCTGCTGCTACTTCTACAACCTCCTCCTCCTCCTCCTCCTCCTCCTCCTCCTCCTCCTCCTCCTCCTCCTCCTCCTCCTCCTCCTCCTCCTCCTCCTTCTTCTTCTTCTTCTTCTTCTTCTTCTTCTTCTTCTTCTTCTTCTTCTTCTTCTTCTTCTTCTTCTTCTTCTTCTTCTTCTTCTTCTTCTTCTTCTTCTGCTGCTGCTGCTGCTGCTGCTGCTGCTTCTGCTGTTGCTTCTGCTTCTGCTTCTGCTTCTGCTTCTGCTTCTGTTTCTTCTTCTTCTTCTCCTTCTCCTTCTCCTTCTCCTTTTCCTTCTCCTTCTCCTTCTCCTTCTCCTTCTCCTTCTCCTTCTCCTCCTCCTCCTCCTCCTCCTCCTCCTCCTCCTCCTCCTCCTCCTCCTCCTCCTCCTCCTCCTCCTCCTCCTCCTCCTCCTCCTCCTCCTCCTCCTGTTGCTGCTGGTGGTGGTGGTGCTGCTGCTGCTCCTGCTGCTGCTGCTGGTGCTGCTGCTGCTCTTACTACTACTACTACTACTACTGATTTTTTTTATTATGTGGGAGAGACACTGGCCAAGGGCAACAAAAATCCAATAAAAAAAAAAAACAAGCCCACTGAGATGCCGGTCCTCGAATAGGATCCAAAGTGTTAGTCAGGGGGACAGGTGAGTGTCATTGAAGAAGATGGGGATAGTTGTCTGGAAGGTTGTGTCGAGTTGATAGATGGAGGAATTGAGTTTTTTGAGGCAATGAACAATACCAAGTTTGCTGTGCCCCAATCAGAAATTTTAGAAAGATCAGAAGTCAGGCGTTCTGCGTTCTAGGTGAAATGTTTACTTCCTGAAGGGTTGGACGTCTATGAAAAGACGTGGAAAAGTGCATGGTGGTATCAGCAGCGTAGGAGTGGATAGGACAAGAAGTTTGGTTTATAAGGTCATTGATGAATAATAAGAAGAGAGTGGGTGACAGGACAGAACCCTGAGGAACACCATTGTTAATAGATTTAGGAGAAGAACGGTGACCGTCTACCACAGCAGCAATAGAACGGTCAGAAAGGAAACTTGAGATGAAGTTACAAAGAGAAGGATAGCTTCTTCTTCTTCTTCTTCTTCTTCTTCTTCTTCTTCTTCTTCTTCTTCTTCTTCTTCTTCTTCTTCTTCTCCTTCTTCTTCTTCTTCTTCTTCTTTTTCCTCCTCCACTACTACTACTACTACTACTACTACTACTACTACTACTACTACTACTACTACTACTACTACTACTACTACCACTACTACTACTACTACTACAAAAAAAAAAAATACCTCCACCCCATGTTTATTGATGTGTCAATCAGGGGCTCCATTACTTGGAGGTCATTAGCCCCAGCTCTCGCTAATGACTGTGGCATCCAACCATATCTAATACTCTATAATATAAACATTAGTTGTTAACTATAAATTCACTCTACCTCTACCCTATCTACTCTTATGCCACTCTCCACCACTGTAGCCTCGCAGTCGAGGCCTCCTAAGTCTGCAGGTATGGGAGTGGAATGCCTTGTCCCCCTGAGACACAGGAGGGCAGATCTGAGGAGGGAGAATGAGAGACGGCACCTCATCCATGCGACGACATGGCTCCTTGGCTGGTGCTTCTTTTCTGCCATTAGGTCGGCTAGTCTTGAGTAGAAGCACTGAGCCTTGGAGCCCATCCCGCCAGATGTGGTGAAGACCAGAGGTGTGAAGCTGCCCTGGTCAACGTGTTGGATTCTCTCCCCATACGCTCGGATCTTCTCCTGCTCATTCTTGCGGTGGGCGGCCTCCAGGGAGAGTTCGTGGTGACAGGCGGCCATCGGGTCAAAGATCCGTATGTCCACGAATGCTTTCTGTCCCCTTGTCCAGAACCCTCGTGCACTGACGTCGACTCGAGCCTCGTTGGTGGTGTTGGCTGTTCTGTAGCACAGGTGCTCGCCGTCTAGCGGCAGGAGGGTCGGTTCAGTGGAGACATCGTGGCACACCTCCCTGAGCATGCACTACTACTACTACTACTACTACTACTACTACTACTACTTTTTTTTTTTTTCTACTACCACTACTACTACTACTAATACCTCCACCCCATGTTTATTGATGTGTCAGTTAGGGGCTCCATTACTACTACTACTACTACTACTACTACTACTATTACTACTACTACTATTACTTCTACTACTACTACTACTACTACTACTACTACTACTACTACTACTACTACAATACTACTACTACTACTACTACTACTACTACTACTACTACTACTACTACTACTACTATTACTACTACTACTACCACTACTACTTACATAATTTCTTGTTCTTCCCCTTCCGCTTCTATTGTTAGTGCTGGTCATGGTGTGGTGGTGGCTTTGCTGCTTTTGTTAGTGATGATATTTGTTTTTGTTTTTTTTTTATCTTTTTGTATGACAATAATGATGATGATAGTTATAGTCGTCGTCCACCACAATTGCACAAGCGGTTACTTGCGCCGATAGCCACACTAATAACATACGTATATATTTTTTTAGCTAAATTGCTCTCTGTAAGCCATTCTTTCCTGGTTCACCCGTTTCCACATCCATCACATTTGGATTTTTTTTTTTTTCCATACCAAGGCAAAAAGGGATGAGGGAATTCACACTTAAGCAACGTGCCCACACTAATGTAAGATTTTGATATTAGAATTAAAAGTTTCTAAAGGCCTAATGATGTATAACGGAGATGAAGGATAATTTAGTTTTACGTGTTGCACTCAAACAAGGACGAAAACATCCTTTTTATTCATAAATGTTGTTCTAATCATGGTCATTAAGAAAGGTTTATTGTTCATAGAATCTGACACTTATACATAATGTTGTTGATCATTTGTCTTACATCTAAGGCTGTTACACGCTGTCGCAGTTTTACTGTGGAATAAAATACCGTCTATGAGGGCGGTGAGGAGTGGTTCGGTCTAAATTCCCAAATTTTCTTTATTAGCACGCGTAAACGAAATATCTAAGAAAAATTCAGATGTGATTGTGATACTGAAAACCCATGTTTAGTCGTGGCAAAACATTAGGAAATTTTATTCGTAAGATTAAATATTTCCATTTCTTCACTTGCCATAGAATTTATCGCGCATGAAGGCAAGTTGCAATGGTAAAAAAAAAAAAAAAATTACAAACATTTAATGATTTCATGGTTATTGTCAGCTAAAAATTATAGACAGCCTTATTTGGACCATTTCCTCCACTTTAGGTATGAATAGATTCTGGTCCTTATAAAGGATTATCATAATTACCGGCCTGGCACATAGTTCTCATAAATGCAGTGACCAAGTGTTTCCGCGGCGGCCTGACAATTTCGTTTCCTTGGCGTGTTGTTTAGAGGTACACTGTGAACAGCACGGTGCTCTGCTTCTCTGGAACACACGGTATTTTGTCCACTGTGGCAGTCACCATTACTTATTTTATCTTCCAGAAATAATCATATTTATAATTCTTAGTGTTTCGTGAAAAAATTGTCTCTTCGGTTGCTTGTACTGATTTTTTTTCTTTTTGATATATCATCATATGTAGTATGAAAACGTGATGCTTCATTGGTATAATACTTCGTGGATATTTATTTAATTTTCTTTCTTTTATTATGACACTACTTGATAAGTCAGTATTTAGGTATGAGGTGAAAGGAAGTATAGTCACCGTTGGAGCCAAGATCGCCCCATCGTGGGCTCCGCGGCTCACGTCACGGGTCGAGAGGCGGCCGTGAAATTTAGGAAACATGACGGGGTAAGAATGAAGTCAATAGCCTGGCGCACACCGAAGGAGAAAACTCACTAAAAACTGTAGATTTTTTTTTTTTTTCTGAGCAAATAAATATGTTTAGTGCAATGGGAAAAAAAATCATAATAACGAGTATTTCCTAATTACATTGTTCTTTCTATATGCTTTGTGGTATAAAAGGCATAATGGTAAGGCGATGGAATATCAGAGTAAATACCCTTGAAAATTATTTTTAAGCATAAATGTGCGGCAATCAATAGAAAAAAAAAAAGACAAAAAGCAAATTTCCACTCATGTTTTGTCAGATTGTGACATTTCTTTATACATTGCGACTTCTGTGGTCTTGTTTTTGTTTTTACTGGTAAATCATTTTTTCGTTTCGTGTGTGTGTGTGTGTGTGAAAATACAGAGAGAGAGAGAGAGAGAGAGAGAGAGAGAGAGAGAGAGAGAGAGAGAGAGAGAGAGAGAGAGAGAGAGAGAGAGAGAGGAGAGAGAGAGAGAGATTGAATGATAGATTGAATGAACCGGGCTGCCACCGACACATTAAAAGCAGACTAAGGTTTTTATGCATCTTGACCCCATACGTGGATTTTGAGCGTGAAAAACAACAACCCATCCTAACATAGCTAAGATACTTCAGCGGACAGGGGCCGTATTGCTCGTCCTGACGTGACCTCGGGCATTGCACTGTATGTACGGTACAGTACAATGTGCCTACAATTATCAGCAATGTAGTCCTGTTAAATAAATTTTGGAGATTTCTAGTAAATATTTCGGATTAATGGTGACCGGAAGCTTTTATGAATTAACGAAAGGAAGTATTTGCCATGTGAAATTATACTGGTCTACCATCGGCGTTGCGTCACACTGAAGACTTGGTGGTGCCTTAAGATAATTTACCGTAAACTGTTGATGCCCCTAAATTCTTTTCCCACCCATCGTAACTTCACCTCCCCACTTGTGCCCACCACATACCTGAACCCAGAGCAACATGTCCATATACAGTATAAGACGTGATCATTTAGTTAAGCATCATCATCATCATCATCATCATCATCATCATCATCATCACCATCATCATCATCATCATCATCCTTATCATCATCATCATCATCATGGCCATCATCAGCATCTTTGATCCCACTGCAGGACAGAGGCTTCCCCAACATTTTCCAGTCACCTCTAATACCTGTCATGAAGTTCTATTTTAGGGCAACACAGATAGCAATCCCTGAAGAAAAGAACACAACCTCACTCTGCATTTTCTACCACTCCAGCACCAGCACAACAACCACCACCACCACATGCATATTAAGTTTGTATCGAGAATAGTGAATGCTATATATATATATATATATATATATATATATATATATATATATATATATATATATATATATATATATATATATATATATAAATTATACTCTGTTGCAATGCATATGATAAATATAAAACAAGAGAGTTAATCCTGAACAACATTAACAACAACAACAACAACGACCAGTGTGCAGTGCCAGCCTCCTGTCACCTGCCACTGGAGGAACAAGCCACAGAACAGCAACACACGTCCATCTAACAATACTACCTGAGCTGCCCCTTGGCCGCACCTCCCCGATGGACAGTGAACAACTCCCACACGCACACCTTGGCTC
>NC_087153.1:5812500-5825000 GCF_035594125.1 Scylla paramamosain
AGGGTTGTGTTTTAGCTGACCATGTTTATTTTTTTCTTTAATCATAATAATGTTATACCCAGGTGGGTGGTTGTTGTTATTTTGTGTTGTTGTTATTATTATTTTGTTGTGTATTATTGTTCCCTCAGATTGATGTTTTCTTTTGCCGTGTGCAGAGATGGAGATTAATTATAACTCACTGGTAAATAATTTCATTAACCATATGTTTGTTTTTAGCATTGCTCCCCTGTTTTATACCTGAGGTCGAAATGCCTCCATTATTTCACAATGCTAGCCCATGAATCCAAAGGGACGCACGCCCTCCGCTCCTAGTTGCAGGCAGGTCACCCTTCCCAGCCCCGCCCTGCCCACACCGCTGTGCTGCCCAGGTGGCAGGGCCCGAGGCGCCTCAGCTCACCATCGCGCTCAGGGAGGCTCCCAGAAAATTGACTTACCTCTTTACTCACGAAACTCCTTATTTATTTATTTATTTTTGTTATCTATGGCGTATATACATTTCCTTTGGGCGTAATTTCATAGCGTGTCAACATTCTCTCTTATCCCCGGTGAGAGGGAGTGTGTATGTATGTGTGTGTGTATTCCCTCCCTTATTCATTTGCATTTGTCTTCTCTATAACATATATCGGAGGACGGTATAATATTAGCGTGCGTGCCGTTGTCACCTCGGACTCCCCGGCTCATCTCCGTCTGATATTAATCCTTGCAAACCTTCCCCGCCTCCACCCTTGGCACACCGCCCGCCTTCGCCATCATTCACGGAACACCAATTTTCCATTTTCTCGAAACACTTTAGCGGGCAAAAGGAGGTGACGGATCAGAGGAAGGGGAAGCTGAAAGGGAAGGGTGAGGGCGGCGAGGCAGGCGAGCCATGGTAGGGGGTGGTAACCATGGTGACGGAACCGGTGGCTGAGCGGTGGCTGGCGGGGGGCGGCGCGCGCACTGGTTGGCCACCTGCTTCCCCCCGCGCGGCCAGCCACACACAGGCCCGAACCAGAGAGAAAATGGCGCTGAGTTAGCCCCCGTATTTTATTTGACAGGGAAATATTTTTGCTTCATGCTTAATCGAATATATATGATTTGAAAAATTCAGCATCACCCCAAAAACACGTTATTCCTTCAATGTTTCTAAAATGGCGATGGAATGGCAAAGAGAACGCGAATGAATGGATAAATTCGCGATGTGCGGGAAGGAGACGGCGAATGTATGGCCGTGTAGGGCACCATCGAGTGTGCTATAATTAATATTTTGATAGAGTTTTCCTTTCCGATATTCTATCAGTAATTGCTATTAATTAAAAACAAATTACGCCGCTGATTGGAATTATTTTCATTCGAGTTAAGGAACGTTATATTGGGACTGCTTATCAGGAGGACATAAATTGGGCACACCTGCTGAGGGACGCAAGTGCATTGCCAGCAACACCGCGCCTGGAAGTCATCCCGGTAAATGTATACCCAAACACACATGTATAGGGAGGGAGACATAAACACACGAGAAAGTACACGAAAAGTTAAAGAAAGACAATTTAGAGAAAAAGAAAAAAAAAAAAATCCTGCAACTTGACAAGATGACACCCACATCAGATAGTCAGAATATTAGACCTAAGCGAGAGGCATAGGCGTGACTGTCAGCTCCTTCAAATACCACACATCTAACCAACCATCCACCCACCCACCCACCCATCCACCCACCCACCCACACACACACACACACACACACACACACACACACACACACACACACACACACACACACACACACACACACACACACACACACACACACACACACACACACACACACACAGGAGAATAAACTGTAGGATTATTTTTAAGCTGCTTTATTTCTTCAGCACGCAAGACTTAGTTTCCAATTCCTGGTATTCCATCAGACGCCATTTTCTTCACGTGCTTCCCAGGTGATGCCTCCAGTGAGGGAACAGGTGAAGGGTTGAATAATGTTCTTCAGGGGACACTCCTCTAGACGTTACTCGCGCTGGGTATTTGGCAACTCATCTCTCTTCATACACAGGGGTTGCTTGAGGATGTATAGCTCTTGGCACCTCCTCATTATGCCCTTTATGCCCTACAGGAAGGCCACCTCGAGCCTGTTTTACCCGCAGGCCTAACATGAACCACATCATTTCGTTGCACACACACACACACACACACACACACACACACACACACACACACACACACACACACACACACACACACACACACACACGTCAGGGCATGTATGAAAAGTGACATTGGCATCATGGTTCTGAGATGGCACCAGGAAGACCTTATGCTGCCCTCACATAGTTGTCATGATGTGTACTTCTGCCCACACACAACGCGGCACACGCCCAAAATATAAGCATTAGAACCAGACTCCCATTTAAATGGTTTGTGTATTTTTTTTTTTTTTATTCATATTAATTAAATCGATCATGTTTTATTTGAATATTGTGTAAAATAATTGTCTTCAGAAATTAGAGATGACTGCAGACTTATATATATATATATATATATATATATATATATATATATATATATATATATATATATATATATATATATATATATATATATATATATATATATATATATATATATATACTTCTCAAATTCTTTAGAGCTCTGTTCCAATTCATGATGCATTTCATTTGCTTTCTGTATATTTTGCATTTCTATCTTAGAAGGGCTACAGAGAGTGGTCATGAGTGAGTTCCTGAGTGAAGCAGCCTGCATCTATATTTGCTTCCTTGTGAGAAGCTTGGCTTAGAGAAGGCTTCAACTTACCCTTGCAGTGACTGTGAGGAGAACTTACTGGTGTTCTAAAGAAACGTGAACAGCCAGCAGTGTGTTATTAATGTCGTAGCAAAAAGTAAATCTCGGATTATTGTGTGTGTGTGTGTGTGTGTATATATATATATATATATATATATATATATATATATATATATATATATATATATATATATATATATATATATATATATATATATATATATATATATATATATATATATATATATATATATATATATTATACTATACTATACTTACGGAATTGTGGCTGGAAAACTAAAGTAGACATTAACTATTACTGTAGTTTGAGATAGTGATCCTTGAGAAAATGGAGATGAATAGCACTAAGAAGAAAGTAAACATGCAAACAACACACCTTTTCTAGGAGCCAGGCAGAAAATGCATATACGTAGACCAGTAAACCATGTTAGTGCAAAGTGTTAATGTATTTTCATAGAACATGGAACACATACTTTGCCAATCATAGCTGTGAAAGGAAAGGAAAGAAGATCCAAAATCCGTGTAATGGCGTTGTGTCTCATGCAGCTTTCAGGCCTCAGGACCTCACACTCTTGGTAATTTTTCAGGTACATTTTTGTATTATTTAAAGACATGTAACTTCATAGGCCAAGCCGTTCATTTTATATGCACTAATGCTGCAGGACTGATTACCTGTAATTTTGTAATTTTTCCTTTCATTTATAGCAGAGCCCTCCTGTTTGTAGATGAAAGCCATCTGTTCATGCAGTGGACGTCATGCAGATGAAAAGTTAAAGGTTGATGCCAATTCTTTAATTTTTCTTGTCACTTAATGTCTTCGCAAATACGCAGCTTGTTTACTATTATAACATTTTTCTTTTTTTTCATTTATCGATGATGTAACTTTTTGTGCAGGTATTCACTTGTTTGTTGCTCACTGGTATGCTTTGTTAGTGTTTTACGTCTGCTGTCATACTGCTCTAACACAATAATGTCATACACATTTTTTTTCTCTCAAATTTACCACCTTCGAATCACAAGAGGAATCTGAAGTATAAAAAAATACATGAGGAATGTAAAACTTTCTAACTCGACCCTGCCTCATCATACATGCCCACATACTTAGAATTTACTGTACTATACACCACACACCCACTGCCTAGTTGAGGTGCCTGTGGGTACTTCCTCACTGTCTTGAACATCACCTGTCAGACTAGCCTACCTGCTTTCTACCATTAATTTAGCTCACAAATAGTCCACTCAATTTTCACTTTTTGTGCCCATTGCAGATGCACGACGCCATTTTCCATATTCCTTCATGTCCTGGAACCCCCAGCAACTGAAAATATTTTTCATTAATAGAGATGTCCTTTGTTATCTCTGTTTACTGTCGTTCATTCCCAAACATTCAAAGGAAAGAAACAGCCCGTGAGTCACAGAGAAAGTAGGAAACAACACATATAATCGGATAAAGATTGACCCAACAATAAAGACGAATTTTTTATATGGCTTTATACTTTCTTTCCCAATGATCCACCTCAGGCAGAGGCAAATGGAGGACACAGAGATGCTTGCGTATACACAGGATGCCCTAGAAATTTATATTGAAGAAAATGAAAGAATGGACAAATTAGTGAGGTTGGCAGAATAACGACAAAAATATATAGGGAAACTCTACAATAGATCTAGTTGGGCGAGGAGTCTGAGGCTTACAAGATCAAAGAAATATTGTGTAATATGAACGGAAGTGAAGCAGTTCCATTAGATATCAATTTGGCCTTTACTAGGACAAAAATATTTTGCTTTTGGTGCAGACCTTAATTTCATAATCTTGCATAAGTTAACGATGAAATGCCGGGAAATACTGATGAATATGTCTAATATAAAGGATTGTTTTGTATGTCTGTTTCAGAAAGGGCTCAATAATGAATTCTTTTCAACAAATGGGTAAATAGAGTATATGTGTTTCATGTTACGGAAGTTGACAATATAGGCGTCATACAGAGTGTTTTCTTTAACTAAAGAAGCAGGAGAATGAATCCTTTCTCATTAGAAATCACGAACCTATGGCCTAACTGATGTTGTCTCTCGTAAATTCAGGACTTACAGAAAGCTAGAGGAAACATAGCAATGACTGACGAAACATAGACCAATGAAAGAAACAACATTGACTGATAAAGAACATATGAACATAAAAAAAAAAATAGAGCTGCAAGAAACCATCATGTTTACACGTGGCAATTCATGTATGAAGCATACCTACCTGTTTCCACCCATTATCCTCATCAGTAAATTTGCCTAACTTTTTTTTTCAACTTTCTAATGACTCAGTACTAACAACCAGATTACTGAGTAATCTGTTCATGCAAAACATTGTCATCAATATATATATATATATATATATATATATATATATATATATATATATATATATATATATATATATATATATATATACATACATACATATATATATACTCACATACATGCATATATGAAGAAAACATCCAGGAATGTTTCACTATGTGTCTGACAGGAAGTAACAGATGGGCAGCAGATGGACAGATCGTCAGCCTTGGAATAGGACAAAATACTAAAGGAAGGCGTGATGAAAGACGTGATGAAACTCAAATTCACCTTGCAGGAGAGAGAAGAAAAAAAAAAAAAATTGATGGAGAGGTGTGGATAAGGCTGGAAGAAATCTTTCTTCCTGCAGCCTTCCAGTAATGCCTACCCATAATCGTAAAGATAAAGGAGGTGAAGGAGAAACTCGAATATGTGTGAATCTGTTTATAACATGCTGAGATCGAATGTTTCTTTGTGTAACATAGGAACACGATTTAGCTTGATCAGATTTCTATAATTGTGATTTGACAATTTTTAGAAATTTCACATTCTTCACACAGTCCTGTGAATCTTCTCAGTAGAAAGGCTCATTTGATCATAGAAAACTACTAATGCTGAGATGACAGTGCTTTCATTCCTTTCTGTCATCACTTCGGCAGCATTTCACGCTCTTTATTTTCATCCAACATGAGAATGACTCTTGTTCTGTCGCCTTACTTAAATTGAAAGGTCCACGTCTTTGTCATCATTATATTTTTCCTTATTGATTTCATTGTGTGCAATTTTAATAAAGATTGTCCAATGAAAAAGAGCTGTTTTTTCAATATCTTTAATTCCATAGGCGTCAAGAGGTGCTTGCTAGACTAAGGCCCTGAGATGTAGTTTTAGTTCATTTGGAGTAAAAAAAATAAATATATAAAGCATGAAATGAAAGTAAGGACAGAATACAAACAACGTTTGTTCGACGTAAAACATTCTCTCCGTAGAGGAGAGAATATAGCTTTACATATAAGCACGGAACATCGCAACTATGTAATCATGTGAAAATCAAACAGACTACGGAATTGTGTTATTTGCTGTGAGTCTTGCCCATGAAATTGTATTTGTGCACCGATTTGGATCTTGCTTCCCTATCGCCTCTCTTGGCTTATGTTACTACTTGTGCTTCTTTTTTCTCTCTCTCTCTTTATTATGAAAAAAAAAAAAAAACGAAAAGCCAAAGCTTATAAAGATTCTAAAAGAAATAAAAGATGACGAAAGCAGTCAAAAGCCGCTCTTTATTTTCAGGACATTTCATTCCTGGCGAAAAATGTCATAAGATATTTGCCTCCTCCTGGGTATACATTAGAAACGCCTTTCATGCTTTCACAACAGTGCTCGATATGTAAGGCCTGAAACTATGACTTTTACCTGCAACTACTTGCTGATTAACTTCAATGCCTACTTGGTTTGACTTTTCCATGGTCGTATATAATCAAATTAATTAAATCGCATACATTTTTGTTGTAAAGGTCCCTGGTCTATAGCAAACTGTAAAGATAGAACACCATAACTAAAAGAAAAAATAACTTACTACTTTCACAGCCTTGAATGTAGGGTAAGTTATTTGTGATCAGCGATACTAAACAAAATCAGGGAAATTAATTTTTTTTTTTTCTAGGCCACTGAAATACAATAATTTTACGAAAAGTCGCAAGTTTGCAGTGAAAGGGACAACAAAGATTTATAAACAGTCAAAATAGCAATCCAAAGTGTGTGCGTGCGCGTGCTGAATACTATTTAGCCCTTTGGTGCACAAATAAGCTGCCCTTCTCATTATGTAGTAAGTTCTTTTTACTGAATACATGATTGGTTTTACTGAATACATGATTGGTTTTCCTTACTTATGCCATCTTTGGTTTCTCGTTTTTAGACCGAATCATATAATTATATTACCAGATGATATTTGCTTCCATATACTGTGTAGCTTTATGATATGTGTCACCATATGAAGACTGAAATTAGTTTACCTTAATTTGACTACAAACGGTGTTGCACTACTTATACGTAAATACAAGGTGTGATAAGGTCAGGAAAGGTTAGGAATTTAATGTGCGGGCCTTGATATACCTGCTACTTGGACTGAGGCAACATGAGGTTCTTTTAATTCTCTTTCCCTGTTAAACTTTGGCACTGCTTGTTTGTTTGCCCCTTTCCATGACTCGAAGCCCTTCTGGAAGTTAATACTTCAGTAAATTGACTTGTTCATTTAGATCTCTCCTATCATAATCTTTTGGGGAGCGACAATTCACTGGATCTTTTCTTTCTGTGTTTTGAGATCTTAGCTACTCCTTCATACGTGAAAATAAATAAATAAATAATTAATCACTGCATATCTTTTAATATAGAAATATATCGGTTATGTCTCTGGGACATGACACGCCCCCCACTCACAACAACGCCCTAGCAATATACTTTTTAGCCTACATCTTCAGTAATTGTTTAAGCATTTTTTTCAGGCTATGGTGCAAAACTTCTTCATGCCTTGAAAATGCTGTATACATATTTTTCCAGTGATATATTACAAACCTTATTTTGCTATCCTTTGTAGTGAGAGAACCTGGAGGTTAACATGAATATGAAACGAGAGCTAAGTCGAATGCATGAGGAGAACATTTATTTGCAAAATAAAGGTGTTGTGATGGGAAGAAAGTAGTGTATGATACTTATACGCGTATTAACTTAGTGATTCGACAAGCATTTTTGTTTGCATTCATATTTACTTTTCTCCTGCATAGTTGCCCACGAATTGAGAAAAATGTAAGATCTTTGATGGAGCCGAAATTAGAATGTCAGTCACTTAAAAATATATCTAAAAACATCTACCTAATCAGTCTACCTAATTTCTTTAAGTAGAAAACTGAAGAATTGAAAAAGAGAGAGAGGTCATACAAAAGTGTCACCTCACTATGAGATGTTTTTTGCAGTACACTCACTTGCAGACAAGATAGAAATGGCTAAATCTTGCAAAATGACGATGATACAGAAGTGTTTGGCCAAGTTGACGCTGCCGTGGCGCCTTCTCATTATCTTCCTCCAAGGGTTACAGTGGTTACTTTTCTTGACCACATCTAAGCCTCAGTTTCAGGTCAGTTATAAGTCTCATTAAATTTCTGGTGTGCAGTAAAGGCATTAACGTTCCTTTCTCTTTGTAACGTTGCTTTGTGTTTGTAACTCCATGTCTGACATATATATATATATATATATATATATATATATATATATATATATATATATATATATATATATATATATATATATATATATATATATATATATATATATATATATATATATATATATATATATATATATATATATATATATATATATATATATATATATATATATATATATATATATATATATATATATATATATATGTATGTATCAAGGTGTCCATCAAGACCGTGTGCAACTTAAAACACTTGTAACCTGGTAACTGTATGTGATAGAAAGAATCTATAAAAAGGATTGGAAAGCTTCATGTGTCTACTTTTTTGGAAATCCAGAAGATTCTGTTGAACATGAAAGAGATTCTCTCAAAGTTAAAGTGTGGTGTGCTTTGGAAAAAAAAAAAAAATATATATATATATATATATATATATATATATATATATATATATATATATATATATATATATATATATATATATATATATATATATATATATATATATATATATATATATATATATATATATATATATACTTATAGGGCCATTCTATTTTTTTTAAGGGCGTGTTGTTAATGGTGACAGCTATTTGAAAATCTGAAAAAAAGAATGACTTTATTCCTCACATTGAACAATTAGGATTGATAGAGAATACAGTGTTTCAACAAGATGGTGCTCTTTGTCATCTTGCTCTACAAGTTAGACAGTTTTTACATGAAAAATTCCCTGCCATGTGGACTGAAAGAGGTAGACCATTTTCTTGACCACGTTCACCAGATTTAACTCCATCGGATTTCTTTTTTATGGGAATATGTGAAAACTGATGTTTATTCAACCAAACCTCAATCTTTTGAAGACATGCAAACTAAGATAACTGGCGTGTTTCCTGGAATATACTGAAAATCAGTTTGAAATTTTTTTCTGAACTACAGAATCGTATTATCCTTTGTATTAACAATGATGATGTTGAAAATTAACTATAACAGTAAGGAATGTAAGTGTTTCTTCTTTCTTTTGCTTTTTACAGATTTTTTCTATCACATACAGTTTCACAGTTTAAAAATGCACATGGACTTTATGGACACCCATTTTATATATATATATATATATATATATATATATATATATATATATATATATATATATATATATATATATATATATATATATATATATATATATATATATATATATATATATATATATATATATATATATATATATATATATATATATATATATATATATATATATATATATATATATATATATATATATATATATATATATATATATATATATATATATATATATATATATATATATATATATATATATATATATATATATATATATATATATATATATATATATATATATATATATATATATATATATATATATATATATATATATATGTATGGTAGGTAGGACATAAGTTTAACATGGCTGTCTTTCCCCCTTCATGGTTTAGAGGTTGTATAATGCAGAGAATGTAATGTACTTTTCTAAGTTAAATAGTTCATTGTTGTCCTTTTTCATCCTTGAAAGTCTCGTAGTAATATAGCATAGGGCTAAAGTAAAAAAAAGTAAAATAAATAATAATAATAATAATAATAATAATAATAATAATAATAATAATAATAATAATAATGATGTGTGTGTTTATATATATATATATATATATATATATATATATATATATATATATATATATATATATATATATATATATATATATATATATATATATATATATATATATATATATATATATATATGCCTAGAGAATGTCCATTTGAGCCTCTTCCATAATCTTTTGGGGAGCGACAATTAAGTGTACATTTTCTACTCGTATTTTTAAATTTTGATCTGTTTACTTCACATATGAGAGCAGACAGGTAGGTAAGTAGGTAGGTAGGTAGGTAGGTAGATAGAGTGATAGATAGATGGATAGATGGATAGATAGATAGATAGATAGATAATTACCCTTTAAAATATCTAGGTCATATCTCTGGAACCCTGATGCCCACTGGTCCCACACACAGGAACACCGTTATAACTTCCTTAAAATCACGCGTTCTGCATTTTTATTAATCATATCCCTTAAACCTGCGATGCACATTTCCTTCATGCCCTATGCATGCCATGTTATATTGCACAACTTTTTTTTTTATTATCATCAGTATTGAGAGAACCTGGAAATTAGAATAAGGTGGAAACGAAATCTACTTAAGTCAGACACAAGACGATGACATATAATTGCCAATTCATGGTGTTGTGATGGAAAGAAAGTAGTGCATAATCTTATACTTGCATCAGTCGAATGACTTGAGGCAGAGGAATTTGAATGGGTAGCAGTTAGTACTACTGATCGGGCGAGCGATCCGGTACATTCTTGCTTATTTCCTTCCTAGGCTCATGAACCGGGAAAAAAAAAAATCTTTCTAAGAGAGGAAAATTAAATACTTACATAATCAACGTATCGAATTACGTAGAACAGAAAATAGAAAAGAATTTAAATGAGAGAAGTAAGTAAAAACTGTCACTTCATTGATTCTTTTTTTTTTCCCTTCCAGTATTCTCACTTCAGGACAAGGTCCCCAGACAGTGCTGGGACAGTTGAAAATACATAAACTTGCAAAATGTAGACGTGAGGGACCAAAATTGATCCAGTAATGCTGCCTGCAAAAACATTTTGTCTCGATATGTTTAATCATCACCCACAGAGACTATTATATCGTCTACGGGTATTTATTAAGTGGTCATTGCCTTCACCATCATTAACATAGTCATCGTCATCATTTGAAGTGCCGCCCAAACTTCTCTTCTTATGCTGTGCTTTGTATTGCATGTGATTCAGTTTCCCAGCTAACGTTTCTTTAGTTCCTCTGTCTTGTTTTGAGTCTCCATGTGTTGTATAGGGCACACATATATTCAGTCAAAGTAATTCCAGTGATTATCAGTGTCCATACATCATAAAGCCTGCGTATTTCTCTTCATTGGATATATTGGTAAAAGGCTCAGTTTTTTCTTTATTTGTTAATGATCTACTTTTATTAATGTACACTATACTGAACTTTTTATCGCTTTCTTCAACGCATCCAAGCTTTATTAAGGGCAGTTATAAGTCTCTTAATTTCGGATGTGGGATGCAGGTATAGTAAAGATATTAATGTTCATCTTTCCTTGAAGCAAAAGTTACTCTTTATAATGATGTTTTGTTTCTGCAATTCCATGCCTGGCATAGCACTACTTGTCATGCACTGGTTTATTACAAGGCTCGATGAAAAATACAACATTATCCTACCTAAAACTGCCAGTGTTTTGTCCTTTCTTTCAATTAATCTCTAAGAGTGCTTTCATTTAGTTTTTGCCTCTTATGGACAACAACACTGATAATAATTCATCTCATAGTTTTCTTTCTTTTTTTTTCATTTTAAAACAAAGAAACATGAAAAGAATGCTTATCATAATTTTGCTTACAGCCACACATACAAAATATGGGGCAATTAGAATAATAGACTTAAATAAAGAGACCGTAAAAGATTACAGGTCAAACGAAGAACGTAAGACGTAAAAACATTTGCGAGATGGCCTAGAACAGGCAGACAACGAAGCGAAATGAGTACATAAGGTCCTGAAATGAACTTGTAAAGGCTGATGATGAGTAACCAAATGATGATGATGATGACGTTTGATCATCATCATTATCCTCATCCTCATCCTCATCATAGTGATGATGGTGCCAGTTCTTGGCTTTCTTCATGACCAGGCACGACTTCCAATGGGACCTGTGCTCGATTTTTTTGTTGTATTTTAGTGCTTTCTCTTTCTTCTTCTTCTTCTTCTTCTTCTTCTTCTTCTTCTTCTTCTTCTTTATTTATCTATTTATTTATTTTTTTTATTCAGACATCAAAGTGTATGAATAATTAACATACAGGTCTGTGTCATGATCATGTTTGGGAGTCTTCCAACGCATATATACTCTTGTGTGTGTGTGTGTGTGTGTGTGTGTGTGTGTGTGTGTGTGTGTGTGTGTGTGTATATATATATATATATATATATATATATATATATATATATATATATATATATATATATATATATATATATATATATATATATATATATATATATATATATATATATATATATATA
>NC_087153.1:5827500-5840000 GCF_035594125.1 Scylla paramamosain
TGTCGGGGCGAAAAGCCAATACGTTACAGCTGCTGTTCAACCTTATCTGCGGCGAGCTTCGCGTAATTATTGCCACTTAAGGAAAAGCAAGAAAAATTTAATTTCCTAGTGTCACTTTATTGTTGTTATTATTATTATTATTATTATTATTATTATTATTTCACTTTATTTTATTTATTTATTTATTTATTTTTATTTTCATTTATTTTAATTTATTTATTTATTTTTTTTTTTTTGTCCTCATGAGTAACATGTGAAGTGCTTCAAGCTTTACTACCAATGACCATTTCCACGCCGCCGAATCACGCACCATGAGGTGGACAAGTGGGCACTGTCGTCTCAGGCCATGAGTGTCTGTTGTGGCCGCGGGGAGGGTCACTCTGGAATTTGATCCTGGTATTCACAATGCCACGCCCTGTACAAATTGTAGCAAATCTTCAAGTTTAAGGGAAGTATTTCTCTATTTCTATCCACATTCAGTATTTACATGTTCTTTGTTTGAGAAAGTTGATAAGACCGTTCGTTTGTTGAGATGCATTTATTACGTCTTACGAAGCCATTCCCTGCACATTACGATCCTCCCAAGCCACACATCATCATATTCCTTATCAGCGATTTTCTTAGGAACAAGGCAAGTAATCACCAAGTTCTGTAGCCTATGTCTTTTAAGGTACGCCCATCGGGGTCTCCAACACTTTGAAGTTACTTGAATTTTAACAGCGAACTATATTGTCGTGAATACGTAGCGAATAAAATAATGTCTACGATATTGTACTGTATCAGTCCAGTGATTCCCAACCAGCGTTCCGTGGGACTGTTCCTCGGACCGTCATCAGGAGTTCCGCAAAAAAAAAAAGTTATATTACAAATTAAGGTGATCCGAATTTACACAACTCGAATTGCAACTAGCTGAGTTTTATTCTCAGCCATCCAGCGAATAACAGGGGCTAATCGGGGCAGACATGGGCATGATCATTAATTATGATTATTATATCGAAATATAAAACAGAATACATAACAAAGCTGAAGGCAGTCATTATGATTATATTGAAAATTATCCTTAACATACAGTATACATTTCAGCACTCACTTGATGAAGCTTGTATACCAGAGATATGGAAAACATCTGAAATCATGCTAAAGAAATCACCACCGATATCTAAGAATAATTACAGTGCGGTAGCACTTACATTTGTTTTAATTAAATGCTTAGAGAAATTAGTTAAAAAAAAGTCCTGGTTGGGCAGGTTAGCCTGTTGATGGATTCTTTTCAGTTTCCATGCACTAAAAGTCGGTGTGTTGCTGATGCGCCCTTGTCCCTGACTGATTATGTTTTAATATTTTTGGATAAGCCTAATGTCTCTGATCTTAAGCGTTACAGTATCCGTTAATTTCTAGAGTGCTTTAAACGCCATTCGCCATACATAATGGTGAAGAAATTGCAGAACATAAACGTTAATGCTAGCCTGATTTTATGGATAAACAACTTTCTCACACATAGACCACAGTGTATCAGATTTCAGGGTGCAAAATGGAAGAACATAATCACTAACACGTGCTCCACAGGGCTGTGTTTTTGTCGCCCATACTTTTTAACAGAAATGACTGTTTGTACCAAGCTAAAAATTGTCAGCTTTTTAAAGTATGGAGAATATATTGTTCTTGTGAGTCGGTGTAATTGTGAAGACATCACATTCCGGGAGGAAGATGAAAATGTTGTAAACTGGTGCAACAACAATTATCTCGAGTCGAATGTGAGGAAAACTAAAGAAACAACCTCTTCTGTTCATAAATGGTGAGATGGTTTAGCGTGTGCAACAATGCAAATATTTAGGAACAATAATTGACAACAAATTTTGTTTTAATCAAAATGATCAGGCAATATAAAGAAAAAAGAATTCTAGAATGTATTTTGTGAACAAATTGAGCAATTAAAAAATTAACAAGAGGACTACGGATATATTCTGTGTTGCAGTAATACAGTTTGTTGTGTCTTTCAGCATAACATGATGGTATGAAAACTGATGTGGAAGTAAAGAGTAAGCTATGTAGAATAATGATGAATTGTGAGAAACTCGGGATAAGGAACATCATTCTACTTTATGAAATTTATAAGAAAGCCATCTTTCAAGGATGTACGGCATTCTAAAATGACGTAACACATCCTTCAGATGTACATTATCAAATGCTGCCCTCTGGTAAGCAATTGAGGTCTGTATATTGTAATAAAAGATCAAGATATTTGAGATGTACAGTAACCAGCAGTATAACAATATTGAATGAGCATCTATGGGTTTCACAGACTGCACAGGTCAGAGTTAATGATAGTCTTCATTTTTTTTTTTTTTATGTTTTTTTTTTTAAGTGTTAATTTTATGATATATATATATATATATATATATATATATATATATATATATATATATATATATATATATATATATATATATATATATATATATATATATATATATATTAATGCAGAAGATAGGCTTCTTTCAGGAATTTCTCTAAGGTGTAAAGGTTGGAAATTACTAGATAACCCATTAATGCTGTGTGGATCTAGTGTCAGCTCTGTGGAAATAGCTACACAATGAATTTCTTACTGTCTGTGCTTGTGTGCTTCGATTACACCGAGGAAAAAAAGTGCGCTTCATGGCTTCATGAGCAAGTTCATCTTTCTGAAAAAAATAAAATAACAAATAAAATGAATAAATATATAAATAAGAAAATAAAAGTAAAATAAAATATGGATAAATAAATAAATAAAATAAATAAATAAATGGGTAAATGGATAAAAATAAATAGAAAAGAATAAGTTTTAAGTAGCCATCTGTCTAGACACTTTCGATTTTTTATTTTTTATTTATTTATTTATTTCATTTATTATTTTTTTTTCACGAGTTTCAATAGCTGCTGGATAATGTATGCAAATAGATAATCCTGCAATGCTGGCGTCTCTCAAGGCTGGTCAGTTTTTCTGTCTGTGATGCCCATGCCCTCCCCACACTCGAGGGAAGACAAAATAAGAACTCAATAACACTCCGGCGCTCACACATCAGGCCGCTCACTTGCAGGTGAAAACCGGCCGGGCGATGGAGTGGCGGCGGGGCACCTGTGTGTCTCGGCCGGCGAGTTTTAATCCTTGGAGCGTAAAGCGGATCGCGAGGCGTAGAGTATTTGTGCAAGAAATTCTGTCTGCCTCTAATCACATCATGCCCTAGGTTTTTTAGGAGATTAACTGTGAGATGAGGAGCGGTTTACTTTTGTGTTGCCACAAAGCTTCTGAAGTATAAACATATATACACATTTACACGCCTCTCCCTCCTACGCACTTAAAAGTTTCAGCGAAAAAAAAAAAAAAGTACAAGAAGAGAACAGCCACAAAAATACAAAAATGTACATTAATATTAATTATTGTATATTTTTGCAATTATTTAGTTGATTATAATAATAACAATATTATATCTAACTTGGTAAAGAGGAGAAAAAATAGCTCAGGAGAACATCATGCTTAGGGTGTTGCTTTAACAACCAGTAAACAAGAAATCCACGTAGGCGGGGATGTTGAGTGCAGCAGTACAATATAGAGTGAAAGAGGACAGATGTACACATTTGTGAAGAGGGAATAAAAAAAAAAAAGTTAAAAAGTAAAATGAAGCTGAGGAAAGCATTGGATGGAAAAAATAATCAATCGAAAAGCTTTTACTTTTTTTTTTCAGGAATGAACGATAAAAGGAGAGCACTGACTTATCCATAAATGTGCTGTTACTATAGAGGATGAAGTTGATAATGATGGTGATGGCGATGATGTGTTTAACAGTGATGAAAATGATGATAGACAGGAGGAGGAGGATGATGGTAGCGGTGAAGAGGACGACAATGTTGATGATAATGTGTAAGGCAGCAGTACATCACACAGATAAAACTTATACAAATGATGAAGAAATTGAGTTTTATAGAAATAATAAAGATATCTGGCACTAATTACTCAAGAACAAGGAAAATATGATTAGTTGAGTGAATCATTCGGAGTTACTCAGCCTACTTGAGAACATCTTAGAAGTGGGTTTTCGATAAAGTACAACGTACCAAAGACACTACAGTGAAATCGTCATCACATCAGTGGGGAAAATATAAAAATTTTTCATAAAAGTAGAGTTAAAACGTGGCAGGCCCGGATATATATATATATATATATATATATATATATATATATATATATATATATATATATATATATATATATATATATATATATATATATATATATATATATTTTTTTTTTTTTTTTAATAAGCAATATTAATTGTTACTGCTACTTCATTGTTATGCTTTTGTTGAATTTTCTCTAAACATAATGCTGAAGTTGCGGAAGCGTTGTCACATCTGTTTAAAATGGAATTTACTTCTTCGCTACGAGGCAGTAGATAATGGTGATAGTTATGATATCTTATATCTGGACTTTAGTAAAGCATTTGACAAGGTACCCCATCAAAGGCTCCTGAGAAAGGTTAGGGCACACGGGATAGATGGGAAGGTGTTAGGCTGGATAGGGTCATGGCTTGGTAACAGGCGACAGAGTGGTAATAAACGGCTCGAAATCCGAGTGGGGTCATGTAATTAGTGGGGTGCCACAGGGATCAGTATTAGGGCCATTGTTATTTCTAATGTATATCAATGACTTGGATAGTGGAATTAGTAGTGATGTTAGTAAATTTGCGGATGACACAAAGATAGGTAGATTAATTAGGTCAGAATCGGATGCCATCGCCTTGCAGGCAGACTTAGATAGAATGAATGAATGGACGGATAGATGGCAAATGCAATTTAATATCAATAAATGCAAAGTGCTTAGCGTAGGTAGAGGAAACCCACACGATAGGTACACATTAGACAACCAAACTTTGGTAGGTACAGGGTACGAGAAAGATTTAGGAGTTATAGTTAGCTCTGAACTCCGTCTAGGGAAACAATGCATAGAAGCCAGAAGCAAGGCAAATAGGGTACTAGGATTAATTTTTAGGAGTGTTAAAAGTAGAAGGCCGGAAATAATATTAAAGTTATACTTGGCGCTGGTCAGACCTCATCTAGACTACGCGGTGCAATTCTGGTCCCCACATTACAGGAAAGATATAGGTCTATTAGAATCAGTACAGAGGAGAATGACTAAAAGGATACAGGGGATGAGGAGTATTCCATACGAGGCGAGGCTGAAGCTGTTAAATTTACATTCTTTAGAGAGACGTAGGTTAAGAAGGGACCTGATAGAAGTCTTTAAGTGGTATAAGGGTTATAACAAGGGAGATGTAAACAAAATTCTTAGGATCAGCAACCAGGGTAGAACAAGAAATAACGGGTTCAAGCTTGAAAAATTTAGGTTTAGGAAGGAGATAGGAAAAAATTGGTTCTCAAATAGAGTGGTAGATGAGTGGAACGGACTTAGTAATCATGTAGTTAGTGCTAGGACACTAGAGAGCTTTAAGAGAAGATTAGACAAGTTTATGGATGGGGATAGCAGATGGAAATAGGTAGGTGTGTTTCATACAGGGACTGCCACGTGTAAGCCTGGTCGCTTCTTGCAACTTCCCTTATTTCTTCTGTTCTTATGTTCTTATGCTACATCAATATATATATATATATATATATATATATATATATATATATATATATATATATATATATATATATATATATATATATATATATATATATATATATATATATATATATATATATATATATATATATATATATATATATATATATATATATATATATATATATATATATATATATATATATATATATATATATATATATATATATATATATATATATATATATATACACACACACACACACACACACACACACACACACACACACACACACACACACACACACACACACACACTGTGTGTGTTATACACGTGTACGTATATATATGCCATATATATACGCATCCTCCATGCTAAACACTGTATGTTGGCACATGGAGATATGGAAATACATTATATATCGCGTTGCTGTCCAGTGAAGGCCAGCAGATATGTTGTGTTGATGAATTTCTGGCAGGCAGGTACCGAGGCTGGAAGCCAACTCTTCGCACCTGATCAACCTTCCCTGCGGCGTGTTTGGCGTAAATATTGCCACTCAAGAATAGAAAATGGACGACAGGGTAAAGAAGGAAAATATTTAGTTCACTAGTATCATTTCTTGTATTTTCTTGAGACACAGTCATGTGCAATACGACATGCCTTGCTACAAAGAAAAGCTTCTCAGCTCTTACCTACACAGGCAATCATGGATTTATAAAGGATTCACAGCATGGCTTCACGAAGAAGTCATGTTTCACGAACTTACTGCTTTTTTATAGTGGAGTGTATGAGGCAGCAGACAGTGGTGATATCTATGACAAACTACACGTGGATTTCAGCAAGGTGTTTAGTAAGGTGCTCCACCAAAGACTCTTGAACAAGGTTAGGGTACATGGGATGGATAAGAATGTTCTAGCATGGATCAGGTCATGGTTACGTGATAGGCATCAGAGTTATTATTAATGGCTGCAAATATGAGAGGTAATTAGTGGAATGCCACAGGGATTAGTTTTACGACCACTATTAGATTTAAAACTAATTAATTATTTAGATGATGAAATTTGAAGCAATATTATTACATTTTCAGACGTTACAGAGATAGATTAATTAGGTCTGATTTCGATCCAGCCGTTCTGTAAACAGGTACATATGAGATGAGCGAATTGACACTGATGGCAAATGCAATCGAACATTAGCAATGTTAAGTTCTTGGCAAAAAAAGAAATCCATATAACAGGTACACATTAAAGAAAAAGGCTGTGGGAAGTTCAAAGTTACAACTCAGATCTTCATCAGAGAAAACAGCATATGAAGATCAGAGAGAAAAATTATAAAGAATTGGGATTTATCTTCTGACACGTTAAAAGGAGAAGCTTGGTTCTATATTTGGCGTTGTTCAGACCCAATATAGACTATACGATACAGCTCTGTTCCACATATTACATGAGCAATATGTAGATCTGTTAGAGTCAGTGAAGAGGAGAATGTCTAAAAAAGATACAAAGTGTACGAAATATTCCTTAGGAGAGGAGATTAGAGCTTTTAGACTTACATCAGTTACAGGCAAACATCATAAAGGGATTTAATGGCATACGAGATACAACAAAATGTAAACAAAATAGTAAGGGTTATTAATCACTGATTAATAATAGGACTAGGATAATCATACTCTTGAAAATAGCGAGGCATGTATTTTATTTATTTTTTTTATGTAGGAAGGACACCGGTCAAGGGCAACAAAAATGTAAAAAAAAAAAAAAGTATGCAGATTTGCTCCAAAAAGTGATATATATATATATATATATATATATATATATATATATATATATATATATATATATATATATATATATATATATATATATATATATATATATATATATATATATATCAGCTCGGTAAATTTAGCATTATAACTTGATTTTCACTAATTTTTCCACAAGTTTACTTCCCACAAAACGTGTCGCTGAGTCAAGTATCTTCATAAAGGATTAAACTGAAGAACGCGATGAAGTAACAAAAAAAGTTACACTGATTTATCACGTACGGCTGCCCAGCGTGCACAGACTAGCTGGTCAAGGCTCAGCTATGCACGGCCTGTTGAGCCCTGCACACGTCACTGTCTAAGCTCCTTGTGTTTATTATGAGATTATGAGGAAGTTAAGACTTTAAGTACGATAACACATATAATAGCCTAAAAAAAAAAATCCATGAATATGCCGTACAAAAAAAAGTTACGAATATATACTGAATCTCAAAAACAAAAATATGCATTTGCTTATCTACATATGCAAATTCATTATTATCCTCAGCCCAATAATCAATATAGGAGTATGATTAACTAGTTTAACTTTGATAAGGTTAAATTTTAAATAGATATGAAAAAAAAAGAGTTATAGATGACTGGACCAGATTCACTAATCAGTTGTTTGTGTCGCGTCGGCTTTAGAAGATTAGATAAATTTGTGGATATGGATGATAGTGGATTTTTAATTTTTTATATATATATTTTTTTTTATATTTTTTATTTATTTATTTATTTTTTTACAGGGACTCACATATGTAGGTCTCCCGGCTTCTTGCAGTTTCCCTTGTTTTCTTGTGTTCTTATCTTCTTTTGAAAGGCCTTTTTCCGGGAAGGGCTGTTTCTGCAGATAGTGACGGTAATGACATTGATAATTATAATTGAGGAGGAAGTAAAGAAAGAAACGGAAGAAAAGAAGGAAGCGAGAAGAAAAGGAAAAGAAAGAGAAGGAGGACGATTATGTTGATGATATGTAGAGTAGCAACATATTTGGATAAGTTTTTTTCTTATTTTGTACGATGAAGTAATTGGGCCTTTGAGGTGTATCAGAAACACAAGGCGCTAGAGTTACTTAAACCTAAGAAAAATAAAACTAGTTAATTAAAGGTTTCGTGATTATTTCGTTTAGCATTGAATCTCCTATTGGGCGTTCTCCATGGAAACGACGTATTGGTAACAATGGAGGGAAGTTCTTGGCATGTGTGAGAAGACAACAGAGAATATCTTAAAGACAGCTAGCTGCAAACGGAAAAGAAAATATTTCCAAAAATCACTGAAGTGGATTGTAAGACGACAGCTTGGACTGTGTTGATGCTGGAGAGTTTCCGAAGGTTTGTTCTTTGTATTCAATACTATATACAGAATGTACAGAGGTATGTGCAGAGACTAGAAAAGCTCGCGACGCGGAGCATGAAGTAAATCTGATTTCTGATCACGCACCAAGTCGTGACGTTTTATGTAAGTGAACTACCTGGATGTTTGGCCAACACTTCAGACTGTGTTGACCCAATGACTTGTCTCTTAAGGAACCCAAATATCTTGCGATTTGGCTGACACACCCAGCTGTGCAGGCTCAGCTTGCTTTGGCTGCAGCATCCAGCTATGCATGATTCCTATTGCTACATCTCATCTCCGACGTTCGTCGCACATTATCAAATAAACAACTAGAAATATAACATTGCCTAGCACGAACTATGTCGGTGTTTTGTGTTGTTAATCCCTGACACACACTGTAATACCCACTGATGCGTCGTGTGATATCGAGACTGGTTGACTTTTCCGTAACTATCGTATCCACACAGCTGTCTGGGCAACTAGCAGATACTTCATCATACTGCACAACTTAGCTGAGCTTTTGGCGCAAATATTGCCACGAAAAAAAATAAAAATAATATATATATATATATATATATATATATATATATATATATATATATATATATATATATATATATATATATATATATATATATATATATATATATATATATATATATGGTGACGGCGAAAATAAACTCACTTGATCACAGTTCCACGCCCGGTAGCGTTTCTGTAACAGATATTCAACCATTGCAATAGTGGTGTGTTTTCTTTCCGTATAACATGTATACAACGCGCATAATGAGGACGTCTTTATCTGAGACAGTTGATAAGACGTGAGTGTGTTGAGGTGCTTGTCACAGGCGATATGAAACCATTTCACGCACATCACGATCCCTCGAGAAACACAGAAACGTCTTCCTCGCCATTGCCTTCCCTGGAGTCAGGCGAGGAAGCTCTAAGTCCTGTATTCTATGAAATGCCTGTTACATCCCTCGGGACCTCTAAAGTTGTCTTAGTGTTGTGTAACAGACTTGCTAATGTTTACAATAGCATGTAAAATGTCCCGAAGTGTTGTCAATCTGGAATTCAAGATATTTCGTATTTATTTATCAATCACGGTATATTTGTCTTCACGAATGTTACACTAACGACTTCTTTGTCTCTGTGCATGCCTACGGAGGCTTTAATTGTGTTAGAAAAATAGTAACTTGATGTTTTATTATATTTATATTTTCTTCATTTATCATCTTTTAGTTTTTCTTGATGAACTTTTAAGAAACTTCAGTAATAATATTTTCTTGATCCTGTTCTTCTTGTTCTTCTTGTTCTTCTTTCTTGTTCTTGTTCTTGTTCTTTCTTCTTCTTCTTCTTCTTCTTCTTCTTCTTCTTCTTCTTCTTCTTCTTCTTCTTCTTCTTCTTCTTCTTCTTCTTCTTCTTCTTCTTCTTCTTCTTCTTCGTCTCCTGCTGGTGCTTCTTAAATGCTGCCTTCCTTAAGTATATTTCGATAAGTTATAAGCCTGCGAAGAGGGACTCACACATCAGGCCGCTCACTAGCAGGTGAAAACCGACCGGTCGATAGAGTGACGGCGAGGCACCTGTGTGTCTCGGCAGAAGGGTTTTATTTATTGGAGCGTAAAGTGGATTGCAAAGCGTAGACTATTTGTGTAAGAAATTCGCTGCCTTCCTAACCGTGTCTTACATATTCTTCAAGTGAAATGAGGACCGACATACTAATGCGGTGTATTCGTGCCGCTGAGTTCACAAAATATACTATTAACCGATATATATATATATATATATATATATATATATATATATATATATATATATATATATATATATATATATATATATATATATATATATATATATATATATATATATATATGTACACACACTGTCAAGCGGAGCAACTGATAACATAAATAAATTTTCATTTACTAAAGTTTATAGAACAAAATTGTAAGGTTTGTAGACTCTTTCTTGAAATATTAATGTTTGATAGTAATGTGAGAACTTCATGTATGAATTTACACTGTAAAAAATACTTCAAATTGTGAAAATGTTTTATGAAACAGTATAGAATTTTCCTTTCGAAAAATTTTCGAAAAGACAGCTTAGAGCACACATATTATGATATACATTAGAAGACAGAATAACAAGAAAAAAAAAATGTCTTTTAACAATTCACAGGATACAATTTCGCACATTTTTGTTTGAGCAATGCAGCTTATGACTAAATGCTGGTGTACTTATGAAAAAGAAGTATAATATTGGACAAAGCTATTGAACAGTCTAGCTAGCTTGATACATTATTTTAATCAAAATGATAAAGCTTTTGCTAAATATTTATCTAGTCTAGCTTGATACATTATTTTAGTCAAAATGATAAAGCTTTTGCTAAATATTTAAATCATGTTTATCAATGTCCATACTTCTGAACTGCGAGATTTTGCAATACTTAGTTGCCAACGTATTTCTCGATTGAAGCATTCCCCTCAAACAACACTGGTTTTGTTGTTCCTTGTGTTTAAAGACCGTCATTTCAATATCGGTCTCCTGGCCAGTCATGTCTCTCCTGGAATAAGTGCCGATAGACCATTTTTTGTAGGTTTCGTGTCTTGTACCGGTATTACATTTAATTCCAAAATATCCTTTGAAAAAGTCTGCAAGCAAAACACTTCTTGCTGTCGCGACATTCATCCTCACACCAGGAATGTTTCTCTACCTGATATTATTTCATCTCTTTTGATGTAAGTCTTGCATAAGAATAGAAATGACCAATTTTCTGTATCCTTTTTTGTTATCTTTTTATGTTCATCATTTTTAATTTCTATAACAAATATGATTTCTTATATATATATATATATATATATATATATATATATATATATATATATATATATATATATATATATATATATATATATATATATATATATATATATATATATTATATATATATTCCTAATTCCTGTGTTCCTAATGACTCAATACTAGCACGTAAACATATAATACACACAGTAAACTAGAGGTACTTCAGGAGTGTTTTGAAAGTATGTACCTTGCGCTACCTGATGAGCATCTGCATTCTTTATCTGTACACTGATCCATCTCAGGACAGGTTTCTTAATATTTCTCTTCTCTTCGCGGTTTGGGGATTTTTATAAATAGCATAAAATTCTTCAAAATCAAAATGTGTATCATATATTCTTCTTTACAATCGTCCATGACCATTACTTTTTTTTCATGGGTAGATATTAAACAATCTGTGTATCAGTGTCTGTTTTATATGTTAAGAACTGTATTGAGACTCGTCACTGCCCACTTACATGTGGCGGTGACGGACTTCTGGTATTCTTGGGATGTCACAATCGAGATTCATGCAGTTTTTAACGAAAATCAAGATAAACAGCAACACTGAAAAACTGAAAATATAAGGCGATCTGAAAACATTTAACTAATAGAGGTTCCTGTTAAACTGATGGTTCCCAGTGTGGGGAGCGCACTCCCTCATGGGGAAAACAGGGGACGCAAAGTCAATCTCCGCAAATATAATTGTTTCATAGTATGTAATGACATTACTCTAAGAACAAGTATTTGTCCTTAGACTCTTGCATAGCAGCAACATCCATCTCCCTGAAATTAGCCATTGAAACCTTATAATTCATGCAATCAATTTTTCATTTCAGTATTATGAGAATTCGAAAAAAAATTGTACATCCTTTCTTCGTAATTCACGCATATTTCGTAGAATACTCTCGTGCATATCG
>NC_087153.1:5845000-5870000 GCF_035594125.1 Scylla paramamosain
TTAACTTATTCATTAAGAGAAAGGTAAAAAAATAAAAATAAATAAATAAATAAATCGTGCGATGCGTATGGAGGAGATTTTGTTATGTGCACACACTCGTGTCTAGAGCAGCTCTGTGCGTGAGTAGGATCACGCACAAAGGTCACCAAATGAATGGCGGTGACACGAAACATGAAATGCTGTAGATTTTTTATTTTACTGACTCTGGTTTGGAAAGATATTGTAACGCTATGAATATAGTGACTTTTACTGGCTGATGTGTTTCTTGGGAAGGAGCGAAGCCGTTGGCCGTTTGGCCGTCACTGAGCAAAGGGGATCGCCGCCTCTGGTTGACAGAGAGACAAAGTTTTCGAGGCACTGATGAAGATAAGGTTTCCTCTACCCCGCTCATCGGTAAAAGTAGGGTCAGAAGTTGAGTGTTTACGAGAAGTTGAAGGAAAGTACACTACTGCCTCCGAGACAAGATGCGTGATGAAATCTTGGAAGTAAGGTTTGCCGGCACAGAGCCATTACAGAAACACTTCTTTTTAACAGTGAAAAAAGAAAATCAAATAAATAAATGAAAAATAATGGATACGGCAGGAAGCTTAAGGCCAAAAGGAACAGATAAATACAGAAGAAAAATGTAATGTAAATAGCCAGTGTGTAGAGTGAGATACATAAGCTTCCAGCTGAAGTCGGTAAACATTTTCTTATTCTTATATATATATATATATATATATATATATATATATATATATATATATATATATATATATATATATATATATATATATATATATATATATATATATATATATATATATATATATATATATATATATATATATATATATATATATATATATATATATATAAAGAGCGAGTCAAACGTCGGCAGGAAAAAAGGATCGGAGTTGAAATGAGAGAAAGGTTGAGGAAGGTGGTGATATATATTGATATTGATAATTTATTTGGCATTAATTACAATAATTCTTATTTACGATAATTCATTATATTGAATTAAATTAATGCCCAGGCCCATTGAGCCAAAGCTTTTGCATGGACCTTTTTGCTTTGACATTATTGGTTAAGCAGATTATAGTACAAAAACTTAAGTATGATAACAGAATATAACAAAACATAAATGAAAATAAATATATGTACATCTCTTTATGTGTGGATAGATGTAAAAATTGCATCTTACATCTAATTAAACGTATAAACTAACCTACATACTAACTATATAAATGGGTGCTGCTACTCAAGATGTTTTGAATAACTAGCGAAAACGGTGTTACAGTGGATGCGAATGTTCATTTGTGATTTTGAAGCAAGAAATTCTTGAAATTTATCGTGAATGATTTTAGTGACGGTGTGGCCTTGAGTTGTTGAGGCAGCGGGATCCAGAGTCCGGTTCACCTGCCTATGACGTTGCTGTATGTCTGTTGTTCAGCAAAGTCTTAGATCATTAGGTTTTCGTGTGCCAGTGATGTGCTGTATCAACTGAAACCCTCAATCAATAAAATAAGCGTTAAGTTATCGAAGCAAATATTAATAAATTTTAACAAATAAACTAGTTTGAAGGGATGAAAAATATCAGGCAATTCAAGCAACAAATGTTTATAAAAAAGGGAATCAGAGTGTTCCTTTTTAGATTTCAAAGTTATGATTTAACAATTTTTTATGACGAACAAGAAGACTGTTGCTATGGGTTTTGAAGGCTCCACCTCTTACTGCCGAACAGTATATTACGTAAATGTGGGTAAGCTAATGTTAAATATACTTACCTTAGACCATCAACAGCCGTGGAATTTTCAGCTTTATACAAAACAACTGTTAATTTTGGTAGAAATTTTGGAGCGTAGTTCGAATTATGAGATATACATAAAAGTTTATCATCAATAATTATTCATGAAAATGTATTTCCTTATTTTCATTTACGATGTAGCCGGGTTAGTCATTAAAGGATATGATATCATATCGTTTTGGGTACCTGGGCACAGGGCAGAGAGAGAAGTAACATTTCTTAAGAGGCAGATAAGTGATGTTGGAACAATGGAAAAAACGCCAAATGTTTTACATATTACAATACCTTACATTTTTGAGGTTCTGAGGAGCATGAGATGAGAGGATGGCTTGGCGGTGCCTCACATCGATAGAATGTCAAAATGGGAAACAACAAGAGGATTTTAGAATATACTGATGTGCGAATCCATGCAAAAACTGAAGCAGAATCTTAAAGAGGAAAAGAGTGAGAGGTAGCAAAACTGGAGAGATTCGAAAAGTTCCATGAAAATAACTTCATTATTTGTTTCTATTTATTTATTTGTTTATTTATTATTATTATTATTATTATTATAATTATTATTATTATTATTATTATTATTATTATTATTATTATTATTATTATTATTATTATTATTATTAATAATAAGTTTATTTATTTTATTTATTTATTTATTTATTTATTTTATTTATTTATTTTTATTTTATTTCTTTTTTCGTAAAACATTATTATGATTGATGCTCGTATTCGTATACTCATATCAAAACTCAAGTATATAATACAGTGGCGCTCAGTATTGCGTGCTGGATAAATCCTGAGTTTACAGAATTGTCATCAGAGAAAGTTGATGTCATCTCAGAAAGGACTATTTTTATCGTATTTTCGTATTTTTCATATTTTGCTTCTTCATTTGCTGTTATTTTAAGCTTGTTTCTCTCTCTCTCTCTCTCTCTCTCTCTCTCTCTCTCTCTCTCTCTCTCTCTCTCTCTCTCTCTCTCTCTCTCTCTCTCTCTCTCTCTCTCTCTCTCTCTCTCTCTCTCTCTCTCTCTCTCTCTCTCTTTGCTATAGGCTTTTGGTCTGCTTTGTCTGTCTGCCTCATCTAAATGAAAACAACGATTGATCTTAGAAAAAAGTTGCGTTATATTGAATAGGGTGTTATACTTATGAGACTAAACATATTAACTCTATGAACTACGTACATAGTTCTGTTTTATACTTATGAGACTAAACATATTAACTCTATGAACTACGTACATAGTTCTCTTTTTATTCAGTGTTACACTAGAAGATCTAATGAGCTGCTAGGTACTGCGTATGGTGCGCCGTCCTGATCTCCTTGGAGCCGCACAGAAGGTTAGCGGTGCACAGACCCATCTGCAAGAAGGAAACTAGATAAAGAGATACTCAGAGAGAGAGAGAGAGAGAGAGAGAGAGAGAGAGAGAGAGAGAGAGAGAGAGAGAGAGAGAGAGAGAGAGAGAGAGAGAGAGAGAGAGATCAAAAGAAAGTCTGACCATACAGTGCATCAAAAAGACAAACAGAGAGCCAAACACAAAACTTCCATCAATAAAGGAGCACAACACGACAAGAGGCACCGCCAGCCACGTCCTCGCAGCGCTAACAAAACCCGCGAAAAAGAAAGAGGAAGAAAAGGAGACACTGAACGCGAAAAAAAAAAGAAAAAAATAATCTCCTCTTCGAAGCAATATCAGTATTAAAAGATAAACATTTTGCAAACACGGAATTTAAAATAGATAAGATATTTTCCCCATACGAGTTGTTATACCTTAAGTTATAGCACAAGTGGTAATAGAAACAAGAGGCCCAGAAATACGAGTATGAGGGGCGGGAACTGCATGGGTCTTAAATTTTCGAGAGGATGTCAACGAGTGATGTTGTTGCTGGTGTGCGGAAAGGTAAGGATGGTGAAAATGAGCCAAGGAGATCCAGGTGAGATTAGGGACCCACGCCGGGCAGGGGAGGGAACCGCGGAGACAATTCGTTCGAGGAGAAGAGGCTGGGCTTTGAAATTGTGTGAAATGGAAGGTATGACGATGAAAAGGATTCGCGAAGATAAGTCAGCTTGAGGGGGAGAAAAAAAAAGACAAGAAGATCGAAGTAATAAAAGTCTACGTATCACTCGAACATGAGAGATGCGCGGCAGCTGGAACGCTACACACAGACACAGACAGACAGACACGCGCGGGTATATATACAGTATTAGAAAAAAAATACTTGAGAGCGACTAGTTTTATGGACGGACGAATAACGGAGAAGAGTTCTGCATACGGAGGGAGTAATATATGATAACTGAAGAGCACACGTTGAATAGACTTGTTAAGAGGGACGAAACACACACACACACACACACAGAGAGAGAGAGAGAGAGAGAGAGAGAGAGAGAGAGAGAGAGAGAGAGAGAGAGAGAGAGAGAGAGAGAGAGAGAGAGAGAGAGAGAGCAATCAAGAAGAGTAAAATCAAACACTTCTTCAGACCCATTGTAAAATAAACACCCCCTGGAGGATTCATGGCGCTGCAAACCATTTCCTCAGCGAAGCCCTACAAATAAGCCTCATGTCAAATTTACAGAAACGGAGAGCTCACATAAAACCAAGGAAGAGCACATAAATCACTGTCGCATATCATCCCCCCCGCTTAGCTTAATATTCCTATGAAGAACAACACAAGAGTCCAGTTTGTGTGAGCCTTTACGTGGCTGATTAACAAAAGCATGTGTGAGATTTTCAAGAACAGATTTACCTTCTGTATTTCGACCAAGTTTCCTTCTGTTATTATTCTCAGATACAGATAAAACGATGTGAAAGTCTTTTTTTTTTTTTTTTTTTTTTTATAATGTCTGTTCTTGTTCACAGTTTAGCTTACAGACTCGCAGTAATAAACGCAAAGAAGACATATTCTCAGCCTGATTTAAACATGGCTGGCGCAACTTATTAAAAGATCCAGTTACCTAAGATGTAATGAGTTGTGGAAAATTGACATGTTATTCGAGGATTAATTTAGTTGGTGATTTAGTCACAGAATTCAGGGAAGATCTCCAATAGTCTGAAGATGGAAAAGGGCGCTGCTCTGCCAAGGCTACTTTGGATGCCTACAGCAGGTAGCACAGAAGGTATTCCTTGACAACAGATGTGAAAGCGTGGATGCCTCAGTGCCATCTGTTCAGTTTTGTTGTGATCCCGAGCTGCGATTAGGCAGGGCATAGAATCATGGAGATCGAATAACACAACAGGTGTAGAAGCACTTCAGTTGCCTTCACTTAGTGATGTTATTAAAACTAGTTATGATTTTTGTCGACTTTGGCAAGGTACTGAAAAGTGTGGGAGGACCTGAAATGTAATTCATCTCAAAGAACAAACACGGAAAGATATATAAGAGGACAAGAGGACTAAGTAAGTTGTGGAAAAAAAAAATGAAAATAGCCATTGTAAACCTCGCAAAAAAAGCAAGTTTGATGAAATACTATACATTTTTAGGAGAAATACGATACAATAAGCATCTTATCTTTTCATTTATTTTTATTGAAAGAACGTATGGCACAGAGTAAGAATTTTTTTTTAAAGAATACAAATAGTAAACATTTTGATGAAATACAGAATGAATCTTTGATTTCATAAACATCTGTAAACCCTCGGGACAGGCTAACAAGTTAAGGTTTATTTACCTACTTCAAACAATAGGAACAAGACTCATTTTACTTCCTCTAGATGAGGCTGCACTTCTATGTTATGCAGCCCCACTGTAATCGTGGCGCTGCAGAGGTAATTAAGTATTTAGCAAGAGCTCCCGTCACTTGGAAAGCAGGGTGCGAATAATTATCAAAGAGATGAGTTTGCATTACCAAAGCGCCACGAACGAGATGAAGCGGCCGATGTTTATAAATGGATGACGCGGTGAATATTGAACGCCGGAGTGATGAAACGCGAGAGGACAGGACCGTGGTGCTGAAAACTTTTTTAATGAGAAGTGTTAATTATATATGCAAGTCTACAGTATTTATTTAAATATGAGGTGAAATGTTAAATTGCGAACCCACGTCTTTGAGATAGAATCCTCCAAGGCTTCTATGAAAAACCTCGGACGAAGTGACCCGAGCATTGTGTATTGTGGTCAACTGCGCTGCCTTCAAGAGTGACCTGTGTTCTTGGCCACATGTCATGTGCTAGACCTTTGCAATGATTCGCCCAAATCAGCAACTCATTCCTAAATGTGTTCACGATTTGGAGAGGAATGGCCGACTCATGCTGGTGATGACTTCATGGCGGCTTTTATCAGCTTTAGCTGGTGTTCTGTCATCCGGTTGAGACTTTCTAGTAGGCACTGCCCTCTTGACGTGCGGCTTCCTGCAGACTGAGTTGTGGAACACAAAGAGAAAGAAAAGATGGATGCTGATAATAATCATAATAATACCGAAATTGCACTCCTGGCACGACCGATCAACAGATGATTTGTTCCGTTAATTCAGAGAAAAGTAGGTTATTACAAAAAAAAAAAAAAAAACAGCATTTAGTAGTAAATAGTCGCTGTAAAGTCTGGTTTTGTCCTTAGACGGAGATCAGAGCTAACTATAGCTCCTAAGTCTTTTTCGTTCCCTGAACTTACCACACACACACACACACACACACACACACAGGGAATAATGCATAGAGGCCAGAAATAAAGCAAATCAGGTATTAGAATTAATCTTTACGAGTGTTAAAAGTAGAAGTCCCGAAGTAATATTGAAGTTATATTTAGCACTGTTCAGGCCTCTTCTAGACTATACTGTGTAGTTCTGGTTCCCATGTTACAGGAAGGATTTAGGTCTATTAGAATCAGTACAAAGGAGAATGACTAATAGTTCAAGCTTGAAAAATTTAAGTTTAAAAAAGAGATGGGAAGGAATTTGTTCCCAAACAGAATGGTAGATGAGTGGAATGGAGTCAGTAATCAGGTTGTTAGTGTTGAGTCATTAGTCAGCTTTTAAAAGAGTATTAGACA
Source organism: Scylla paramamosain (assembly GCF_035594125.1). Taxonomy (NCBI): domain Eukaryota; kingdom Metazoa; phylum Arthropoda; class Malacostraca; order Decapoda; family Portunidae; genus Scylla; species Scylla paramamosain. The sequence goes on from NC_087153.1 coordinate 5,851,765, forward strand.
AATTTATGGATAGGGATGATAGATGGAAATAGATAGGCATGTTTCATACAAGGACTGCCACGTGTAGGCCTGATGGCTTCTTCCAGCTTCCCTTATTTTCTTGAATTCTTATATCTTCCATAAGCGGCCATGAAGGGCAATAAGGAGCAATGTGCCCAAGGTAGAGCGGGGGTTCGTCTGGACATGGCCGTGCAGGAAAAGCCGAGAACCTGCTTGGTAATGCGCCGCCAGAAAGGAAAAACCTTTAATCATTTGAATTGGTTCACCGCACCTCATGAACCAAAAATGTGTGTAACTATGATAGGGGATTGCCAGACAGCCATTAGTCACACATACATACAGGTCAAATAACCTGGCAGCAAATAAAATTTTCATGGCCAGCTCATGAATTGCTCTGTACTTCACTGCTTAGAAAAGTGTGTGTGTCTGTGTGTGTGTGCGTGTGTGTGTGTGTGTGTGTGTGTGTGTGTGTGTGTGTGTGTGTGTGTGTGTGTGTGTGTGTGTGTGTGAGTGTGTGTGTATGTGTGTGTGTGTGTTGCTGGAGAAACAATAAAGGAAGACAATAAGACGGGCTGCCGACAATGTGGTTTGTATCACGACCAACAGTAAACATGATGCACAGAAAATTTGAAAACTAATTTTAGAGAATAACAAATATGCATAATTACTGGCTGTATATATGCCTATAAATATTCATCTGTCACTTTGTTTTGTCACTTGCCAGATCCATGAACAAAAAAGTTTGCTTTTATTACATTCTAACCTTTGTACACGTTGACGAAAATCTATTCTCATATTCCCAATATGACTAAGATTTGAAGACTGTGTTGACATCACAGCTTGAAATATTAGTGAAAAAGACCGTCACCTGCAGTTTTTGTTTGTCCTGAAGGAGGCGGCGGTGGTGCGCTGGGTCAAGTAATGTTGGGTCGTGCCCTCAACTCAAACAATACACCGATTAACAAAAGTTTATAAATCTAGGCTTTATGAAATGCTATGCTTCTATACAATGTTGTCTGTTATATATAAATGATTTTGCCTCGTGTTGACGTTCTTGACACCATTACAACTCTCAGCCTTCCTGACTTAATATATGTTTCACCTCATCGCAAACATTCGTTATTTTATGTTCCTTGTAACTTTTATAGTGCTTGTAACGCGTGGTGCTATTACTGTAGCCTATGCCTCTTATAGAATGGCGCCTCAGAATGATCTAAAATTACTTTACTTATCTTTTCTGGATAAAAAAAAATATTAAGTACTTTCTTCTCTGTTGATATTATTGGGGCTGATAGCAGCGCTATAACACTTGGTGACTTCGATATGCAGTTTCATTCACTTCAGTGGAGTATTTTCATGCCTCTCATGTTAATAACGCTTACTTCTCTTGTATTTGTCTATGATTTTTCAAAGCCATTAAGTGACAGCTCCTTTTGTTGAATACTGTTCCATATCCTGTTGCCACAAGCTAAACTATTGTCTTTCTGGACACTGTATGTAACGCCATCCCTGCGAGATAACAGTGACACCATCCTGAGCCTTACTAGGTGTACATGCAAAGCAGCTTAAGATTCTTGGTGTTCAGTAGAAACACTAATCCAGGTTTGCTGTTTTATGATGAAGTGCTGAAATTCCGCAGTGTCCAATCAGCGTACAGTCTGTGCTCAGCTTCTGGAGGTTTGTGAAGCAAAAAGTAATACTGGTACGAGTAATACTGGTACTGATCATATTAACGATATAGCACGAGCGACCATCGGAAGACTTGTACTTGTTCCGTTCATTCAAAGGCAGATATTTTATTATACATAGAAACAAACATGAGTAGTATGTATGTACTATTGAAATGCTCTTAAAAGATAAATATTATGCTTCTCCAGCATAGTGGATGACTGGTAATTGCCTGTACAGCTGTTGTTGAGGTGCAGGAGACATGGCCAGGTAGATGAATGATGTGGCGCTGTAAAGTGTTATCTTAGTATCCTTATGAGGGCAAGAGATGCGCTGATGGAGGTGGAGGTTACTCTGATATTACAGGGCAAGACAGAGCCCGGCGTCGTGTCATTAAAAAGAAAAAACATATATAATGAAAATGGGTTCGTCTCACGACAATGAACCAAGAATGTGAGGGATGATGACACTGGATAGTCAGCCAGCAGTCATGCAGGGTCAAATAACAGGTCAGCCTCCCGTGCAAAACAAGATTCATGGACAGTGAAGTGTTTGCACCCTACCTTTGTGTGTGTGTGTGTGTGTGTGTGTGTGTGTGTGTGTGTGTGTGTGTGTGTGTGGCTTTTGTTGTTGTCGTCGTCCTTATTGTTGAGGAAGAAATAAGAAATTAAGAAATTAAGAAATTACGAAATTAAGAAATAAGAACAGCGAGAAAGAGGCTGCTGACAAAGTGTGTTGTGTGCTGCAACGAGAGCTGAAAATGTTGATCCATCTGGCTATGAACATATAAACCAGGTCCAAGTTCCCAGAAAGAATACAGCCAAAAAAAAAAAAAAAAAAAAAGCTAATAAAGACCGATATTGTGTTGATAACCGTAATTATGCCTATAAGTGTTCGTCGTCTGTCGCTGTTTTGTCACTCGCTATATCCATGAACGAACTCGCTTCCAGTTTAAACTTCGCACACTTGCACCGGCGAGAGCCCTGTTTCGATTTTCCCAGTATTATTTTGCTCTGCAGGTTGTTTTGCGTGCATGGCTTGAGTTCTCATTGTACGACACTGTCATCACCAGTTTGTGGTTGTCCTGACGGAGCAGTGGTGATGGTGTGCTGGGTCAAGGATTAGTTGTGCCCTCAGAACACCTTACACTGGATAACCATGAATAAGATTTCTGATTCAGTGTTTAAGAAACCGCCTTCTTTTCTGTGCAATTTTATTGATTTCATGTAAGTTATTTTTTTTCTGGTTTCAGGTTCTCACAAATTTAGTCGCTGCTGATTGGCGTTCTTTTTTTTTATGTACAGTAACTGTTGCACTGCCAATAAAACGTGGTTACTTCCTAAGTCTTGCTTTGGATTGATCTGGGTCTATTTTCCCTCTAAGTCATTCGTGATATAAAGAATGATTCGGTCACGTAGTCCTGTTCATCACGGTTGCTTATATCAAGGTTATGTGAGAGGCTGCTGACTGTGTAGCGAGTCACAACGCTTCCAATTCAGTGCATTATAGCTATGCACTGAATTTTTCCTAAGGCATCTTATTTTAATGGATAAAACAAATATATTGTTGGTGATCGTATATATTCCAGGAAGCGTTCATCGTTTCTGTCGCTTCGCTTTGTTCCGTCACAGTCGACATATTCATGAACAAACTCGCCTTCACCTGATCTTAAACTTTGTACACTTCCTGTAACGAATTATTGGACTGTAGGTTCCGTTGAGTGCACGGCCCGAATTATCGCTGCAGAAATCTGTTTACACGGCTCCGTGCTTGTTCTGATGGAGGTGGTGGTTGTGGTGCCGGTGGTGGTGTGTGTGGTGTGCTGGATCAAGGCAGGGTCATGCCCTTAGAACATCTCAAGCAACATCCGACGAGACTTTCTTGATTGACCGTATAATGAATTATCTTTTGTACAAATCACTATTGGTGAGATATTTTGTCTCGTTCATTCTGCCCACCAATGGAGCAATTATTTTCTTCTTTTATCGTGAATGACAGTTGACCTAATGAAAGTTTCATCTTATCGCAGAATAAAATAATGTGGATCAGATTTTATCCTGTTAAATGTGATGCAATTACTGTGATTTCTGTCTGTCACGCCGCTTTGTGTTTACCTGAAACTTTTCGTCACAAGTAATATGAAATATTTCCTATTCCGTATTTTCATGACTATTTCTTATAGCGGAATAGATGTCAGCTCTACCGATATAAGCTTGAACTTTGTTATAATGATGACTTATGAGTGCACGTTTCTTCTGCTTCAGTGTAGTATGTACGTATGTTCCATCCTTGTGTTGATGTAACGCTTGCTTTTATTTATTTATTTATTTATTTATTTATTTATTTTTATTTATTTATCTTTTTTTTATAATACTGACTGCTTCAAAGTCATTATAAGACTCTTCTTATCGTTGAGTGTTGTTCTGTATCTCGCTGCCTTACGCTACAAGTACATGAAGCTTTTTCGGTACTGCATGTAACATCATTTTAGGTACAATTGACACTACAAGTATCTCGAGCCTCGTTTGCAGGTACATGCAAAAGCGCTCACTGCTTCCTTTGTTCAGTAGTCAGAGTCTGCAGTTTGTAATGAAGTGTGCGTGTTGTTCGTGGCGTCCAACCAATCTAAGTTTGGCCTGTGAAGAGAGAGAGAGAGAGAGAGAGAGAGAGAGAGAGAGAGAGAGAGAGAGAGAGAGAGAGAGAGAGAGAGAGAGAGAGAGAGAGAGAGATGCTGTTAGTAATATTAAAACAGCACTTACAGGATGAGTGATCCATAGCATCCGCCGATCCATATATAAGTGAGGTATTGCGAAACAAAACGTAACATCTGAGAGTATGATTGAGTTTTTTTATGTAAGACTAATTAATAGAGATGCACCGCTCCAGCAAGATAGAGGACTAACAATTGCTTCTGCTTTTTAAAAGCATTAGCTGTTGAGATCCAGCAGATCTGGCCAGGCAGATTAATTATGTGATGATATAAAGTATTGATTCACAGTTTCCATAAGAGAGCAAGAGTTGCAAAATGGCCTGACACCGCGCCGCTCGGAAGGAAAATATAAATAATCTGAATGGCCTCACTACACGATACTTCATGAAATGTACACAAAGATTACTGTGAAGAGTCAGACAACCTGAAGAAATATTAGATCAAACTGTATGACAGACTATCATGCATATACAGACAAGTGCCCTGTGAACTGCTTGCTTTATCTTTATATATATATATATATATATATATATATATATATATATATATATATATATATATATATATATATATATATATATATATATATATATATATATATATATATATATATATGTGTGTGTGTGTGTGTGTGTGTGTGTGTGTGTGTGTGTGTGTGTGTAACGATACACGGATGATAGCATATTAGAAAAAAAAAATCCTAGGCTCATATAATTATTTTGACAATCGTGTTTATGGCTGGGAGTGTTCGTTGCTTGTCTCTGTTTCGTCCTCTCGCCTTGCAATATCTTTGAAGAGCTCACTTATACTTCAATTAAATCTTCCTACTTCTGCTGCGACAAAAAACTATTTTGATTTTCCCAGCATGATACAAATTCAGAGCTTGTATTGAGTGTAGAGTTTCAGTTAACATTGGAAACATTCTGTGTTTGTTCTGGCGGAGGCGGTGGTCGTGGTGCATTGGTCAAGGCTGTCAAGGCTTGGCCAAGGAGAGATCAAGGTTGCATCGTGCACTCAGAACACCTCCAGCAACACATTACTGAACAAAACCTTTCATATCTGGGACTTAAAAAGTTTATTTACTTAGCAAAATGTTGACTGTTATTTGCAGGTCATTTAACCTTTAAATTTCTAATGTTGGATATAACACCTGTTTATCTTTCTTTACTATGAACGACAGCTTACACAATGGAGGTACAGAGTAATGGAAATTGAGTCAGCGTTGATCTCTCCTAGTAGTGTCAGAATATTTGTAAAATGTATTGCAGAGAGAGAGAGAGAGAGAGAGAGAGAGAGAGAGAGAGAGAGAGAGAGAGAGAGAGAGAGAGAGAGAGAGAGAGTGACCAAAATGGCGGTCAGTTTAGTTCTTAAGATGTTCTAATACTCATTTCTAGAAACAATTCAAGTAATGGGGCCCTCATAATATAAGGGCCATGTACCATGTGCTATGTGTATCCTCTTTTTATGTTGCCACCGCTTGCTTGTCTTGGTTGTTAACGGTGAGTGAATCATATGATACCTCCTGTCGCTCTAACTTCCATAAAGGACATGAGGTGCAGAAGCCATCAGGCCTACACGTAACAGTCCTTATATGAAACTTAGATATGTCTAATTTTATTTTGAAGCTAACTTGATTACTGAATTTAATTAATTTATCTACAACTCTATTTAAGGACCAATTTCTTCCCATTTCTGAAATAAGAAAGCTTGAGACCGCTATTTCTTGTCCTCACTTAGTTACTGGACCTAAGGATTTTTTTTTTTGTCATCCCTGTTATATATATATATATATATATATATATATATATATATATATATATATATATATATATATATATATATATATATATATATATATATATATATATATATATATATATATATATATATATATAAACACACACACACACACACACACACACACACACACACACACCACATTAATACCTCTATCAAAACCCCTATTAACCTACTTCTCTCTAAGGAATATGAATTCAAAAGCTTCAATATTCTTTCATAAGGAACATCTATCTCTTGTATATTTTCACTAACTTTCCTCTGTACTGACTAACAGACTTGTATTCTGTCTGTAATACGAGGGCCAGAACTGCACAAGATAATCAAAATGGGGTTTGACCGGTACTAAATGTAACTTTCATATTACTTCGGGACTTCAATTTTTTTACGCTTCTAAAGATGAATCCTAATACACGGTTTGCTTTATTCCTGGCCTCTATATAATGCTTTCTCTGCCGGAGGAGTGGAGCGGCGGATTCCTGGAGGTGAAAGGTGACCACTGCCTGGCATCGCGCCGTCCAACTGACAAAAATCAGAAACTGACAATATGTCTTCACTGCATAGTTTCTAATGAACCAGAAACTTGAGTAACCCAGACACTGGGTAGGCAGGCAGCCAGTAACCATGCTAGGGTACATCCCGTCATGTACCAAGGCAGTTTCCCTTATAAATAAAAGTTCATAGGCACCCGGTGAACTGATGGAATTTCATGTGTGTGTGTGTGTGTGTGTGTGTGTGTGTGTGTGTGTGTGTGTGTGTGTGTGTGTGTGTGCTGCAAGAGGAAAAGGAAACGTATAGGGCAGATAAGAGAGGCCGCTAACTCTGTGAGGCGAGTTACAAGAATATATGTTATAGCGATACACTGAAAAATGTGCTAATTCCAAAGTTCGCATATGACAACAACCTAGAAGTGTTCCTCGGTTATCACTTTCTTTTGTCTTGTCACCTTTGCTATATCCATGAAAAAACTCGCCTGTATTTGATCCTAAACTCAATGAAGAAAACTTTTACTATGATCTTCCAGCACGGTAAAAATTTATTACAAGAAGCATTGTAGAGTGTACCTTCAAATGGAATGCATGCTTACCTGAAATTTATAGGCTGTATTGAATGCACAGCTTGAGTATCATTTAGGGACACTGTCAACAAGAGTGCATGCTTATCCTGAAGGAGGCAGTGGTGTGCTGATAATGTTGCTACATTTGGTCATGCCCTCAGAACACTTTAAAGAGCATTTCTATCCTTTTGACAAATATGCTTTTCTTGCGTCTTGTGAGAGCATGGCCAAGAGTAGCGACAATCTTGATTCCCACACCACTGCCTCCTTCAAGACTTTTTTCATTGCGACTTTATATATATATATATATATATATATATATATATATATATATATATATATATATATATATATATATATATATATATATATATATATATATATATATATATATATATATATATATATATATATATATATATATATATAAACAATTTTGCTTCCTTCTCATGAGTGACAGGTGAAATAATGTATGTTTCAACTCATTGCAAATGAAGTCAGTTTAAATTTTTTTTTTCTTTTTTATCAACTCCAAATATCGTATTATATGTAAAAAGTCGTGTAACCACTTTGCGTTTTCTGTTTACTATTGCCTTGGGCTGAACATATTATCATTTTCATTCATTAAGAGATTTTGCTGGGATGGCTTGGAATAGACAGTCAACCGGCTAAAATGAGGCTGAGGAAAGCTGAAGGCCTCCACTAGCCAGTGATGATGATGATGATGATGCAAAGTATTATAATTTTATTACGTACTCTCCATTATTATTGCTTATAGCAAGACGAGAATCTTGTTTCTATTTCATCCAGTGCTCTTCATATTAAAAATGTTTGTTTCGTCTAACAAAACTGACTCATCAGTTATCACACTTTACCTGCTGCTGTTAAATGTTGCTTCATGCCTCACCAACATAGCTTCGTGATGCTTTTCAGTCTTAGCATTGCATGTAACCTCATCCCTGTAAGATAACAATAGACACCATCTCGACCCTCGTATAGCAGGTATATGTTTACGAATCATCGCAATATTCCTGACATCAACTACGGACTGTGAGCCAAGGATGCAGTTTTGAGAGAATATGTATTTTGTCAGCGGTGTCCAGGCAACGTATGGAACGTCTGTGTGCAGGCTCTTCAGATGGAGAATGTAAAAAAAATGCTGATAATAATAATAATAATAATAATAATAATAATAATAATAATAATAATAATAATAATGATAATAATTAGAAGAAGAATGATACATTAAAAGTAATGAAAAATACCATTGAAATGTCCCGTGAGGTTAACAGACAAGCAGCGCCGCTCTAGTTAAGTGGAGGACCAGCGACTGCTTCAGTTCCCTTTCAAGAATAAATATGTTTTAACGGAACAGACCTGACTGGGCAGAGAAATTATGTGTCGCTGTAAGGTGCTGAATTTCTACTCCCGCAAGAGGTCCGAAGGTATAGCATGCCATGAGAGAGAGGGCCATGCAGACGAAGGGCCAATACTGCCTGGCACCGTGCCGCCTGAAAGATTGGAAGAAATAAGAATAATTAGAATAGGTTCACTGCACACTGTCTTTCTATCAGAAATGTGTATAGCGATAGCAATAGGTAGCTAAAGAACCAGTCATCATTTAAAGCATATCAAGTTATAAAACATGACAGCCTCTTTTGTAAATATAGGTTCATGGGCGCCCAATGGACAGCTTAAACCTTTCCTGTGTGTTCGTGTTTGCTGTTGTTGTTTTCATCGAAGAGACAGTTAAGGAGGACACATTCAAGACGGACGAGAAGCTGCTGACGGCGTGGTGTATGTTACAAAAGCACCAGTGTGAGCGATACTCTGATATTTTGTCTCAATGAAAAACAAAGTGCTATATTGGTGATCTTATTTATGTTATGTAGAGTTTTTCTTTTCTTTCTTTCTTTCTTTTTCATGACCGAGAAAAACTCGCCTCCACTTCACTTCAAGCTTTATGCGAAAACTTCATTTTGATTTTCTCAGCGTGACTAAGATATAGAATTACCTGTGCTGGATACATAACCTGTGTTATCGTAGGAAATTATCAAGCTGAGTCCATGCTTGTCGTGATGGAGGCCGCGGTGGTGGTGGTCGTGATGATGGTGATGGTGGGGACGGTGGTGTGCTGGGTCAAGATGGGTCAGGACTGGGTCGTGCCCTCAAAACACCGCACGCAGGTTGTCTATCAACATATATATTTTTTTTTTTTTCTATTTAGGGTTTAAGAAATTATCCCTATTCTGCACTGTTTCTAGTTACCGGTAACTGAAGGTGATTACGCCAGGTACATTCTGTCCAACAGTATACAGTAACAACATGCCATCATCTAACGTGGGGCTTCATCTTGATTTACAATTAATGGTTTTGTCTGTCTTGTAACAACCATATTACCTATAAAATTTGGTGCAGCTTTTTAAAATCTTTCCTGTAATGTTGCTTTTGGTTTACTTGAATCAGTTTTCCTTTTTTGTCATAGATAATACAAATAATGATTTTAGTAGGTATTTTTCAGCAATATTATTAACATATGGCTGCTAATTATAATCTGCCCTGGAACATACGTGCACCACTATTCTGCTTCTGTGTATCTTCCATCCTGCCCATGTTAATAAAACTTTCTTCTCTTGGTTGGTAATGCTTGAATATTCAGAGCCATTCCTTAACACTGTAAGGTGTCAGACGTTGGTCCATATCTTGCTATTACATGATTGAAAAATGGCACTGCAACAACAAATGTTTAATGTCACTTTGTATTACATATAGAAACATCATATTAAGTTACAGTGGACCCCATCCTATTCCATGCTAGCAGGTGTAGGGATAGCGGAACAAAATTCTTAATGTGCAGTAAAGATACCGAAGTACTCTTGCAGCTTTGTCTTGTGCCGTGGTGTCCGGGTGACCAAGGGTCTGTATACAGTCTCCAGTTTTTGGAATTTAGTGTTATTTATCCACTTTATATAACGCTGTGCTGAATTCACAACTCGCTTCACGTCTTGCCCATCAAATGGCTTCTATTTGTAATTTTTCATGCACGAAGATATACTGGCGACCCGTGAGACAGTGCTTCGTCGTGTGGACCATTAGGTGTTTACCATAAATACTGTAGTAGATCATTATAGATGATCTTTACTATGTTTACCATAAATACTGTAGTAGATCATTATAGATTATCTTTACTATCATAACTATGTCTGTATCTGTTGTTTCATTCCCTTCCTAGACTTTTTTTTCGTAAATCCTGATTCCAGTGACACCACGGCACAGAGCCATGGCACTGAAGGCAGGTTCAGGACGTGGTGATCTATGTTCGAGAAGTAGAAGAGAAAGGAATTATACCTGCCAAGAATGTTACTTGTTTTTTTTTTTTTCTGGAATTAGAATAGTTTTGATACAGGCATTGGATTTATTCATAGAACTATCCACAAAGACGACAACCCACTTTTGATGGATAGACTTGTTTTGGATTAGCCTCAATGTATATTTTAAATGTTTGGTGTGTGCTTGAGGGAACTTAATTGGTTCAATAATGATCTACGGTGAGGAGGCTTACCTGTAAAATTATTCACTATCACTCCCTTTAAAAAAATAATAAATAAACAAAATAAGAAAAAAAACTCTGAAAATAGAAGGTTAAGAAGCTTCACAAATACCACACTCATACAGATGAACTTTCGAAGGGATGCAGTGACGTGAAGTGATGACGCAATTGTGTGATCTAAGATGGCAACAGCCTCTCCAGATAACGCACACATTTACGAATTATGTTCCTTCCTCGTCACTCTATAAACTCTTTCAGACTTATGTAAGGTTAAGGGCATACGACCAGAGTGTTTTGACCTTCGCCCCGGTCTGGCCCTCAGAAATCTGATAAAGTATCTCTGGTGTAGGCCTTAATTCCACGTAATAAGAATATATTTGGAAGTGTTCAGATGATTAGGAGCAAGAGTGTGACCGACTGCAGAGTAAAGAGTTGGTGGTTGACCTGAGAAGCGAAGACACTTGGCTGTTGCTGGTCAAATGAAGGGACTCTCTCTCTCTCTCTCTCTCTCTCTCTCTCTCTCTCTCTCTCTCTCTCTCTCTCTCTCTCTCTCTCTCTCTCTCTCTCTCTCTCTCTCTCTCTCTCTCTGCATTTCTGAAGACTTGATCCACCTGTAACGTCGCGCCTAGCAGTTTGGGGATGCTTTAATTGTGGACACGTCAATGTGACGTGACCTGTCCCCATCTGAAAACTCACCAAGCTCTGCCAGACGCGACCAGACTGGTGAGAAGAGAGAGAGAGAGAGAGAGAGAGAGAGAGAGAGAATTTTCCTTTCATTTGATCGGTCTCGTGTTGCCTTCACTCTACAGGTCAATCACCAACACTTTCCACTTTCCCATGTCACATTTTCACCTTGCTCAGGGTGAGGTGGGTCGTCCATGTGGGCAGTGTAATGGAGAAAATACCGTCATTCATTTTGTTCTGTGGAAAATAAGGTATTTCAATTTGATTGTTATTTTCAGTGATCCAGTTTATATAATATTATAGTCTCATAGGATCACCAGATTATTAATAAGTATATTAGAGATACACTTGCATATGCATCCACCGGCTACAGTCTTGCAGTTCTTATTGACATTACTGCATCCTGCATCAAAATATTATCATAATTGTGTATTTTCCTTATTATTAATGTGAACACCTGATGTAATGATTTAGTAAAAAACCTCAGTTCGACCATAAGGCAGAACAGGCACAAAGTAAAGCCTCTATCATGAGGTTGTCAGGAATTTTAAACTTATAATTTGTTATGATTTGTCCTTGATTCCTTCTGTAGCATGGGAATGGTGTGAATTATATATTCCAGCTCCACTGTGTCTGTGAGACTGACAGAACATAGTGTGGGAGAGAGCTTGAGACTATAATATTATATAAACTGAACCATTGAAGAGAGCAGACAAATTGAAATACCTTTTTTTCAGCAGAACAAAATGAATCTCCAGAGTTAGTTATAAGGATAGAACAAGAAATAATGGGTTCAAGCTCAAGTTAAATTTAAGAAAGAAACAGGGAAGAATTAGTTTTCAAATAGAGTGGTAGATGAATGGAATAGATTCAGTAATCAGGTTGTTAGTGTCATTTGGAAACTTTTAAAACAATATTAGACTGATTCATGGATGAGGATGATGGAAAAAGATGGGTATAATTCATGCAGGGACTGCCAGGTGTAGGCCTAACGGCTTCTTTCACTCCCCATATTTTCTAATGTGATCACGGTGATAATTGTAAAAAAAAAAAAAAAAAATGATGAGAATTGATGTTGTTTATTTAGCGGTCTGTTGTCTTTGACATGCGTGTGGTGGCAATAGGGTAACAAAGGAAAATCATAGTAATTCAACACTATGTTCCGTCATGCTTGTGGAAAATACTTCAGAGAAATCAAGTCTGCGGCGCCTATTTTTATATAATGAGAGCAAAAAATGCATTGATATTTTTTTTCAAATTCTTAATCACAGGTAACAAGATCCTATTCATCTCAAGGTTGGTAGTTGTAGCAAATGATCACTTAATGAAAATACTAGAGTTTAGTTCTATCAATCTGACGTCATCCACCTGAACGTTCTTCGTGGTCGTGTTTCGCCAGCCTCCGGCACAGTCTGGTCATGGTTCAGTTTATTGCAATAACATAATGGGAAAGATCATTATCTCACTGTATCATCTCTTCATTTTATCCTGACCTTGCCTAAAATTTCTTGCAAATTTGTCTTTTTCATGAAAATGTAAACTTCAAGCTACTAAGATGGCAATTATTAACGTTACTATCATAACGATTATGAAAATTATATGTTCTAGTAGCAAATGGCTTTTATTTTTTTCTGATATTCTTCACCAGACTGTGTTGTTCATCTCATCAAGATTGATGTGCACCTGCTTGCATTGTTCGTCATAAGAAATTTACTGTGCCAATAAAAAGTCTATATGGAGTTCATTCTAACATATAAGATGCCACGAACGCACGAGTATGAAAACATACAATGTTTATTAACACAGCTCTGCAGTTGTATTATACTCGACCACACATGTTGCTTAGTGCCTTTTATCTGATGAAAAACAAGAAACAGACCACATACACAACAGAAATTAACAGTTTAATAAAGAGTTCCAGGTGAAAAGTTAAATATTTGCTTTAATAAGTTGTTATTTTCCTGATTATTGAATCTCAAAATCTTAATCACTACAGTTCATGAATATTAGTTTCGTATTTCGATAAGATGACGAAGGAAAGCGAATAACCATAGCAGAAGCAAAAGGAAGGGAACAAAGTCATCAGTGTTAGTGAGTGGTAGCAGCTGGCACACAGCCAAGACCACAGAACAGAGGACCTGATAATTGTATCTTATCACGTATCTAGAAGCCGACCAGCGGAACCCTACCCCCTACCTTATGGCAACAGCCGAGGACGGGGCGGAAGCGCGGCCACGGCTTCACAGTAATTATGACGATGTATAACGATCACATTTAGAGTATATAAGGAAACACGCTTAAGTCATTTCATTAAGTTAGAGAGTGAAATTCACCTCGCATAGTTAGCCGTACTGTCATTTCCCAGAAAAGCTATCACGCGTCCCACTTGTCAGATAAGTGAGCCTCGGAGATAAGAGCCTTGCCATCTTTCACATTATGTTGAATTCTTTAGCTATAAGGTATATTTCACAAGCTGCTTCTAATTAACTTCTGAGACCATAATGTTCCATGTCGCAGCACTGGCTGTTAGGGCCGCCAAGAGTGTCAATTTGGCGAGGACCGTATGTTCTCATCCTATAAAATCCTTGAAGTGCCTCAAATAGCATCTGCAGGTGCCTCGCTGTGGACCAGGCAGTGTCCTGCTCATTGCTGTGCTATATTATAGGCTGAAATGTGTTGTTTCGTCTCTAGGACAAAGAGAGACCAGAATGTTTCCATCTGTTCTAAACAGAGCACCACGTGTCCTCTTTTAGAAAAGTAATTTTTATTATTATTATTATTTTTTTATTTACTTATTTATTTATTTATCTATTTATTTATTTATTCATTTTATCTATTTATTTATTTATCTATTTATTTATTTATTTTTATTTTTTATTTTATTTATTTATTTATTTATTTTATTTTATTTATTTTTTTTTTGCCTAAAAGCGTCCCAGGCTTTCCATCTCATCCAAACAGAGCCCCAGGTGTTCCCGCTCATCTAAGTAGAATTCCAGATGACCATCCTAACTGAAGCAGAGCTCCAATTCTTCCTCTTTGGTCTTAATAGAGGTCCATCTGTCCCCTTAGACCCAAAGACAACCCCAGGTGGTCACTATAACTAAAGTAGAGCTCTAACTGTTCCTGTCTGGCCTAAACCGAGCTCCAGGTGTCCCTTCTGAATTAAGAAGAGCCTCAGGTGTCTTCTCTAATCCGTGTAGAAACTCAGGTGCCGCTCTTGACCTCGAGTGTTCCTTCTGGCCGAGGCAAAATCCCAGATGTCCTCCTCTGAACCAAGTAAAGCCCAGAAGTGTCCCTATCAGGTCAAAGGAGAACATCTTGTGTCCTTATCTTGCCCCCACCAAAAAAAAAAAAAAAAGTATCTTGTTTCTCTCATGTATGGTCCAAGTATCTCTTAGTAGCCACACGGAGCTCCAGGTGTAATTTCTGAGTCAGATAGAGCCTCAGATGTTTTTTGAGCCAAATAGATCTCCAGGTGCCCTACTCTGGGTAAGGTAGAGCCCCAAATGCCCCTACCTGGCTCATATGGTGTATCATGTTTCCTTTGAACACCTCGTTTCTTAATTTTTTCCAGCTTCAGCACCCGCTAGCTCTGGCTAACATCTGGTTACAGAGACTACAGTTATAACATTACTACAAGATAACGTAATGTGGAATACTGCTTGATCTTCAGAAAACGTCGAAGATGCCAGTATAGGCAAAAACAATAAATTCAGTTCATCACAGAGAGAGTACATTATTATCAAAAAGTATCCCTTCGAAACTTTTGTATCCCTTTTAAGGAAAACACTGACTTTGTACCGCCATATGCCTACACAGCATTTCCCAGCACCCACATCCACTTAAACTGATTCCAGCAACCCAAGTTAAGTAACAGCTCTAACCAGTTACATCCTTATGTTTCCCCTCTGAGTCAGTAGAACCTCGTCTATTCCTGTCTGGTCCAACTAATATCCTGTGTTCTTTCAGATCCAAATAGAGTCCCAGCTGTCCCCTTTAAACCTATGAGCCAAGTAGACCCCAAGGTATCCTACTCAGAGTCAGGTGGAGCCTCAGGTGTCCCTATCTGGCCGTGTGTCCCCTGTGAACCAGTTTAGTTTAGTTTATTGACATTATAAAATAACTACATTAATACAAGGCTTGACACAGCATCCTTATTTGCACTAGTTCGCCGACCTAAGCTCCCTGGCGAATATAAGTGAGACAACACATTTTTATATTAGGGCTGCAATTGTTTACATTAATTATTGAAGAGTTTTAAGAAATACAGTACAATGGTAATATAAAAATATATACGATTATAAATCAGCGTTAATCTGTCTCTGTTGATTTACATAATATCTCTTAATCTTATTTTTAAAAGTGTACAAATCTTCAGTGGTTTTTAAATTCGTTGGTAAACTGTTTCCACACATGGGACCTATACAGTGCATAGAAAATTTAAACAAAATCGTTCGTGGCTGTGGACATAACTAGTCTATATTATCGTCTCTTGTACCTTGACTGTGGTGAAAACACTAAGTACATTATTATCCCTTTCATTATTAATGTCTCTAATGATAGCAAGAACTAAAAATATTTTCTTAAAAACTCAAACTTTAGGAACTCTAAATCATTAAACAGCACATCAGTAGCATGTGTCCTGCCTTTAAAAGTAATAGTTCTAATTACTCTCTTCTGTGCAAGGATAACATCCTTTACAACAGAGGGCCAGGTACATACCACACAAATAAACAGTATATAAGATATGGGTAAGGTAATGAATAGTCAAGATTTTTCATCGTCTCAGTAGTTAATTTGTATCTAGTTTTATAAAGAAAACGTAATTTTGATAGTTTCATACTAACAGATTGCATGTGTATTTTCCAATTCTCATTTTGATCTACGATTACACCAGAAAATTAGTATGAGGAACTCTCTGAATTTCACATTCTACAAAGTAATCTGATTCAAGGTGATTATCAATGGAACGATTTTGGAAAAGACTGTAATAAGTTTTTTCTTATGTTTACTGTTAATTTGTTGGATGAAACCCACCCTCCAGTTCGCAGTTAACTTTTTTTTTTTCATGTAGATGCTGTAATGGCTTGTCTTTTAAAAAGGAGACTGATATCGTCTGCAAAACGAACATGGCTGAAGGAAGTATTGGCATTGCTGATATCATTAATATAAGCCAAAAATAACAGTGAGCCTAAAATGGATCCTTGCGGCACTCGCTTGACAATATTTTCAGTGTTGACTTTTTGTTATTACAGAATACAGCTTGTTTTCAGGCTGATAAATAACTTTGGAATAATTTCAGGGTTAAACCACGAATTCCTAAGTTTTCAAGCTTTTCCAAAGTATATTATGATTAATTGAATCAAAGGCTTTCGATATATCTAGAAATAAACCTATTACATGAAATTTATTTCCTAAACAATGATATATTTCCTTGGTAATTTTTTTAATTGCCTTCTTAGTAGATTTATTCTTGCGGAGACCAGACTGGTGTTCACACAATAATTTGCCATTTTCCAAAACTCCTGTGAATTATTTTCTGTTGATTTCTCAAAAAGCTTTGCTGAATGAGAGTAAAACTGATATGGGTCGATGATTGTTAGCATTATCTTCGGCACCTAATTTATGAATAGGGATCACTTTTGTAATTTTCAATTTATCAGGAAAACAATCTTCTTTGAAACACAAATTAATTATATGTGTGAGCAGGATAGCAATACAGTGTGTGGTGTGTCGCAGGAGTCTGGGGGGAATTTCATCATATTCAGCTGATGTGTTTTTCAATGACTCGAGGTAGTACAGAGTTTCCTCTAACGTTACTGGGTACAAATATAGAGATATTTGTGCTGGTGTGTTAAAAATTCTCTGTGAGGTGTTTGTGTTTAATAGGCAGATTAGGATGTTCTGATATTTTTAAAAAGTAATTATTGAAGATGCTTGGCGTGAGATCACTTTATTTTATTTTATTTATCTACTTATTTTTTATTTATTTTTTCTTATTTCGTTACTATAATACAAGTATTTCTCCCTAAGATGTTATTTATAACACCTCCAAGCGTTTTCTCTGAGCCACATAGCTGTAAGTGTCCCTATTTGGCCTAAATAGATCTCCAGGTACCCGTTTGAGGACCAGATGTGCCGTCTAGAGTTCGCTACAATCTCTTACCATCATCTACCTATATTTCAATGGTCACTTCTCTTCTGAACTTACTAATTACATGGCTTATCTTATCCCATGGCCTTGCTTTCCAGTTACTCTCAGCCCTGTTCTGTCCACTCCCTGTAGCAAGAGTTAAGCTGAATCTTCACTCTTTCATCCCTTCCACTTGTAAACTCTGGAATTTTCTTTGTGTTCATGTTGTTCCTCCTTTCTACGTCTTCTGCGATTTGAAATAAGGAGTAATAAGACGCACCTGTGACTAAACTGGCCAACTTTTTTTTTTTATCTCGCTTGCCATTTCAACTTATTTATTCATGCTCGTTATTTATTTATTTATTTATGCTCGTTTTGTTTGTTTACTCATTTTTGTGCCTTTGACCGATCTCCCTAATGTGTACAAAAAAAAAAGTCCTTATCCAAGAAGACCGGGTGTTTCTTCTGAGCTAAGAAGAGCCACTGGTGTCTGCTCTGAGCCAAGTAGAGCCATGGATGTCTCCTCTGAGCCAAGAAGAGCCATGGATGTCTCCTCTGAGCCAAGAAGAGCCATGGATGTCTCCTCTGAGCCAAGAAGAGCCATGGATGTCTCCTTTGAGCCAAGAAGAGCCAT
>NC_087153.1:5880000-5932500 GCF_035594125.1 Scylla paramamosain
TACATTCGCTCACGTGACGATGCTGTGTAGTGCGTACTGTAGATCAGAGCACCAAACACATCAAGTGACGCCGGAACTCCACACAGACTTAATGTTGTGTGATGTGACATAATGGGGTGATAAACGAAGATAGCGTTGGGAGAGAACTAAGCAGAAGGAGAATGAAATGAGGATTTGGTTGGATGGCTTGGAACACACGGAAAGCTGGCAGAATTAAATGGAGAAGATTGAAGGAGGTAGTAGTCACACGCTCATAATAATGATGATGGTGGTGGTGGTGGTGGTAGTGGTGATGTCAACCACGAAGAAAATTTAAACAGTATTCTGTACCCACACATTTGTATAGTACATAACATTTGAAGATGAACTGGTATAAATAGTTGAATGATATATCTACGTACATCAGTTGACGGAAACCAAACCCGTAACTCAACCTATAGAACAACAGGCTTCGGGTAGTGTTGATGGTGACAGCATTAGCACCAATATTTATATTGTCTTTTGAATAGAAAGATATATGATTATTGAGTTCCACCGGTTTTAGCCAACAGATCATGCTGAAAATCAGTGTTATCATAATTTTAAGAAACATCACTTGTGTTCAAAGGGAATCTATTTCGTATGAAGAGAAATATACGTTATCAGTTTTGTCCACCATTTTTAACCATTCAATCAGGAATTTCGTGATTTACTAATAAGATTTTTTTTTAAGTAAGTGTAAGGAATGAAAACAACAGCGTTGAGTATGCCGTGGAGGAACCAATAACAATTAGAAATAAATAGAGGTAAGACATCCTCATTGAGATTCAGAAAAGAAAAAAAAATGCATATGCTGTTATTATATTCCGTTTTGCGTGGAATTAACGCTAGAAAGACAAAATGGCAGCTTATTGTAGAAGTGGAATGCGTGAGCTGCCGCAGGCTTAAAGAAAATAACAGAATGAGCTGATATCAAATATACTTGAGGACAATGAATTAATAAAAAGGTGGAAAAATGGGCTGAGGCCGATCAGCAAGAACTTAGCAAATGGTGACGGGCAGGATAATCATCATAAAAATAATAACAACTATTTTTTCTTCTTTTGTACTCATAATACTTCTATTCTATTCATATAAAAGATTATGGCAGAAGTCAGGTTATGGAGGACAAGGGAGTCCTGAGAAAATGGGTGAAGATTTTAAGAAAAACTAATTATGGAGAATGTGTAGGATTTTAGGGATGGTAGAAGCTGTGAAGGATCTGTAGACCATGGAAGAGACCGAAGGATCTTTGCTTGTAGAACAGGCTGTTAAGAATGTCTCAACAGAGGTTGTAAAGGATCCGGAGATCATGAAAAAAAAAGTTTAAAATGATCCGTGGGTCATGGGAAAGTGTGAAGGATCTGTGGATCGTAAGAGAGGCTGTAAAGGATCTGTGGGTCATGGAAGAGACTTTGAAGAATCAGTGTGTCGTGGGAGAGGCTGTTAAGGATCTGTGGGATTAATTAAAGAAAACCTGTGAAGGTTTGTGAAGGATGTGAGCTATGGCTTTGAATGATATGTGAGTTGTGGGAGGCACTTGAACGATCGGTGAATTACAGTGAAAGATCTGTAGGCCATGGGAAAGGCTGTGAAGGATCGTTGGTCGTGGGGGAGGCTGTAAAGGATCTGTTAGTCGTGGGAGGCTGTGAAGCATCTGTTGGTCATGGGAGAAGCTGTGAAGAAACAGCCAATTGATGGGCTATGAATGATCTACGAGTTGTAGAAAAGGCTGTGCAGGATTTGTGGGTCATAGGGAAGACTGTGAAGGATCAGAAAATCAAGTCATGAGAGAGGCTGTGAAGCATGAAGTAGTCGTGTTATGGGAGAAGCTGTGAAGAATCACTGTGCCTCTAAGATTACTATATGCCGTGACTTTGGTTGATTCATTGCCAAGTACAGGCTAATGGACTTGTATTAGCCCTGGATCCAGTCACTCAGAACGTGAGAGAACTTGACATTGTATGTTAAACTACTGTGTGTGTGTGTGTGTGTGTGTGTGTGTGTGTGTGTGTGTGTGTGTCTTGTTGTTGTTGTTGTTGTTGTTGTTGTTGTTGTTGTTGTTGTTGTTGTTTGATTAATTAATTTATTTATTTATTAATTTATTATTTAGTTGGACATCAAAGTCCCCTGAAGAAGAGGTCTCCTCTGTCGCTAACCTTGCGACCATTTTTGTATTTATCTTAACTCAGAGCATGGTTGGTCACCAATTAAGTAAACCTGAAAATAATGAAAAAAAAAAAACACAAAATACAAAAATGGTACGCATTTTAGCATTAAAAGTGGTTCTAAATAATTCAGGAAGGATTTGTAAGTAGATTTCTCAACTTGATGTTGTCAACACAAGGGATTTGTAAGTAGATTTCTCAACTTGATGTTGTCAACACAAGGGATTTGTCTGCCTAGGATGCATTTATTGAGAGCCTACTCAACACAATAAGGAATTAGAGAAAAAAAACACCCTTTTCGGTCCAAAATTAAAGGTTATATATACATATATATATATATATATATATATATATATATATATATATATATATATATATATATATATATATATATATATATATATATATATATATATATATATATATATATATATATATATATATATATATATATATATATATATATATATATATATATATATATATATATATATATATATATATATATATATATATATATATATATATATATATATATATATATATATATATATATATATATATATATATATATATATATATATATTCATTTATTTTATTTTATTTTTTTCTTTTTCCAAGGTTTCCGGCAGAGGAGACCTCACAGTCAGGGGACATTCATGGCCAAATTAAAACAAAAGCGTATAAAGAATATATAGCATGCCATGTCAGGTTCAATCCATTTTATTGAGCTCTTGAGCCTGTGAATCCTGGACTGTACGTAGTCCTGGCAGACTGTGGCGCTGCCAAGACTACATCCAACCTATAAAACGACATTGACGCTGAGGCCGCAATTGTGTGGCGGCCGGAAGCGTGTGTGTGCTGACGTGAGATGACTTGTCGCCACCCAGTGGTATCCTCTGCTCAGAACGAGAGATGTCCAGCTATTCTCTCTCCAGGAGTAGCAGTTATAAGATATTATAACTAATGGTTCCATATATCGAGTAGCAATTCGTAAAATGTATATTCATGTAGATCGTCGAAGTTGTGAAGGATTTGTGGGTCATGGAAGACACTGTGAAGGATCTCTTTGTCAAGGGAGAGGCCAGGAAGGATTTGAGTCATGGGAGAGGCTGGAAAGGATTTGTTAGTCATGGAAGAGGCAGTGAAGGATCTCTTTAACATGGGAGAGGCTGTGAAGGATCTCTTTGACATGGGAGAGGCTGTGAAGGATCTCTTTGTCATGGGAGAGGCTAGGAAGGATCTATGAGTCATGGGAGAGGCTGGGAAGGATTTGTGGGTCATGGGAGAGGCTGTGAAGGATCTCTTTGTCATGGGAGAGGCTGTGAAGGATCTGTGAGTTTTGGGAGAGGGTGTAAAGGATCACTGAATCATGAAAGAGGCTGTAAGGGATTTGTAGGTTGTGGGAGAGGTTGTGAAGGATCTGTGGGTGATGGCAAGGGCTTTGAAGTGTCTGTGAGTCGTGGCAGAAGCTGTGAAGGATCTCTGGGTTACGGAGAGGCCGCGAAGGAAATGCGTGTCGTGAGGAACTCTATGAAGGATCTGGAGACCATGAGAGAGGATGTGAAGGATCAGCGATTCATGAGAGAGGTTGTGAAGGATCTGTGTGTCTGTAAGATGACTAATACGCATTATAACTTCCGTTCACTCATTGTTAAGTACAATCTAACCTAAAGTCTAACCTGCAAAATGAGGTTCATTGCCAAGGCTTGGGTTGGGGTCGTGAGGCGAGCTGTGTGTGTATGTATGTGTGTGTGTGTGTGTGTGTGTGTGTGTGTGTGTGTGTGTGTGTGTGTGTGTGTGTGTGTGTGTGTGTGTCATTCACCTACGGTCGTCTGTTGGTCACCCATCCAGCCGTTACCATACGGAAAGAGCTCAGGGCTCATAGTGGCTGACCTTTGGGTAGGACTGAGACCACACACACAACACACACCGGGACAGCGAGGTTACATCCTGTACCTACTTGCTGTTAGGTGAACAGGAGCTACACATTAAGAGGCTCACCCATGTGTGTGTGTGTGTGTGTGTGTGTGTGTTGACCTGAGAAGATGACTTTTCGACAGCCACTGGTATTCTTTGCTGCTCCACGAGAGACATTCAGCTATTTTCTTTCCAGGAATAATTATCCAACTGAAATTGTTAATGCTATAACTATTCCTTCTGAACACTGAATTATATATTTCATAAAAATTATAGAGATAAGCGAAATGACAATTGTATAATTTCTAATGGTTAAAATGTCATCTGAAAGGTTGTGAAGGACTTGTGGGAGATGAGAGAAGCTGTGAAGGATCTTGCAGCATGTGGACGTAGATGAAGACAACGAAAATAGCACCTCACTTCGTCGTCGTATCTGCAGACTTGCTTGTCCCTTCAACGAATCACACAGTCGCCGAATCACTATTGTTATCACGGCAATATTTTCCAAGTGTTACTACTATATGTAGGCTATAGCTACTCACAGTGAGCAACATCTCGAGCGGGTATGTGGAGTAAATGGCTGCATTAGCTTCCCGCCCCCTTGACTCAGGCTCAGGTCGGCGGGTCACAGGCCATCGAAGGTACACTTGCTGCCGTTCTACCCGCCAAGCGAAACTAGACAGTGCCAAGATTCAGGAATGGGGTGCTTGAAAAGGTCTATTGACAACAGCAGTTTGTGTTAGGCAGTGTTTGTTTTATCTTGTTACCGTAAGTGCTGGTGACATTATTCTGCCGCGTTTGGACGTGATTGAGTGGAATTTTATATTTGTAGGAAATTGATTGTAATTGTTGAAGAAATGTGAAAGACTTGTAGGAGAGGAGGATTTTGTGTATCTGACTTACCTCTGTCATGAGAAATGTAAAGGCTGTGCACGGTTTGTGTGCCATCAGAGAAGCTGTGAAGAAGCTGTGGGTCATGGGAGAGGCTGTGGAAGAAACTGTGGGTTGTGGAGGCTGTAAAGGATATGTAGATCAAAGAAGAGACTCTGAACGATCTATGGATAAAGAGAGACTAGAAATATTTGTGGGATACTGGAGAGTCTACGAAAAAAGTTTAGGTCATGGGAGAGGCTGTGAAGGATCTGTTGGTGACATGAAAGGCTAGGTATCTGTAGGTCATGACAAAGGCTGTGAAAAGATATGTAAGGCATGGGAGAGGCTGTGAAGAATCTGTGGGTCATGGGAGAGAAGGTGAGGGATCTGTGAGTCTAAGGAAGGAATACGAAGGATCTGTGGATTACGGGAAACGCTGAAAATGAGAACTTCGTGTGTCGTGAGAGGCTGTGAAGGATCTATGGGCGATGAGAGAAGCTATGATTGATTTGTGAATCATGAAGGATCTTTGGGTCATGGGAGAGGATGTGAAGGATCAGGGAGTCGAGTTATGAGAGAGACTGTAAAGGATCAATGTGCCTGTAAAATGACTATAATGCTATGATTTTAGGTGATATATTGTTAAGTATAGACCGTGGACTTGTATATATATACCTGACAAAACGTGGTGCTACCAAAACTACATAGTACAAATCCAACTAGCAAAATGACACGAGGGCTAAGTGTGTGACTGTGGCTGTGTAGCGGTGGGTGTTATGTTTGTGTTGACCTGAGATGATGACTTGTCGCCAGCCATTGGTATTTTCTAGCGCTTCACGAGATATCTAGATATTCTCTGCCCAGGAATAACACTCACCAACAATTAATATCAAACTATTCGTTTAATATACCAAGTAATAATATGAAGCTGAGAGTTATCTGTGGGATCTTGAGGGAGGTTGTAAAGGATTTGTGGTTCATGGCAGAGACTGTGAAGAATCTGCGTGTCTATAAGATGTCTAATACGCACTGTATCTTCAGTTGCTTTATTGTTGAACAATAGGCCGATAGTCTTGTACGTACATAGTCTTGGTAGCGCCTACCATATATTTAAGTCTGACGTACAAAATGAGGTTGCTAAATCTTGGATTGAGGCTGTATGGCGGCCGGTGTGTATGTGTGTGTGTGTGTGTGTGTTTGAGTTGAGATGATGACATGTCGTCAGCCACTGTTATCCTCTGCTCTTGAACGATAAATGTCTAGCTATTTTCTCTTCAGGAATAATTACTAAATAATAATCACTAATATTGTAACTACCGGTTCCTTTTACCGAATAATAATTCGTGAAAAGCATCTGTAGATCGTCGAAGAGTAAAGTAAAGGATCTCTGGGTCATAGCAGAGGCCGTGAAAGATGTGTGGATTGTGGGAGAGGCTGGGAATGATCTGTGGGTCATGGGAGATGCTGTGAAGGATCTGTGGGTCATGAGAGAGGTTCTGAAGGATCTATGGTGCATGGGAGAGACTATGAAGGATATGCGGATCATGGGAGAGCCTTTGAAGGATCACCGTATCATTCGAAAGACCGTGAAGGATCCGCTATCGTTGGAGAATCTGCAAAGTAGCTATGTGCCATGAGAAAAAATGTCAAGGATCTATGGATCGTAAAAGAGGCAGTGTAGGATCAGAGTCAAGGGAAAATCTGAGGGATCAGTCATTGGAGAGGCTGTGAATATCAAAGAGTCGAGTCACGGGAGAGGCTGTGAAGAATCAGTGTACTCGTACCTGTAAGATGACTATATGCTATAATTTCGGTTGATTCATTGTCAAGTACTGACCGGTGGACTTGTATGTAGTCCTGGCAGAGAGTGGCGCTACCAAGACTACACCGAAGTTCAATCCACAAAATATTTTTGAGTGATACATCCACGGCCGCTGCTGTGCGGCAGTCAGAAGTGTGTATGCGTTGGCCTGATATGACTTATCGCCCGGCACTTTTATTCTCTGTTGTTCCACGAGAGATATACGGCTATTCTGTCAAGGAATAATTATTCAACAGCATTTATTAATTAACTCTTGGTTCTGTATATCGAGTAATAATTCGATAAAAGGATTTGTGGGTCGTCGAAGAGGCTGTGAAGGTTTGTCGAGCATAGGAAGACTAAGATATGTGGATTACGGGAGAGCTTCTCCTATGACCCACAAATTCCTTACACCCATGACACTCAGATCCTTCACAGCCTCTCCCATGACCCACAGATCTACGGGTGATGGGAGACGCTGTGTGTGATATATCTGGAAATAATGACTTCCGATTCATGGACGTGGATATTAAAAAATCTGCAGGTCATGTGGGAGACTGTGAAGGATCTGTTTGTCGTGAGAGAGACTGAAGGATCTCTAGATCGTTGAGGAAGCTGTAAAGAATGTGTGGGATATGTAAGAGGCCGTGAAGGATCTGTGTCGTGAAGGAAGCTATAAAGTATTTGTACTCCAAGAGAGAGGCTGTGAAAGATCGAGGAGTCATGGAAGAGGTTGTGAAAGATCTGCGTGTCTGTAAGATGACTACGGACTATGACGTAGGTTGGTTTATTGTGAGGTACAGGCCGGTGGATTTGTATGTACAAGGGCTACATGTATTTCCAACCCACAAAATGAAGGTCTGTGCTAACTAAGTCTTGGGCAGTGGCTGTGTGTTGCCCTCAGCCACTGATATTCTCTGCTCAGCGAGAGATATCCATCTCTTTTCTCTCCAGGAATAGTTATTCAGTTCCAATTATTGGTAGCATAAGTACTGGTTCTTTCTACCGAGTAATATTTTTTTTCTAAACTATCTGTGTATCATAAGAGAGGTTGTGAATAATTTGTGGATCACGGGAAAGGCTGTTAAAAAAAAAATCCGTGGAAGGACTGTGAAGGATCTTTGGGTCTTGGGAGAGGCTGTGAAGGATCTGTGGATCATGGGGAAGGCTGTGAAGGATCTCTGGGTGATGGGAGAGGCTTTGAAGGGTCTGTTGGTGAGGGAAGAGGCTGTGAAGGATCTGTGAGTGAAGTGAGAGGCTGTGAGGGATCTACGGATGATGGAAGAGGCTGTGAAGGACCTCTGGGTAATGGAAGACACTGAAGGTAAGGGAGCCATGGAAGAGGCTGTGAAGGATCTGTGTTTTTGTAAGATGACTAATAGGCTCAATATTTTCGGTTGATTTATTGTTGAGTTCAGGCCGTTGGGCTTGTATCTAGTATTGACAGGGAGTAGCACCACCAGGAGTATATAAAAATCAAACCTGCAAAATGAGGTTCGGTTCTAAGTCTTGAGTTGCGGCTGTAAGGCGGCTGGAGGTGAAGCAAGGTGTGTGTGTGTGTGTGTGTGTGTGTGTGTGTGTGTTTTGATTTGAGAGGATTACTTGTCTTCAGTCGCTGATATTCTCTGCCGCTCCACGAGAGATATCTAACTATTTTTCTCTCTCTCTCTCTCTCTCTCTCTCTCTCTCTCTCTCTCTCTCTCTCTCTCTCTCTCTCTCTCTCTCTCTCTCTCTCTCTCTCTCTCTCTCTCTCTCTCTCTCTCTCTCCCCAGGAATAGGCATTCACCAGCAGTTATTAATATTACAACTATTGGCTCTATATACTGAGTAATTTTTTTCAAAAAAAAAAAAAGGATCTGTGGGTCGTCGAGAAGGCTGTGAATGACCTATAGTAATAGGAGAAGCTGTAAAGGATCTGTTGGACATGAGAAAGGTTGGGAAGCATTTGTGTCATGGGAGAGACTACTATGGCTCACTGGATACTGAGAGATCTGTGAGGATCTGTGTGTCTGTAAGATGACTAATAGGAGCTATGGCTTGCCGGTGGACATGTATTTAGTCTTGGTACGCGTGGCACAACCAAGACCACTTAAGAGACCAGCCTACGAAATGAGGTTCAGTACCAAGTCGGGTCGCAGCTGTGTGGCGGCCGGTGTGTGTGTGTGTGTGTGTGTGTGTGTGTGTGTTGACATGAGGTGATGACTTGTCACCAGCTGCGGGTATTCTCTGCTGCTTCACTAAAGATATCCAGCTATTCTCTCTCGAGGAGTAATTATTCAGTAGAAATTTTTAATGTCATAACTATTGGCTTCAGATACCGAATAATCATTTACAAAAATTTATAAATGTGGGGTCCAGTTAAGTTAAGCGACAAATATTGTAATTCTAAGTACTTTAATTATAGTGGTTAACATGTCACTCGAGAGGATCTGTCGGTCGTAGGAGAGGTGAAAGATCAAGGAATTATGAGAGAGGCTGTGAAGGATCTGTGAGTAGTGGGAAATTGTGAAGAATATGTGGGTCATGGGAGAGGCAGTGAAGGATCTGTGGGTCATGGAAGAGGCTGTAAAGGATCTGTGGTTTATGGAAGAGGCTATTAATGTTCTGTGGAGCCTAAGAAATATGAAGTATCAGGGAATTATGGTGAAGAATCTGCGGGTTATGGGAGAGGCTGTGAAGGATCTGTGGGTTATAGGAGAGGCTGTGAAGGACCTGCACGCCATGGAGAGGCTGTGAAGGATATTTTGATCATGCATGAGGCTGTGAAGGACCTGTAGGTGATGGATGAGGCTGTAAAGGATTTCTGGGTTATAGGAGAGCCAGTGAAGGATCTGCCTGTCGTGGGGAAGACTATAAAGGATTTGTGGACCATGAGAGAGAGAGAGAGAGAGAGAGAGAGAGAGAGAGAGAGAGAGAGAGAGAGAGAGAGAGAGAGAGAGACAGAGAGAGAGAGAGAATCATGTAGTCATGGGAAGGCTGCTAAGGATCTGTGTCTCTGTAAAATGGCTAATACCATAATACGCATTATAACTTGGGTTGATTTACGTAATTAAATACAGGCTACTGGATCTAGTCCAGCCTGCAACATGAGGTTCAGTGTCAAGACTTTGGTTGCGGCTGTGTGGCCGCCGGTGTGTGTGTGTGTGTGTGTGTGTGTGTGTGTGTGTGTGTGTGTGTGTGTGTGTGTGTGTGTGTGTGTGTGTTGACTTGAGATGATGACGTCTTCAGCCTCTGGCACTCACTGCTGTTCCACGAGATATCCACCTTTGCTCTCTGCAGTATTAATCAGTCAATAACAATTATTAATATTATTACTTTTGGTTCTACAGTATATACCGAACAATAATTCCTAAAAATACATACGTATATGTACAGCTGAATTAAATGAAGTGACATTGTCCTTTGTAAAATGGCTAGCATGTCATCTGAGTGGCTGTGAAGGATCTGTGGATAATGGGAGAAGATATGAAGGATCTGTAAGTCATGTGGGAAGCTATGAAGGATCTCTGTGGTATGGGAGAGGCTGTGATGGATCTGCTTGTCGGGAGAGGCTCTGAAGTATCTGCCTATCGGGAGAGAGGCTGTGAAGGATCTGCCTGTCGGTAGAGAGCCTATGAAAGATCTGTTTGTCGGGAGAGAGGCAGTGAAGGATCTCTTGGTCATGGAGGAGGGTGTGATGGATGTCTGGGTTATGAGAGAAGCCGTGAAGAACCTACATGGCGTGGGGTAGGCTATAAAGGATCTATAGATCATGGAAGAGGTTATGAATAATTAAAGAATGATGAAGAGGCTGAGGAAGATCTGTAGGTGATGGGAGAGGCTGTGAAGGATCTGCGTGTCATAGGGAAGGCTACATGAAAGAGACGTGAAGGATCAGGTAGTCATGGGAGAGACTGTGAAGGATTAATGTGTCTGTGAGATGACTAATAGGAGCTATATAACCTCTCATTTATTGCTGAATACAGATCGGTAGACATGTATGTAGTCTTGGTAGGCGTGGCACTACAAAACCTACATAAAAGACCAGCCTACAAAATGAGGTTCATTGCCAAGTCCTTGTGTGTGTGTGTGTGTGTGTGTGTGTGTGTGTGTGTGTGTGTTGATACCATGGCTTCATCCACTGTTATTCTCTGATGCTCCACGAGAGATACCCTGTTATTCTCTCTCTCCAGTAATAATTATTCAACAACATTTTTTATATTATAAATACTGGTTCTATGTACCTGGCAACATTGTGCAATTATTAATTATTACATGTGGAGGCGAGCTAGGTGAAGTGAAAGTAATGTCATTTGCTGTTGTTGTCATGTGATGGGAAAGGTTGTGCATGATCGGTGGGTCACTGTAGAGCCTGTGAAGAATCGGTGAGAGAGGCAGCAAAATATCTGTGAGTGATACGAGAGGCAGAAGAGGATGTCTGGGTGATGATGAAGAGGCTCTGTAGGATCTGATCGTCGTGAGAGGGGCTATGAGGAATGTGTCGATGGTAGGAGAGGCTGTGAAGGATTAGAGAGTTATACTAAAGGATCTGCGTTTCATGATAGAGGCTGTGAGGGATCTGTAGGTCGTAGGAGAGACTGTGAAGGATCTGTGTACCACAGGAGAGTCTGTGAAGGATCAGTGTTCCTCTAAGATGGCTATATTGTTGCATATAGGCCGATGGACTTGCATGTAGTCTTGGTAACGCGTGGCACTACCAAAATTACATAAAAGTCCAACCTGCAAAATGAAGTTCAGTGCCAAGTCTTGGTTCCCGGGTATGTGGCGGCCGGTGTATGTGTGTGTGTGTGTGTGTGTGTGTGTGTGTGTGTGTGTGTGTGCTGACTTGAGATGATGAATTGTCGCCACCCACTGGTATCCTCTGCTCTTGACCGAGAGGTTTCCAGGTATTCTCTCTCTAGGCATATACAGTTATTCAGCAGCAATCATTAATATTATAACTATTGGTCCAATATATCGAGTAATAACTCGTAAAAAGCATTTGTGTATCGTAGAAGAGAAGGTTCTGTTGGTCGTGGAGGAAGCTGTAAAGGATCTATGTGTTCTGAGAGAGGCTGTGAAGGATCTCTGTGTTACGGGAGAGGCTGTGAAGGATCTGCGTTTCATGGGGCTATAGAGGCTATAGAATATCTTTGAATCATAAGGGAGGATTTGAAGGAGAGCATGTGAAAGATTCGTGTCTGTAAGATGACTAATCCGCACTATATCATTGGCTGGTTTATTTATAGATGGCAGGCTGATGGACTTGGCTGTAATCTTGGTAGCTCGTGGCACAACCAAGACTTTGCTACAAAATGGAGTTCCGCGCTAAGTCTTGGGTCGTGGCTGTGTGGCAGCCGTAGGTGAGACCAAGTGTATGTATGTGTGTGTTTGTGTGTGTCTGTGTGTGTTTTGACTTGAGGTGATGATTTGTTGGCAGTCACTGGTATTCTCTGCTCTCCTTTCTTCAGGAATTATCTTTCAGCAGTAATTAGCAATATAATTATTAATTCTATGTACTGGGTAATACAGTTCTTAAAAATCATATGAGGAGCAGTCAAGTGAAGTGACAATTGTCAAATTTATTGGTTAATATAATCTGAAAGGCTCTGCAGAATCTGTGGGCCACGGGAGAGGCTGTGAAGGACCTCTGGCTCATGGGAGAGGCTGTGAAGAATTTGTGTGTGATGGGAGAGGCTGTGAAGGATTTTTTTATTATGACAAAAGTATGGGGAGGAATCCTGAAGCTAAAACAGGAGACCGTGAAGATACAGGTCAATTTGTAATGTAACAGGCTTGATTTCATTGGAGGCTGGTGTCATGAATGGTGCCAGTATTCCGTGATTTATGACAATCCCTTACGTGTATCAGAATTTTATCAACGGCGTATGATATTGATATGTCTTTTTTTTTTTTTTTCTTTTTGTGTATTTTTGGTGCTTGTTTTATCTGTAGTCTTGTAACATCAAGAATGGTGACTTGAAAGAAGGGTAAAGAAGGGAAGAGTGATTCTTAAGAATCACTCTTCCCTTCTTTACCCCTTATTATTTCAAAATATCGAATAGTTTTAATTTCATATTCTTATTATTATGTATGCCTCATGTTGACGTACGTTCAGATACTCTACTGAATCATGAAAACACAGAAAAGAAACCAAAGAGCAAGTGCATCTGCCTCGCCCAAGTTTTTGTGAAATATTCTGGAGTCGTGAACTGCAACCTAAGCTTCTTGTCACTGAAGTACTCTGAATGAGAGCTATATATTAATGTTTTGCGTACTGCATCAACGTTGTTTTTCCAAGTGTGAATCATTCACTATGGTCTTCACAGTCGTGTGTTGGACTCGTGACCCCCAGCAGTACCTTCTTGGAGAAAGCTTGTAGCTCACATAGCCCTGTCTGTAGGTAAGGCTGGTCTTCCACCTGCCACACATTCCATCCCCCTGCTTATCAGTGCAACCCAACCCGCCACGTGCAAACTTCAGCCTGACAAGTGACAGGCAAGGACGTTACCACTGACCTGGTAAGCTGATGAAGTCAAACCACATGCTTCTCTCTTGCACCAGGAGGACGTAGATGAAGACAACGAAAATAACATTACTGAACTCCTTCACTCCGTTGTTGTATCTGCAGAATTGTTCATCCATTCGGCGAGTCGCACAGTCGCCGAATCACTCATGTTATCATGACAATCTTTTTCGAGTAGTATGATATAGCTACTCATTGAACGAGTAACATCTAGACCGGGTATGTGGCTAAATGGATGCATTAATTGACTGTCCGCCCCCTTGATCCAAGCTCAGGTCGGTGGGTCACAGGCCATCGACGCTATACTGGCTGCCTTCATCCCCCCTAAGCGAAAAGATGACGGTGCCAGGATTCAGAAATGAAAAACCAAATACTACTAGGCATTCAAAATCAAGGTCACCAAACAACAATAGTTTGTGTTGGGAAGTGTTTGTTTAAGGTTTAGAGGTGGAGGGAGAGACTGCATCTGACGCATCCTTTTTAGTGAGGCCGTGAAGAAGCTGTTGGTCGTGCAATAGGTCTTAAAGGATCTTTAGATCACAAAAGGGGCTGTGAAAAGATCTGTGGGTCATGGGAGAATCTGTGAAGGATGAGGGAGTCATGAGATGGGATGTGAAGGATGTGTGTGTCTGTTAGATGACTAATACGCACTATAACTTCTGTTGATTTATTGTTAAAAGTACAGGCCAGTGAACATGTATGTAGTCTTGGTGGGCGTTGCAGAAGCAAGCCTACATAAAAATCTAGCTTACAAAATGAAGTTCAGTGCCAAGCCTTGGGTCGCGGCTGTGAGGCGGCCGGTGCGTGAGTGTATGTTTGTGTGTGTTGACTTAAGATAATCTGTCGTCAGCCACAGGTATTCTCTGCTGTTCCACAAGAGATATCCAACAATTCTCTCTCCTGGGGTAATTATTCAGCAGGAGTTTTTAATATTATAACTACTGGTTCTAGATACCGAATGATAATTTACAAATATTTATAAACGTAAAACCACAATTATGTCACATGTGGTGATTAACATATCATTTGGGAGGATCTATAGAGATGGGAGAGGCTGTGAAAGGTCTGAGTCGTGTGAGAGAATGTGAAGGATCTGTGAATTGTAGAAGAGGTTCTGAAGGATCAGGGAGTTATGGTGAAGGATTTGCGGGTCATGGGAGAGGCTGTGAAGGATCTGTGGGTGACGGGAGAAGGTGTGAAGGATCTTTTGATAATGACGAAAGTATTGGGAGGGATCCTCAAGGTAAAACAGGAAACCGTGAATGAGTAACATAAGAAGCTTGATGTCAGTGGAGGCTGTTCTCATGAAGGATGTCAGTATTCCACTAGTTTTCAAGTTACCGTTTTATGAAATCTCTTACGTGTATCAGAATATTATCAACGGCGTATAGGTAGGTAATATTAATCTATCTTTTATTTTCTTATGTACCTATGGTGCTCCTTTTATCTGTGGTCTTGTAACATCTAGAATGGTGGCAAAAGATTATTCTTCAGAAAGCATTTATTTTATTATTTCGAAATCTCGAATATTTTTCATTACATACGTACACTTATTATCATATACTCGTATGTATCCTGTCGGCGTATGTTCAGGTGCTCTGCTTAGTCATGAAAACATAACTGAAACAGAGGAGGATCTCGTCTTATAGTTTTGTGAAATATTCTGGAGTCGGTATCTGTGACCTAAGCTTGGAACGGAAATAGTCAGAAGGAAAGCTACATGTTAGGGTTTTGTGTACCGCATCAGTTTTGTTTTCCCAAACGAGTGTCATTCACCCTGGTCTTGACGGTCACCTGCTGGATTCACGAGCACCATCAGTAGTGCTATCCTCTTGGAGAGAGCTTGTAGCTGACACAGCTCAATCTTTGGAAAAGGCTGACCATCCACCTGCCACACATCCCATCCCTTGATAAAGCAGGACAGTAACTGCTCGCATATCAGTGCTGGCCAACCTGAACAGGCTGTCAAGTGACAGGCACAGATATTAACTCTGAGCTAGTGAGCTTCTTTCTTGTATCAGGAACACGTAGATGAAGACAACAAAAATAACATTACTTAATTTTTCACTTCATTGTCATATCTGCGGATTTGTTCATCTGTTCAACGAGTCGCACAGTTGCCGAATCACCAATGTTATTATAGAGCTATTCACTGAGCGAATAACATCTAGACTGGGTATGTGGGTAAATGGCTGCATTAGCTGTCCGTCACCATGACCCAAGCTCAGGTCGGCGGGTCACAGGCCACCATCGTTACACTCGCTGCCTTCGTCTCCGCTGAGCGAAACATGACAGTGCCAGGATTCAGGAACGAGGCACCAAATACTATTCAGCATACAAAACAAAGGTCACTAAACAACATAAGCTTGTACTGGGTAGTGTTTGTTTTATCTTGTTTCCATAATGTGTTCGCAACGTTTTCCTGCCGCTCATGAACGTGATTGAGTGAAATTTTGTGTTTTGTAGGAAAAGGGAAGATTTAATTGTGATAGCTGAAGAACGAGGAGGACTGTGTGTATCTAACTCATCCCTACCTTGAGAAATGTACAGGCTGCGAATAGTACGTGTGTCATCCGAGAGGCCGTGAAAAAGCTGAGGGTCATAGGAGAAGCTGTAAAGGAACTGTGGTCCATAGAAGAGGCTGTAAGGGATCTGCAGGTCATTATAAGAGGCTGTAAAGATCGGGACCAAGAGAGAGAGAGAGAGAGAGGCTGTGAAAAAAAAAAAATTGTGGGTCATGGGACAGGGAATGCAGAAAATATAAGTCGTAGAGGGGCTGTGAATGATCTATAAATTACAGAAAGAGCTGTGAAGGACCTACATATAGGTGACAGGACGGGCTGTGAAGGATCTGTAGTTGAGAGGGGAGGCTGGGAAGGACCTGTAGGTGACAGGAGAGACTGGGAAGGATCTGTATGTGACATGGGAGGCCGTGAAGGACCTGTAAGTAACAGAAGAGGCTGTAAAGGATCTGTATGTGACATGGGAGGTTGTGAAGGACCTGTAGGTGACAGGAGAGGGTGTGAAGGATCTGTTGGTGACAGGAAATGCTGTGAAGGATTTGTAGGTGACAGGGGAGGCTGTGAAGGACCTGTAGGTGACAGGAGAGGCTGTGAGGCGGTGAAGGATGTGTGGGTCATGGAAGAGACTGAAGGGTCCTTGGGGGATGAGAGAGGCTATGAAGGATCTGTGAATCATGGGAGAGATTGTGAAGGATCCTAGTCATTGAAGAGGTTGTGAAGGATTTCTGTCTTGGGAGAGGCTGTGAAGGTATGTGGGGGCCGGCTTGGAATAGACGAATAGTCGACACAGATAAGCAGAGAATATTGTCCTGCACGGAAATCATGAACTGTAATGGCGATAATGATGATAATGATGACAGCATACGAGAAGTGCAGCAGTCATCAACGCCATTTTGTAGGACGACTGCACACTTTTGTTCGCACTCCCTTTTTTCTTGTTAATGAGAAGGGAAACGACTGAGATTTTTCCAACATTACCAAAAGATAAGAGAACCAGTTTCTGGGATAGTATGCAATCTTTTTGGACAACTTGAGTGTGAACGTATTAATCAACACTGTATGAAAGTCGGTAAACTTTGTTCCACTTATAAGAGCGTGATAAAATCCGATTGAAAATAACTGAAAGCTACAAGAGAGTTGAGAGATACAGTATCTGGAAAGGCTTGCTTTAGAGAAGACCCAACAGAGGAAACCCATCATACCGACTCCTCGAGCAATGACAGGAGTGAGTGGCAGAAGGTACACAGCTTCTTGTAGTGACAACTTGAGCCACACACGTTACAACCCTCACTAGAAGCAAAGAGAAATGAAGCTGCTTCCTCATAGTTGTAAAAGCTAAAATTTTCATTTGACCTTGTGCCGAACTTCTGCATGGATGTAGAGAAGGTACCAGGCAACAAAACATGAGGCTGAGGAGGCATAATTGATGGTACCGAGAACTAGAAGCTGTGATCTGTACCTCGTCTGGGTAATACTAGTAATCAGAATTAAAACTTTCGAGAAAAAAAGTAAGCACAAACATACTGAGTTTACCATTTGGTCCAAGTCAGGCCTACATATGATTGTTAACTTTACATTTGCGTTCACTCTTTAGTTATTGAGAATCACCACACAATCGGTAGCCATTTTGAATTTTCTTATACGAGTGTTTGCCCTTTTGCTTCTCCCTAACACACGTAGCAGAACAGTTTTATTCTATGACATAAGCGAGACAAACCAACGTGTTAGATTTCATTGCAAATCTCTTTATTCCTCACGATAAAGGAGTGACATAAGCCGCCTCCTCCTTCTCCTCCTCCTCCGTGACTTTCACCTCTCATTATGTGAGGCAGTCATAGTACCTTCCCTCAGCCTACAAACAATGACCATCTTCAGCCATATCTGAGAGAGGCAGTACAGTCATATCACAAACATGAATACAAGGCAATACAAAACACTGCCCAATATTAGTTTATTATTGTTGTTTTGCACTCATATTTAGTTTCTTGTTCCTGAATCCTTAATACCGTTCCGTTTGGGATGAAGGCAGGCAGAGAGTGTAGCGACAATAGCCTGTGTGTTACCCGTTGACCTAAGCTTGGGTCAAGGCAGCGAACAAGGAATTCTTTAACTGCAGTGGTTTCTCCTTAAGCTTGATAAGATGTTCGGGTGCAAAGTAAGAGTGTAATTCTGAAAGACACGACAGGAAGCAATAGAAGTGATGAAATATTCAAGTTTTTAAGTACCTCCAGTTACACTTCCCTCTGTAAAATTATATAGGATTACTCAGTTAAGACGTGTCCTGTAGTTATTAGAAGTTAAAGGAGTAAGGCAACCATCCATATACTTTTCAAGTGCTACTCGTTTTGTGAGTCGTTACAATTAACACTTAAAATTGATGGCCGTGGTAAACTTGAGTGATCCCGGAGCAGCTGAGTGACTGTGTAGAAAGAAGGAACAGCTCGCCAGACATGACAGTGAAGTGAAGGACCTTTGTAATGTTGATTTCTGTCCTCACCCACATCGTCTTCCAGATAAAAGTGAGAATCGTGTGGTTTTACCTCGCCTACTATGACCTCTCCCAGTGTTTCTTTGACCTTTTCTTTCCCATTATCCTCTAAGCTCCTTCAGTTTTGGAGAGAGAGAAAGAGAGAGAGAGAGAGAGAGAGAGAGAGAGAGAGAGAGAGAGAGAGAGAGAGAGAGAGAGAGAGAGAGAGAGAGAGAGCGTTCACTGGGTGCCCATGAACCTTTCACAGCGGAGGAAGGCCGCCATTTCGTGACCCAGGTAGCCTTGCACGGCCGCCTCACTCTCACCCTGACTGCTGAGTGCCATCGTAACACTCTTCCGGCTTCAACAAACAAAGTCAGGGTCTATTTTAAGGTTTCTAGTAAACATTTGGTTGGCATGACCGTGCTTGGTTAGATAATGAAATATATTCTTTAAAAGTAAAAGCATTAGTAGTGATTGTAAACGTCGTCCACTGACCAAAGAAGAGGGCTTTTTTGTCTCTCTCAGTGTAAGCTTACCTGGGACACTGCAACGCTAAACTGAGCCTTCATGCCAATATACACAAAGGTGAGGAAATGCAAGCATAATGATGTTCGGCAAAATAAGTTGTGTACTTATATATTCTCTTTTAAGCATTTTTTTTTTTTCAGCTAGGTTCAGGCTGGATGTGAAAAAAAAAAAAATCGTAGGATAGTTTCAGTAAACTACTAACATATTTTTTTTATCCTCCTATGTCTTTGATGGTCCAAAATAGACAACGCAAACTAATTTCTTCAGTAATTAATTTAATGCATGTATGTATGATGGAACAAAATGGTGGATCCACTCCATGAATTTTGGAGAGATGATGGCAAGCATGAATTGTGAGCTTTATGTTCCTCGCATCGCACGGGAAGAATATCGCATATTTATTCTGTGACAAACTTACGATATAGAAAGAATGAGGGGAGCCAGCACGCAGTCTCAGTCCTCGGCTCCTGGATCAATAAAGCACCTGGCCAGGCACTCAGGACATTAAGAAAAGAGCCAAGAATTTCTTCTTAAACTTAATTTTCATAGAGAACAATTTCATTAAAGGGTACAATTTTTTTGCACTCTTTAGGATTGCTTTGCCGTCCTTACTCAATGGATAGACCTTCCATGAATTCTGGGCGCGTCACTGCCTCACTTGGAATAAGAACGAACTATAGACAGGTTTCATGTATTTGAGAAGACTGCAGGACAAAATTTTGGAGATTCTACATCAGAAACTTCTAGTAAACACAGGACAATTCTGAAATTCTTAGTACAAGTGGGGCTTAAGCCTTTCGTTCCTCTCATAAACTTCTAGGCCAACACATGAGGCCGCGGCCATAGGTGGTCAAGGTGGTGACTTGACCCCTGTAGCAGGGATTTTACGCCGACATTTAAGTGAAATGCATAACATATGTTGTTGATTGTATTTGGAAGCACGATGTCGTTATTATCTATCAATAAGTACTGGTAGTTTCCAGAGTGACAATATCTTAAGCACTGGATATTGTTCCATGGAACTATTTTCTACTAAAAGAATAAAGATAACTGACTTCAAAACGAACCTGATTTGGTGAATAATTTTATTTCTTAACTTTGTCATTAATGTCATATTCCATGAAGATGACCTCCTCCAAGATAAGGTGAAAGATGTGATGTCACGTAACCTCACCTAACGTGAAGACTAAATAAAAGCCACCAGGCTCAGCCACATTGATCATAATGGCCATGAAAATTAAGGATCATGATGAGTAACATACAAATTAACCATTAGACATGTACGAACCGCAGTTCAGTCTCGGCCTTCACCCTTCCAGCCATCTTTGTCCCTGCAGGTGTAGGAATTATGTTGATAAATCGTTGAGACATCCTTGCATTTTCCATTTGGCCTTAAGGTCGAAGCCAAGGAAGTCAGGTACATTTTGAGTCCAGGTGACGGCAGGACCGAGGCAGACACCCGATCATCCTTACATCGGAGTCTGAGACATGGTTCAGTCTCAGGCATGTCTAGAAAACCTTATTCTAAGAGTATACCGAATTTGTACTATCTTGAAATAAATAGAATTGCTAAAAAATTTTACATCTCATGGCATCATTATTTACGATCTCAGACTGTACATAGGCGCTGTGTACCTGTATATATGTCCTTTGTGTACGTATACACACGTCTGGGATGCTTCTTGATATTTATCTTGAGAGTGAAGTTGCTAAGCATTAAAATAGCTATATTTAATTCAGTCCTGATGCGAGATTTGTTCCATTCATCTTCATTCAGTCAACTTAACTCTTCTCAAATTTAAGGAGAGTGAATGTATGAAAACAACCAACATAAGACTAAAACAAGGTGGTCTTCTGTGTAGAGTGTTAAATTAATAAATACAACTCTGTATTCGTATTTCGTAAATAAGCAACAATTATTAGGCCTGTTTATTTTTATTTATTTATTCATCCATTTATTTATTTTTATTAATTAATTAATTTATTTATTATTAATATTTATTTATTATTTATTTATTAATTTATTATTATTTTTTTATTTATTTACTATTATTATTTTTTTTATGCAGAAGGGGCACCGGCCAAGGGCAACAAAAGTGTAATAAAAGAAAGGCCCAATGAGGTGCTGGTCCCCGAACAGTCAAAAGCAGTAGTCAAAACTTACACGATAAGTGTCTTGAAACCTCTCTCTTGAAAAAGTTCAAGTCCTAGGAAGGTGGAAATACAGAAGCAGGCAGGGAGCTCCAGAGTTTACCAGAGAAAGGGATGAATAATTGAGAATTCTGGTTAACTCTTACATTAGAGAGGTGAACAGAACAGTGGTGAGAGAAAGAAGAAAGTCTTGTGCAGCGAGGCCGCGGAAGGAGGGGAGGCA
This sequence comes from Scylla paramamosain, assembly GCF_035594125.1. NCBI lineage: Eukaryota > Metazoa > Arthropoda > Malacostraca > Decapoda > Portunidae > Scylla > Scylla paramamosain. The sequence continues at coordinate 5,901,180 of NC_087153.1, forward strand.
TGCGGTTAGCAAGATCAGAAGAGCAGTTGGCATCAAAGTAGCAGTAGGAGACAGCAAGAGGTACAACATTGCGGCGATGAGAAAGAGGCTGAAGACAGTCAGTTAGAGGAGAGGAGTTAATGAGACGAAAAGCTTTTGATCCCACCCTGTCTAAAAGAGCGGTATGAGTGGAACCCCCCATATATGTGAAGCATACACCATACATGGACGGATAAGTCCCCTGTACAGAGTTAGCAGCTGGGGGTGAGAAAAACTGGCGGAGACGACTCAGAACGCCCAACTTCATAGAAGCTGTTTTGGCTAGAAATGAAATATGAAGTTTCCAGTTAGACTGTAAGACCGATGATGTTCTGTGTAGAAGAGGGGAACAGTTGAATGTCATTAAAGAAGAGGTGATAGTTGTCTGAAGGATTGTGTCGAGTTGATAGATGAAGGAATTGAGTTTTTAAGGCATTGAACAATACTAAGTTTGCTCTACCCCAATCAGAAATTTTTGATAAATCAGAAGTCAGGCATTCTGTGGCTTCCCTGCGTGAACTGTTTACTTCCCGAAGGACTGTATGCCTACGAAAAGAAGTGGAGAAGTGCAGGGTGGTATCATTAGTGTAGAAGTGGATAGGACAAGAAGTTTGGTTTAGAAGATCATTGATGAATAATAGGAAGAGAATGGATGACAGGGCAGAACTCTGAGGAACACCACTGTTAATAGATTTAGGAGAAGAACAGTGACCATCTACCACCAGCAATAGAATGGTCAGAAAGGAAACTTGAGATGAAGTTACAGAGAGAAAGATAGAAGTCGTAGGAGGGTAGTTTGGAAATCAAAGCTTTGTGCCAGACTCTATCAAAAGCTTTTGATATATCTAAGGCAACAACAAACGTTTCACCAAAATCTCTAAAAGAGGATGACTAAGACACAGTAAGGGAAGCCAGAAGATCACCAGTAGAGCGGCCTTGACGGAACCCATACTTGCGAGAAGATAGAAGGTTGTGAAGTGATAGATGTTTAATAATCTTCCTGTTGAGGATAGATTAAAAAAACGTTAGATAGGCAGGAAATTAAAGCAATAGCACGATAGTTTGAGGGATTAGAGCGGTCACCCTTTTTAGGAACAGGCTGAATGTAGGCAAACTTCCAGCAAGAAGGATAGGTAAATGCTGATAGAGTTGACAGAGTTTGACTAGGCAAGATGCAAGGTGATCCGCCCACTGCACCCTGAATTTCATTACGCCCAAGATTACCACACTCTTTGTTATATGTTGGCAGATCACGGACAAATGAAAGTAGCACTGAAATCCTGGATATACGGTTTCAAATTATGTGAATGGGATAATGGAAATGGTTATAAAGGGGAAAAAAATACTTTGGTTCTTAAGCCAATGAATAAAAATAAACTCTACATCACCTGGTTGGTAACGATGGGGACCTTCCATTACATTGTCAGTTTATCAAGGGTACGATTCAGAAAGGCTTTCACTGATTATGTTGCTTATATGAAAAATTACATTCAAGGGCTTTTTAATGGTTGAAGTAGAAAATAATCTCGAGAGGCAATAGGTAAAGCTGTATAGTATGCATGCGACAACAGACAAGAAAACGAAACTATTTACCAATAGTTGCCCGAAGTAATACGCCTGTTTACCACCTCGGTCATTTTGGAATCCTTCGTGAGACAGCGATAGATGTGAAAGATTGTGCAGCATGACGCCTATTTCATCTGTAGTAGCCCGGACAAATTACTTAGGTACTTTAGAGGGTTAAATATTACCATATACACTAGAAAATGCTACTCCAAGGCATCATTCAGCTGCAAGCAGAGACGCTATGTTGAAAGTGTTAAATATCATCCCCCTTTTATTGATTTGTGCCTCAATATAAGAAATAAAGCAATTTTTAGAAGAATAATTCACTCAAAGTACAATTGTTTTTTTTTTGGCAAACGCACCGTGTCAGATTAGGCCTAAATCATGTTATATGAAAAAAAAAAAAAATGCAAAGTAATTGCTACACTTCGCACCTCACAGTAGCCATCAAAATATGGGTAAATCGATATATATATATATATATATATATATATATATATATATATATATATATATATATATATATATATATATATATATATATATATATATATATATATATATATATATATATATATATATATATATATATATATATATATATATATATTAAGGTAGTTTATTTTGTAATAATATCAAAACTATGTTTTGGAACGGGCACATGCCGTTCTTGATTAATGAAGAACCACAGGTACTGTGCTTGCGTGCAGTGTTCTAGACGAAAGGTGTTGCTTCCAGTCCACAAAATTCAGGATACTTTTTTTTTCTGTCAAATGCAAAAGAAGGAAAAAGTTAAGTAATCAGACATGAATGTGTAGTTCCAGCCAATCTAAGGATAAAGGCAAGCACACCGCTGCCGCCTGCAGGATACATACATGCAGCAAGAGGCCACTGACTCGGTGGAACAGCTAAATTTTATATGCAGAAAAGCTAATCAAAACGTTTTTTCTTCACGATGAATCGTCAAAGCCTGAGTTAAGGTTGAACCCAGTTTGTTCAGGTTTACTGGAGGCTGGAAGGCGACTAAACAAAATGACTGACACTGATTACTTCCACGATGACAAGGACATTATTTAACTGTCAGTACATGTATAAGACGTGCAGTCATCATATATGCACTGGTGAAGTACTATTTTAGAGCTCAGCACAATACACACATTTTGTTGAGGCTTAAGCTAAATTTTCTTTTCACTCCCTAGAATAACTTTCAGAATTTTGAAAGCTTTCTAATTCACTGACTTTTGGTGCCACGTGGCACACAATCGGTACTCTTCTGAGTTTCACACACACACACACACACACACACACACACACACACACACATAAAGTGGTTATGAGCAGGCCGTTCATCGGGCAGCAGGCAGCCTTTGCTAAAGAGGTGCCATGCCGTTTGGCTCATGGCTGTTGACCACTTGAGTAGTGAGTATCATCGTTACATGTACTTCTGGATTATCAGGCGTCGTGTATGAGGCCTCTTTGGTCCTGTCCTTATACCAGGTGGTGCATGAGGCAGCGCAGTGCCGAGCGGTACTCGGCTCTCGCGTGCACGCCCGCCTTCAGGTCACCTCCGTGTCGGGCACGTCCCACCGTGAATGAAATTTCTCCATAAATTTCCAGAGATTTAAGCGAACTCACCAAAAAACCTCGTAGGAAGTCCTGGTGGCGTTGAGGTGACTTTTGTGTCATATTTATTTATGACTTTGTTTAGCTGTATTGCTGTGGCATATAGTTAAAATACATTTTATCAGTAAACTTTTGGAGATAAAAAAAAAAAGTACAACATGCACTTTAAGGATGCATCTAAAAGGCAGGCTTAGTAGGCAATGATCATGAAATGCACGTACGTACATTCATGATCCGTTTCATGCAACAAGTTAGCGTACTTTCCTGTCAGAGAATAGTTCATGAAAGTCTTCAGTTCATCAATATATGTTAGCCATTATTAGCTTTGAGTGCTGTGCTTATTATGAATGAAGAGGCACAACAAACTATACGTTTACTGTTTCCTATATCATCATGAATTCATTGAGATAGTGAAGATCCTTTAGTTGAACTACGTTAATACATAAAGTTTATTGTGCCGCGCTGAAACATTGACACGTTTGGGATACCGCGACTCGTTGCTACACGGCTGTGTTGTTATATTCTCCAAAATTCCATAATCCTTCAGTAGATTATATCATGTGTGCTATCACGTGATGCACTTCGTGAACTAAGCAGCAGCAGAACTGGGACCACGGAGCTGTCACAAGTAAAATATCAAATATATTCATTTACATTTTTTTTTTTCCTAGATCCTTTATAATCATGCTATATCTAAAACATAAGCTAATGTATTTTGGCCGCTGGGATCGTGGTGCAGTGTATCTGAAAGCGGTATGAAAGTATGCAATGGTGCCATTGTTGATGACAGAAAATGGTCGTGTGAGTTTTTTTTTTTTTTTTTTTTTTCATGCACGAGAGGCACCGGCCAAGAGCAACAAGATTGCGAAAAGAAAAAAAAAAAAGGCCCACTGAGGTGCCGGTCTCCGTACAAAGTCGAAAGCGTTAGTCAAAAATTACAGGATAAGTGTCTTGAAACCTCCATCGTGAAGAGTTCAAGTCATAGGAAGATGGAAATACAGAAGCATGCAGGGAGTTCTAGAGTTTATCAGAGAAAGGGATGAATGATCGAGAATACTGGCTAACTCTTGCATTAGAGAGGTGGACAGAATAAGGGTGAGAGAAAGAAGAAAGTCCTGTGCAGCGAGGCCGCGGGAGGAAGAGAAGCATGCAGTTAGCAAGATCAGAAGAGTAGTTGGCATAAAAATAACGGTAGAAGATAGGAAGAGATGCAACATTGCGGCGATGAGAATGAAGAATGAGGCTGAAGGCAGGCAGTTCGAGAAGAGGAGTTGTACCAGTGTTACGACTGTTTGTTACTGTCTTGTTGTGGCAGTAAATATATCCTTTCCTACTTGTCTCCTACAAATTGTGAGCCCGTCCGAGGTTGCATGTTTGTACCAAACTCTCCAGAAATCCTGCTGCCATTTCTTGAAGCTTGTTCAAGGAGGACAACAGAGGGTCGAAAAAATCCCCGGTCTGCCACACATTCATATATGAAACACGCAAGAAATGCTGAAAATAATAGCTGAAGAAAAGAATAAGACAAAAGTAAATACCATGAACAGAAAAAAACAGAAGAAAAAAAATGACAAGGAAGAAAATCACACATCCTCTGAAAGTCATTAAAAAAAAAAAAAGTGTCCAGCGTGTAGTGGTTGGTACTTGAAAGTCACATTCTGCGCTTAGAGATGAGCAGATGCGGTGGCTGGCATGTGTGGAATGGGCTTATGTTGCTAGGCTCAATGAATAAGATATGTTCTGTTGTGATAGATTCAAGGAATTAGATGAATAATTAATATTTTATACATATATTTCCAATAAAATTATTTGTTTTCTACTAGAAAATCTACTGAAACTGCTTAAGTTACCAGTTTCATACGTCAAATTATGTGTCTGTTTACGTGAGGGAACATAAATGAGTTTACCTTTTGCAGCATACATACTAACTTATCCGGAGTGTATAGTTAGTTATCCTGTACACGGGATAAATTGCTACAAACAACATATCTTCACAAATCCCTACCAAGTTTTATGGTTTCATTTATTCTTCCCACATGTACATTAAAGGCATATGTATATTCGATGGACTGCAGACAGCTGTTTCATTTTACCTCTAGGTTTTAGAGGTTTGCAGCAAAATGTAAGTAATAACAATTAAACTTGTTTTCCGCTACAGTTACGTCTATGGAAATAAAAGAGATAGTTATCTTGAAGTTTAGTTCTTGATTTGGATATGTTAATCTACCAGAATCTTGTATTGATGAGGACATGTTGTGGATATTATGGATATAAATGTCCTGCAGGGCAGTGTTTGTCCTATTGGTGTTCCAAGGACAAAGGAAGGCTGCGTCATTTGGGTGAGAGGACCTTGGTCGGCCAGTCTTGAATGGTGACAGGATAGTTTTCAGCGTTCACAGTCGTTCTTTGACTCTCTCTCTCTCTCTCTCTCTCTCCTCTCTCTCTCTCTCTCTCTCTCTCCTCTCTCCTCTCTCTCTCTCTCTCTCTCTCTCTCTCTCTCTCTCTTTCTCTTATGTAAAAGGGCCACTAGTTGAGGCCAATAAGTTTTTTGAAGCAAAAAAAAGGCCCGCGAGTGCTAGTTCCCAAAGATTCCAAATAGAAATATCAAATAACGGAGGATAAGTGTTTTGAAATCTCCCTCTTGAGAGGAAGTGTTTCGGAGTTTACCAGAGAAAGGGATAAATGATTCAGGATACTGGTTAACTCTTGCATTAGAGAGATGGACAGAATAAGGGTGAGAGAAACTAGAACGTTTAGTGCAGCGGGGTTGCAGGAGGAAGGAGAGGCATGCACAAAGCAAGATCAGAAGAGCAGTTAGCGTGAAAGTAGTGATAGAAGAGAGCAAGAGAGAAGCAACACTGCGGCGATGAGAGAGAGGCTGAAGACAGTCAAAAAGAAAGGAGTTAATAAGGTGAAATGCTTTTGACCCCACCCTGTCTAAAAGAGCGGTATGAGTGGTACCTCCCATACATTGTGAAGCATACTCCAGATATAGACAGATAAGACCCTTGTACAGAGTTAGCATCTGGGAGAGATAAAAAAAAAACTCAGAACAACTAACTTCATAGAAGCTATTTTAGCTAGATATGAGATGTTAAGTTTCTAGTTTAGATTGTTAGTAAAGGACAGACCGAGTACAAAGAACAAAATGCAAAGTACAAAGTATGTAAAATATAGTTACGAAGGTGAAATGTATATACACTGCGCTAAAATGGTAGCATTACAGGCCAAATAAAATTCTCTCTCTCTCTCTCTCTCTCCTCTCTCTCTCTCTCCTCTCTCTCTCTCTCTCTCTCTCTCTCCTCTCCTCTCTCTCCTCTCCTCCTCTCTCTCCTCTCTCTCTCTCTCCTCTCTCTCTCCCTCTCTCTCTCTCTCTCTCTCTCTCTCTCTCTCTCTCTCTCTCTCTCTGTGTGTGTGTGTGTGTGTGTGTGTGTGTGTGTGTGTGTGTGTGTGTGTGTGTGTGTGTGTGTGTGTGTGTGTGTGTGTGTAATACGTTTTACATGTATTCTGACAGTACTAGGGAAGATCAACACTGACTCAGTTTCCATTAAGCTGAGATCTCCTCCATTGTGTAAGCTGTCGTTCATAGTGAAGAAAGATAAATAGTGTTTCGTCGAATGTTGGAAATTTTAATGCTAAATTACCTGCAAATAACTGTCAACATTTAAATAAATAAGGCAATTTCTTATGTCCCAGATATGAAATGGAGTTGTTCTGAATGCACGATGCAACCTTGATTCATCCTTGACCAAGCCTTGACAGCTTTGACCAATACACCACGACCACCGCCTCAGCCAGAGCAAACACAGAATGCTTCCAATGTTAGCTGAAACTCTGCACCCAACATAAGCTATAGATTTCTATCATGCTAGGAAAATCAAAATAGTTTTCGTCACGGCAGAAGTAGGACGTTGAAATTGAAGTATAGTCGTGTTCTCCACAGATATTGCAAGGTGACAAAGACAAAATAAAACAAAGACAATTCAGTGGCAGACACAAAACACACCTCGGTTTGAATATAATTATCACAACAATCACATGAGTTTATCCTTCAGAGTAAAGATTTTTAGTGTGTAGTCATCGGTGTTATCGTCTTACACACACACACACACACACACACACACACACACACACACACACACACACACACACATACAGGATAAGCAGTTAACAGGGCGCCCATGACCCTGTGTATGCATGGCAGGCTGTCGTACAGTTTGATCTGATATTTCTTCTGGTTGTCTGACTACTCAGTATGGTCTTTGTACTCGTATACATTTCTGAACCATCAGGCTTCGTGTAGTAAGGCCATTATGATTATTTTTTTTTTTTTCTTTCGAGCTGCGCGGTGTCAGGCAGTGTTCAGCCTTCCCCTGCACATCTCCAGGTGACCTCCGCTCCACCTCGGGCATTCAGGCCATTCTGCAACTCTTGCCCTCTTGTGGAAACTGAAAATCAACACTTTATATCGTCAAATGATTACTCTACTCGGCCAGATCTGCTGGATCTCAACAACTATTGCATTTTAAAATCAAAAGCAATTGTTAGTCCTCTGACTTGCTGTAGCGGCGCATACCTGTTAATTAGTTTTACATAAAAACTCAGTGGTACTTTCATGTTACTTTTTTTTTTCCGGAATACCTCACATATATAGGTCGACGGAGCCAAAAACTTATTGGTCGCGCATGCTAGTAAGTGGGTTTTATATTACTAGACTGCATCTCTCTCGCTCTCTTCTCGCTCATCTCTCTCTCTCTCTCTCTCCTCTCTCTCTCTCTCTCTCTCTCTCTCTCTCTCTTCTCTCTCTCTCTCTCTCTCTCTCTCTCTCTCTCTCTCTCCTCTCTCTCTCTCTCACTCTCCTCTCTCTCTCTCCTCTCCTCTCTCTTCTCTACCTCTCTCTCTCTCTTACACACACACACACACACACACACACACACACACACACACACACACACACACACACACACACACACACACACACACACACACACACACAACCCATGCTTCACAGGCCAAACTTAGATTGCCTGCACGCCACTAACAACACCCACACTTCATTACAAACTGTAGATTCAGGCTCAGCGTCTCTAATAGCGGAAACAGGATACAGTGAGCGCTTTTCCATATACGTGCTAACGAGGCTCAGAATGGTGATCGCTTTACCTAAAATGTTATCTGCAGTGCCAGGAGAGAAAGCTCCTTGTACTTGTAGCGGCGAGATATAGAACAGCACTGAACAATGAGAGGAATGTAATGACTTTGAACAATCAGCGTCATCAGTACGTACTGGAAGAATGAAACCTATTGCACTGCAGTAGAAGAAAAGTGGCATTCCAGAGTCACCATTATAAGAAAATTCAAGTTTATATTGCTAGCGCTGATATCTGCTTCGCTATATGCGATGATAATAAAACATACGTAATAGAGAATCATTCATACCACTTATGCGCAAAAGGAAATTAGTTTCTGGTAAGCACAACGCGGCGTGTTAGGCAAAGCTTACAGTGACTGCATCATACTTAACAAGATAAAATATTATTTCATTCTGCGATAAACTGAAACCTACATTAGACTAGCTGTCATTCATGATAAAGGAAAAAAGAAGTTCATTTGTGTGCAGAATGAGTGAGACAAAATTCCTCACTAATAGAGGATTGTACAAAACAAGATAATTAATTATACGCTCAATCAGAAAAGTCTTGCCGGATGTTGCTTGAAGTGTTCTAAGGGCATGACCCTGCCTTGGCCCAGCACACCACCACCACCACATAAGAACATAAGAAATAACCACTACCACTAAAACCTCCGTCAGAACAAGCGCGAGGTCGTGTAGAGTTTTCTGCGGCGATAATAAGCCGTGCACTGAACTGAATCTACTATCTAATCATTCTGGTAAGTGTCTCTAGTTTGGTCACTTATGTTTTCATGAACGTTACCACAACAGACAAAGTTAGTATGTCTCGTGATCAAATACAGTAAATAAAGATGCGGCAAATGCCACGAAAGAACCGGCAGGAACAGACTTAAATTTTCTAACTGGAGACTTTTGGACAGTATTTTTATTTTATTTTATTTATTTATTTATTTATTTATTTTTTTTTTTGCACCACCTATCGTTTCATAATTTCATTTGAAAAAAAACATAAGTAAAAAAATATTAAGGTAAGGTAAAGAAATATATATATGCATGATTAGGCAAGCAGTTAAATATTCCTATAAAAGAGAAAATACATAAGCAAGTCTATTCCCTTATATGCTGAGACCAATGGCGTGGCCCGGGCAGGTGTTGGTCATGATGGCGTGGCCCGGGCAGGTCTGAGTCGTGATGGCGGAAGAGGAACCTGCGCTGTGCAGTGTTCTAGACAGCTGTGCTTTCCGTTCACAATATTCTGAATATTTTTCTGTCCTATTCCGAGCAAAAGGATCTACAGTTAATAATGAATGTGGTGTCAGAGGGACTGCAAAGACAAGACCCAACACACCACCGCCTCTTGCATGATGGAGGTGAACAGCGAGAGGCAGACGGTTGAAGGCTGAGTTTTTTACATAAAAATAAGGCAGCATAAAAAGCTTACAATAATTGTGAATTAGGAAAGCTTGAACAGTAATAAAGCTGTACTTCTCCAGGATTACAGGAGGCTAAAAGGTGACAAAACATGATGTCAGATGGGGATGACCTCCCTGATGATAAGGAATTCAAAGAAAATTGTCAGTAAATATGCAAGAACTGTAGTTGTCATCAATACTTCGCTGAATCATTATTTTCACCTTAACAGCACAACAACCTCACAGTCTTAACTTAACCCAAACGCCAGGCTGAGAACCGAACATGATAATTAGCATGGCATCATCATGAGAACTGAATGTGATCATTTAATAGCATTTCCATTAGTAGTGCTTTAGTCTGACACGGCACCCAGCTGAGAGCAGTCTCTGGGCTTATTTTATATGACTTCGTCAACTGTTTCACACACACACACACACACACACACACACACACACACACACACACACACACACACACACACACACACACACACACACACACACACACACACACACTTCCTAAGACGTGCCTTTCGCCGAGTACCATGTGGCAATACGGGAGGCAGCCTCAATGCTTGGGTGACATGCTGATGGCTGCTTCAATATCCAATGTCACCATTACAGATATTTGTGGTTCATCAGGCATCATGAAGTGAGACCATCATGATTACGTCCTTTTGTCGGGTGTTAGATACATACACAGACCACAACAGACCTTGCGTTCTTCACGAGATGATGCTTAGGGGTGGTGCAGTGGCAGGTGGTGGTGGCTCTCACGTGCAATGCCGCCTTCAGGTAACCTCGTCCTTGTGTCGGGTACGTTCAGGAAACTGACTCAATAGTTTACGGCTGCTTATAATTCGTTTGTTGCTTTTATGGTTATTACAGCAGAAATTGTTGTCTGTTAAAGGACAATGAAACAGGTATTCTTTCCGCGTTGTGTTTGTGATAGCATTCAGCAGATCTCTATTCTTCTTCTCTGAACCAGCAGCCTCAGTGGTGTGACAGAGGATGGTGGGAGTGTGCCCTCTGCGGTGCTTCCTTCTCCCGACACGGGAACGCCTAGGTATCGGCGATATACCCAATCAAACAGGCACTCCATAACTCTCTCTCTCTCTCTCTCTCTCTCTCTCTCTCTCTCTCTCTCTCTCTCTCTCTCTCTCTCTCTCTCTCTCTCTCTCTCTCTCTCTCTCTCTCTCTCTCTCTCTCTCTCTCTCTCTCTCTCTCTCTCTCTCTCTCTCTCTCTCTCTCTCTCTCTCTCTCTCTCTCTCTCTCTCTCTCTCTCTCTCTCTCCGTAAGTTTCAAATCAAGTGCCAATAAATTATTTATTTATTCATTTTTTCGTTATGGAAGTCACCATCTGTCATTTTGTTTTGTGGCCTTTGAACGCTCTGCACCTCTGAACCATTTCAGCTGTGCTTTAGTTTGTCTTTTACATTAAAAACAACTTGGCTTTTTGGGTGTTACGTACCGGCTGTGTCGAGTCAGCATCTCATCATTGGTGCCTCTACCTACAGCCGTTCACCTGCATCCTTCAAGAGGTAGCAGTTAGTCGGCTCTTTAGAATACCTCCAACATCATATTCGTATTAAACCATAAGATTATTCTGATTCAGAATTTAAACAGAAAGCAAAACACCGGCTTATTGTGTCCTGCAAGCACCTCCTTTTGTTTAAAATATCGCACATACGCAGAAACTGTGCTTCTTATTTTTTCATGAGGTACCATAACATCATAATCATCTCCAGATACCATAACATTGGTCTGAACTGAATTATGAATATTTTTATCTTTTATGTGTTTATTTTTTAATCTTCATATTCATGTAGAATTGTGACGTACAAAACGTGATGAAATTAGTACTGTGCAAAGTTTCTCGGATTAGAGAATATAACCTTGCTTACTCTGGGGACTAGTAACCTTTCCAGCATATTCACTTATTTAGTTTACGTCAGCCATACCGAAGCTTACATTCTTTATGAAAGTATGAATTATAAATCATTAGTCAGCAGATGCTTCCGCCATCCAAATCAAAGTATTTTATGTGGAAATGGAGAGAGAGAGAGAGAGAGAGAGAGAGAGAGAGAGAGAGAGAGAGAGAGAGAGAGAGAGAGAGAGAGAGAGAGAGAGAGAGAGAGAGAGAAAATTAACTTCCACGATTGCCTCCTCATCTATCTTTTTTGCTGATCGTTCTAAATCATTTATTAACCTTTTTCGTCAACAAAAATAATATTTTATGTCCCAAGAAAGCCTCGTTTGGCAGGTTTTGTCTCGGATACCTGTGTCTCCTTGTATCAAGAGAAGGATGCAGAGCAGCGGGCATTATCACCATTGTGTCATGCCACTGAGGCTGTTCCTCCAAAGAAGAAAAAAGTTGGATGGAATGGAAAAAAATGTTAAAAGGAAATTTACTACAAGGCACATTGTTTTCCCTCAGAAAATGGACCACCATTTATTGTGTGCACAGTTAACGAATATAAATTATTAAAAGTTACCACTACAGTGATATTGAACTGTGTGTGACATGTAATGTAATGTAGTTTGCATACAAAAGAAAGAACAACACCTGCTGAAATTTGTTTTTTTACAAGCGCCTATTTCTCAGACAGAAGAAATCCAAGTCGAAGTATTGAGTCACTAATTTTGAAAAGTGTATGAGGCAGCACGTGCCCGACACGGAGAGGTCACCTGGAGGCGCCGTGAACAGAGAGCGGAGCACCGCCTGGCACTGCGCCGCCCCCAGCAACACCCGACCATAGGACATGACCAGAGATGCCTGATGAACCTCAAATTTCGGTAACAGTGATTCAGTAATGAAGCAGCAGTGCGAGGCAAACAACATGACGGCCTCCCATATTAATAAATGTTGAATGGGCAGCCGATACACCTCCTGCTCACCAATGTGTGTGTGTGTGTGTGTGTGTGTAAAGGAAAAGGTTGACGAAGACATAAAAGAAGCCAGTTTAGCGAAGCATCGCATCAAAACATAATTTTAGATTTTAGAATGTTATTTAAGGGAATGAACATATTTCTCTGGTGATAATCGTGATCAAGCCTCCATCTTGTGTTTCAGCAACTTAACCTGCGAGATTATAGTGCTGTACTGCCAAAAAAATAAATAAACAAATAAATAAATAAATAAAATTCGTGAAAATATTTGTAACGACAACACATTTTGTATGGTTTTCCTGCTTTTTTTTTTTTGTCATCAAGTAAGTCATTACCGTGTATCATATTTGTTTCTTTTAATCATGAACAAGCTCCTCTCTACTTCCATTCTTTTTGTATTCATGAACAAGTTCTTTCATGATGACGATAATGATGATGATATTCCTCGGTTTCAGTTTGCTACTGACCATGCTTATCCTGCTGGAGGCAGTGGTGTGTTGGATCTTGTTTTCACAATGCTTTACGCAGCTCGATTAGATTTTTCTGCTTAAAAAGTAAATCCTTGATATTGGTAGTACCTCATATTGTCTATAATTCTTCACGTAGACAGTAGACGTATACTTCTGACTGTATCATGAACAACACCTACCACTTATCGCAGCACTGGTCTGAATATATTACAGATCAGGACTCATTTTGTAGGGTTCTTGTTTCGTTATATTCATCACTTATTTGCGGAAATTATGATGTGCAGAATGCAGTGAAATAATAATGGCGCCTCGACTGGTGTTTGAGGTTCCAGCTTCTCATGCCGAAACTTCACGTATTTAGCTTTAGTGAGTTGCCTTACAGGCCGTGATCAGTTCTTGAAAGCATGAACCACTTATTTAAAATCAGAAAATGACTCTTCTCTATCATAACCGAAATATTTATATGAAAATACGGATGGGATTGCTTCATTATATATTTCATGTATTTTTTATGATCGTTTTTACATCTTTCGGTAATATGTAAGTTGAAATCTATGTCACTGTAAAAATAAAGTAGAATGCCTCACTTGGTTTGTAATGTCGTTGGTGCCTATGTACTCTTGTGTCTGGAGGAAGAGACACCACGGCAAAGGGGAAGTAACATGTTAACTCTTTCACTGCGATATGGAACAATTCACAACACTAAAGACAATGTATAAAATCTTTTAGAGCATCTACAAGAAAGAAAAGCGGATGAAAAGAGTAAATTATCCAATGTCTAGCCAATATTATGTTCATAGGTGGCTGTAGAGAAATAAAAATTGCTGTAAAGCATTTTGTGATAAAGAAAATATGTCAAATAACAGTGAAAGGCAGTGAAAGAAATTTTAACACGGCAATATTACTAAGTTTTCCCTGGTGGTGGGACATCATACTGCCTACATATAATTATTATGTGTGGTGTGGTAGATAATTAGAAACTATCACTGAATTGCCGTGGTAAGATGAATGACATGACACATGGCGAAGGCTGCGGGGAAACAACATGCTGAAATTTTAATTCAAGCATCTGTGTGAAGCATAGAAGACCCAGCAAGGCGAAAAATAAGTGATCTGGAAAAACATACCTTCTATACTCGTAAGTTCTTTACCATTATAATTCCTTCTGTACGTGTTTCTTTTCTCTTCCTTTGGAGCAACAGCCTCTAAGGTGTTGCACAGGGAGGCGAGGCAGTGCTGTCATCGTGCCTTGGCCTCACAGCACAAGGACAGATGAGCACTTGGGCCAATAAATGATTAAGAACGATAAAAATTTAATAGTAAATGATTCTGTGTTCATAATTCTCTCTCTCTCTCTCTCTCTCTCTCTCTCTCTCTCTCTCTCTCTCTCTCTCTCTCTCTCTCTCTCTCTCTCTCTCTCTCTCTCTCTCTCTCTCTCTCTCTCTCTCTCTCTCTCTCTCTCTCTCTCTCGTGTTTAGCTGGGAGGAGTTGAAAGCATTTGCTTACCATAGGTTATTCGTGTATATTTCTTGAATACTGAGTTCAGCACGTAAGATGGCGTCTGTAGAATATAAATGAATACGTGAAAATGTTGCTGAGCCATTCGTCTTTCTTGTTTGCGTTCCGTTACACGTTGGCATCCCTGTTAGGCGCTGTGCAAGTTATAGTATATCACGTGTATGTTAAATCCGAATCCATCCATCACATAAGATTATGAAATCACATGTATCCGTACATGCTTAAAGATAATCCATCTATCATGTTAAGTTACATGCTACTCGTGTATGTTAAAAGATTATGTATTTCTGAAAATACGTACCTTGTATTCTGGTTTCTTTGAATATTAATCATTTTCATTCATATTTTCTTTTCTTCTTTTGAACAACATAATCTCTCAGTCAGTGTCCTTAAACAATATATCTTCAACAGATCATCTAATTAGGCATAAGTACTCCAGAATCCTTTAAAATCAGATTTCGGTCACACAGCAACTCCAGAAATGGGTTGTGAAGGCTGCATATGTTTACCACAGATTTGGAGGATTATTAACTTTATCAGTTTTCCACAAATACTGTAGAAGATCAAATGTAGCGATAATAAGTACAATCAACAAAGGAAAATGGCACAACAACAACTGTACGCTTGGGAAGGTGACTACGAAACGATGAAAGCAGTGTTGCATGAATGTTCTAACATACTGGACTTGACTTAGTAGAAGTCCTTTTCCGACAGTCATCCCTAAATATTTTATATCAGCACCTCTGTTCCCTGTCAGCACCTCAGGTTAAAAGATGTGTCGCTGTGTGACACAAGGTGGCGAGGCAGAACCCACCGCAGTGCCTCTTTCGAAAGTGGCACGAAGTCATCTCATGCACACCTATCCTACCGGGGCACACTTGGGAATCTTTATTTATTTATTTTTTTCAAGATGCAAATTTCAACGAAATTATTACTAGAGTTTTAAAAGTTCAACAAAAGTAGTGTCCCTCCTACATAATAAAAAAATAAAATAAAAAAAAGTCCTGTGGCACGTCAGTGAATCTTAATGAAACTGTCACACGGTGCTATAGCCGGCGAAAATACTCTACCGGTTAATCTAATTCGTTCAAGATTGCGAGTTTCCTATTTGATTTTAATTTAAAGTTTAAATTCCAAGTAGTTAGTATCAGTGCTCAGAAACTTTAACTTTAACTTTTTATCTCAAGTATGTGTTTCTGGGTCTTGCATTTACACTCTTGGAATATTATGTATGAGCCTGATGATGTTCTGCTGTGTCCTCTTTTGAGAGACTGCTAGAGAGGGTGTTCAGATGTGTATCGTTTATGTGTCTTTCATTTGACCTTCCACGGCTGGATCAAGAGGGCTCACTATCTGCATTTCATCTGTGTGACAAACTCAATACATTTTGTATTATTCAGCTGAGTGGCGGTGCAGCACATTCTTATATTAACGAACTCTGATAGAAGTTATCGTGGTTTTTAAGGATGTCATGATTCTAGTCCTAGTTTAAACAGGAATCTGCATTCATGATTCTAGTATTAGTTTAATCAGGAATCTGCATCAGTAATGGGAAAATGTACCGATATCAATAAGGACCCAGTTAAATATTTGTGTGGCCTTTTAAAATGGTCTTAATGACAGAACAACAAATCGTTCAAGAATACGGATCTGAAAGATCATGAAATAGTCTTTTTTTTTTCTCTCTCTCTCTCATATCCTTGAGCACATTGCCTCTTGTTTTTCTTGACCTGATTTTTACGTTGTTTTTTTTTCCCCTAGTTTTCTCTCATTAGACTTGTATTTCTTTGGTTTCTTCTTTTTCTTTGTTTGTTGTCTGTCTTGCAATTTTTGTTTCCTCTTTTTTTTTATTTTTACCGAGTTTACAATGTACAATTCGATTGTGGTAATAATGGTAATGAAAGTACTACTACTTCTACTACTACTACTACTACTACTACTACTACTACTACTACTATTACTACTACTACTATTACTACTACTACTACTACTACAACAACAACTACTACTACTACTACTACTACTACTACTACTACTACTACTACTACTACTACTACTGCTACTACTACTGCTGCTGCTGCTGCTGCTGCTGCTGCTGCTGCTGCTGCTCCTCCTACTCCTGGTAGTAGGAGTAGTAGTAGTAGTACTGGTAGTTGTATACGAGTATATTCTGGAATTCCCTGCCTGACTCTGTATTTCCTCCTGATTTTGACTTCAGCTGTTTCAAGAGAGAGGTTTGGAGACACTCAGATTGTGGATAACCCTTTTTGATTACACTGTTTCGGGAACTGACACCTTCAGTGAGCCTTTTTTTTTTTTTTTCATTCACTTTTTTTTTTCTGGCTGCCTAGGTCTCTTGCTTAAAATAAATAGTAGTAGTAATAGCAGCAGCAGCAGCAGCAGCAGTAGTAGAAGTAGTAGTAGTAGTAGTAGTAGTAGTAGTAGTAGTAGTAGTAGTAGTAGTAGTTGTTGTTGTTGTAGTAGTAACGATGATGATGATCAAAATAATAATAATAATAATAATAATAATAATAACTGTTCTTAGTGGCCTCTGAGGTCAGAGGTGACCTTATCCAATATGTGTAGGATTAAAACATATATCTGTACTCCTGTCTAAAATCATTAGCTTGATTCTGAATGTTTTTAAATTGTCATCTAAGTTTTCAATAAGAACGATAATGGAGAGGCGTTTCTTGAGCCAAAGTCGGATGCATGTTTTCGTGAACCTTATTATACTTCATTCTATGGCTTGAAAAAGAATATATATGTATATATATATATATATATATATATATATATATATATATATATATATATATATATATATATATATATATATATATATATATATATATATATATATATATATATATATATATATATATATATATATATATATATATATATATATATATATACATATATATTCTTTTTCAAGCCATAGAATGAAGTATAATAAGGTTCACGAAAACATGCATCCGACTATATATATATATATATATATATATATATATATATATATATATATATATATATATATATATATATATATATATATATATATATATATATATATATATATATATATATATATATATATATATATATATATATATATATATATATATATATATATATATATATATATATATATATATATATATATATATATATATAGTTTAAATTACCAGTGTCATATGGTTAGCTTTGACGTAAAATCCCTATTTCCTAACACCCTATTACCGGAAACTATTGATGTACTGATGAACAATGTTAAAAATTTCCCATAACCCCACATAGCCTTACAGTCACGCGATTCAAGTCGTTACTAGAACTACCTGTTAAAGATTTTATTATTTTTTTTTTCAATAATATATAAACAAGTAGTTGGTGTAGCTTTGGGTTTTTCTTTAGGTGTGGCTCAAGCTCATGTATTTTTGTGCCATCTTGAAGAAAAGTTGATTAATGATTTTAAACTTACTTTGTTTAATAATCAAGTGGATGACTGCTTTGTTGTGTTTAAGGGAAAATCACCCGTTAACCGACTCTTGAATACTTGAATAGTAGACACAAGATTTTTTTTTTTTTTACCGTAGAAAATGAAGAAAAATTCTTTATCTTTCCTTGATACGTTAATATCAAAGAACAGCTATTCATCTTTTGTCCTTAGTTCCTTTACAATGAATTCAGTCAAAGCACTCATCCACAGTGCTTATCATGTGTGTTTTTCATGGAGTTCATATGATAAAGAAATCAATAGACTTAGGTATTATTTTTCTACCAATGGTTATCCCAGCGATTTTTTTAAGATAATGTGTATAAAAGGTTTCTGTGTAACGCCTTCTCTGATGATTACACTCTAACCACAAGTGACAAACAACTCATGTGTACATAACATTACCTTCCCATGGTCACTAGAGTTACCACCATTAAGAATTCCATGGAGAAATTATTAAAGTTAAATTTTCTCGATATTTTCTTTAGATATGTATTTTTTTTTTTTTTTTTTTTTACAAATTGTAATACAATCGGATAATTTTTCGATACAAAGATACTCTGCCCAAGCATTTGTGTTCGAATGTCGTATATATGTCTTGACTACTCAGGTCTTTAGGTTTTACACACGTTTTTTCTATTAGTGAACATGCAATAGCATTGAATCATCATACTCAAGAATAAAATTTTATCTTATTGTTTAAAGCTAATAATGAAACAGAGCTTAGGATGGCCGAATCACTGTTAATCAATCAGTATACGTAGACCCCAAATTAATTCCTTGTGACACCTCTATAAAACTTAATATTGTTTGAAAAAAAAAGTGAGAAAACTTTCGTGTTTTCTGTTTTGTTTAGGTATGGACCGTATTAGCTTTTTTTTTTCTATTTATTCAGAATTAGCGGCTCTAATAGTTAACATAATTTGTATGTTGTTTATCATCAAACAATGGGAGCCCTCCATGGCAGGATAGTGTTGTGTGTTCATATTTTAGTGTACAGGAGCTATGGTGGTCCCCATTGTAAGGTCAGCAGGTCAGTCGCTTCCTCCGTCTTTTCAAAATAAGTACTTTTATTGTTTTTTTAGATTCTTTTACCTGTTTTAGTTGACGGTATGAAGATGGGATTGTGTTTTCTCGAGAAGTAACCAAGAATAAAGGAATGCTGCTAGTTCTGTGCGTTTATTTTCCTCTATAACGTAAGATTTCTTTCACACACACACACACACACACACACACACACACACACACACACACACACACACACACACACACACACACACACACACACACACACACACACACACAGATATATATATATATATATATATATATATATATATATATATATATATATATATATATATATATATATATATATATATATATAAAAGTTGGCATGTCAACGGTAATGAAGTGAGATGGTTCCAAGGCACCGGGTGGCACCGCCGCTCTAACTGGCGGGACACAGGCGCCGCTTGTGTCACGTCACGCTTTCTCCTCAAGGTGGTGAAGAGCTTTGCTCTGTGATATAGTTTGATAGCGTATGATTAATGTTTTATAGATATACAGTAGCTATGCTTGTATTAATATAATGTTAGAAAGGATTGCATCCATCGTTGTTAAATCCTGTACACTTAAACCCACAATTAAACGTCCACTAGTTAGCTTCTGCCATTCACTTAAAAGCTTTTGTTTTTTTATGTTCGTGGCCAGTAGCACCATTGGGTATTTTCGTTGCAATGCTTAGGACGTAAATGTTTGTCCCCTTCTACTTTAGAAATCTTATATGGTCGGCCCTGGTGGTGCAGACAGGATTTTTCAGTGAGGCTTTTGCAGAGGCTCATGCCGCCTCACAGAATTCCCCGATGGTTGAAAGGGTTGAAAGGAAGCGTGTGGGCATTCTTCGCTCACTCGACGGTAGCTTAAAAAAAATTACCTGTTTCTGGCAAAAGTAGACTTTCGAACTCATATCACAGAGATCACCACGCCCGAGTGCTGGCCTCGCGTAACTACTGTTCCCTCATCATTCAGAAAGCCATGTAGCTTTATTACTTAAATGTGACATAACAGGCGTTCGTAATAGTACATGTTAAGGTGAGCTAGCACATTAGCCAACGAAAAGAGTTGATCAAGTTGTAAAATGTCAGAACACGACATGCAAAACGCAATAGATGAATATAAGACAAAGCTTGACTGCATTCGTATCAGTTGCACGTTAAAATACTGAGAAAATGCGTGGTGCTCCTGCTTGCTAGAGCTTCGCCCCTCCGTTAACGAGATGCAATGAATAAATACAAATACAATGCTTGATTCTATTGCTACTGGAGCCTCGCCTCTGCTGAGAAAACAAGCGCCGGGCCATCGCTGGATTTTGAGACGATCTGGCGGCGTCGTGTACAGAGCCTGGCCATGAGGGGGGAAGTGTGAATCATAATGAACATAAGAAACACTGAATGAAGTGATGTCCTTCCTTAGGTGTGACGTCCACTTCTTCGTCATGATCACCACCACCACCACTACCATCACCACCACCATCATCATCATCATCATCATCATCATCATCATCATCATCATCATCATCATCATCATTATCACCATCTGGCTCAGTGACTCCGCTATATGGCAAAGGCCTTTCTAGTATTAGATGGGCAGCATGCCCATCTAATACTAGATTATTGATCTGCCTACATTCGTATTCGTTGCCCAATACATGTACCTTAGAGTGAATATCAATAGAATATAGAGTAGGATGTGGTGAATAGGAGGCTTTTTATTATTCACATTGCAGTCATGCATTAGCGCGTCTCTAATAATGTCCATCATCACAAGCAGCCCTGCCCACTGCCTGCTTAGGTTGTCATTACTGAGGATAAGACGCAGCGGCTCACGATCCCGCCGTGCTCCCCTTCCCTGGAGATGTCTTGGAGCCCTCCCTTTCTGAGCCATCCTTCGCTCCCCACACTCCTACACGCCCGACTTAACGCCAGTCCTGAAACCCATCCTTCCCCTGCCACCCGAGCCACTCCAGCGCTGCCTGGCTCGCTCTTCCCTCCTAATGCGCCTCCCCAGGACGACCCTCACTCAGGCACACACCCTCTTGCCAAGCTCCTCATGTAACTTACTTCTAATGTTTATGCTTCTCATTTTTGCTTTTCTCTCTCCTCCTCTTCCTGTATCCAGGTTTTACTCCTTCTCTCTCTCTCTCTCTCTCTCTCTCTCTCTCTCTCTCTCTCTCTCTCTCTCTCTCTCTCTCTCTCTCTCTCTCTCTCTCTCTCTCTCTCTCTCTCTCTCTCTCTCTCTCTCTCTCTCTCTCTCTGTGTGTGTGTGTGTGTGTGTGTGTGTGTGTGTGTGTGTGTGTGTGTGTGTGTGTGTGAGTGAGTGAGTGTGTGAGGGTTGGAGGCGGAAGGATGCCACACAAAGCTGCCTTGGTTCTCCCCGTCCTGTCGATCCCATGGCGGCCGCGTTGCGTTCTTTCACCGGCGCCCTCCTCTCCGCCCCCCGCCCCCAAATCGCTCCTGCACTCATTCTACGGCAGCAAGACCAAGGCGGCCAAAATTATGAAACTCAGCAGCTGCCAGTCATGGACGTCACTATCTGGCAAAGCACATTTTCAGCACAGTAACTTGTCTATTACGGTGCGCAATATCATGCAGATGTACCGTTTTTTTTCCCCACCGCCCCCGAAAGCGCCAGAGAATGCAATGAAAAATCCCATGCGTCTGCTTCACCAAGGTATTGCAGAACCCGACACACAGAGAGGGGAATTTTGTCTCCTCGTGGACGATACACAAAATATGGATCTGTGGCACTCCACCCTTGATTTTAGTTGTAATTTCGATCATCCATCATGCCGTGAATTATTATAATTTCACATATGTTCAACGTTCGCGATATTAAATCATACGCTAGCAACAGCAGTAGTGGATTGAGTGAAAGCTACGCTCAGGTTGTATAGAGAGTCGTACCATAAACTAAAAACTAGCTATGCATAATTATTATACTCATTATTTTGAATATCCCGCTTAAGCAGTGCTAGCATTGTTCGGAATGAAAAGTTGTTATAAAAGATGCAGATCGCGGACTCTCGAGGCATTCGCGCCGCGCTCGCTCTTCTTATTGATCATTGTTAGATAAGCACAATAATAAGGACACGTCACCAGGAACGCATTCAAGAGACTAAACACCCCAAACTACTGGTGATGGCTCATTATTGACGCTACTGACAGGAGGGAAAAAATAATTATATCCATTAGTGTATTCCAAGGGTTCTCATCTATTTTTAATTCTTGCTTATGAGGTTTGTTGATCGATTTACACTTACTGTATTTTCGGCAAATGATAGAACACTATTTTTTCAAACCTAAGCTTTACTCCAACAGAAAAGAAAGATAAGAAAATTACCATTTTTCCCCGAGTGTCAGAACAGAACAGAACACTCCCAGTTAAACCATTAATCTATATGGAAACGAAAGGGAAGGACTGAAAGATGTTGGTCACGTGTAACGGAAGAAAACCCAGGGAAGGGGAGCAGCAGGCAGCAGGCAGCAGGAAGGAAGGGTCGGATGGCAGGCTGCAGGCTGCAAGGATCGACGCTCGTGCAGGCTGTCCAGGAAAGATAAGAAAGGAAAAGGGGGAAAAAACGAATTACTTAGGTGAAGTACAAATCGTGCGCCGTAGATTACTTTGAAACGACAACAAAGAGAGGAGTAATTTGGATAAGACAGAAAATAGTTGGTGGCGCGCGTCCGTGATGGGGCGGAGGGCGGAAGGAGCGACAGGTAGGGGAAGAAGATTTGTCATGTTGACGAAATTGAAAGCGGAGACGAATGAAGGTAGTGAAGAGAGCGCAGGAAAGGGGAGAGAGGCGAGCAAGGAAGCCCGAGGGCCCGGCCTGCCATCAGGTACAGCTCTTGTCTCCCCTCCTCACCCGTCATCCTTCACCAGCCCTCACCCCTCGCCCTTCACCCTTCACCCAACACCGCACGCCCACACTGCCGCGCGACGCACCACTGTGCTAAACTAAACACTTGAATATATTGCAGTCGTGGCCGGAATATATAAGTAGGTTTATAGAAATTATTAAATGTTATTAATTAAAAGGATAACTTCCCGCCACACACTTTATTCAAAATGCGAAGACTCCAGCATCATATGGGTTGTGACTCTTTACTTAGGGTGCCGGGTAGTGATGTGCTGGGCTGCGGTGTCTTGTGACAGAGGGTGTTCTGTTACCATTTTTCTATGGTAATATTTTCGATGGTCTACTCAGACGGAGAGAGAGAGAGAGAGAGAGAGAGAGAGAGAGAGAGAGAGAGAGAGAGAGAGAGAGAGAGAGAGAGAGAGAGAGAGAGAGAGAACGTTCTCCTAGTAATTTAGCACGGAGGCACGCACCCTTCTCCTCTGTCGAAACATTCTGTTCTCTCATACTGTCATGGAGCCTTCCACACCCTGGCCTGCCGCACTGAACATACCCCGCACGCATGAAACGCATGAAACTAAGAACTTTGCTGCAATTATCCAAAACTACGGTGCGTGACTTGCAAACCAACGACACGACTTTCCGTCCTGCCGTCTGTTGTTGGCACGTGAAAATATCTTCCGCTTGAAAAGTATATCATGTTATAAATTCTCACAGGTGTCATACGTAATTACATAGGAGGAAGGCAACAAATTCGCTCAGTGAAGACGCAAGAGCAGGCTGTGCTCTGCCCTTCTTCCCATTAAAATTAAAGTTATTTATGATGACGTTGCCATTATATATATATATATATATATATATATATATATATATATATATATATATATATATATATATATATATATATATATATATATATATATAATGTATTTCTGTTTCTATTTTCTTATGTGAGAGGAGCACTGACATAGGGTTACAAAAAATTTGAAAAAAAGGTCCACTGAGGTGTCAATCCGTAAAGGAAAGGGCCAGGATGATTATCCAAAATTGGAGGATTGCCTGAAACCTCCCTCTTGAAAGAGTTCACGTCATAGGTTGGGGAAAATACAAAAATTATCAGGGAGTTCCAGGGCTCATCATTGAAAAAGATGAAAGATTAACTCTTGCATTAAGGAGGTGGGCAGAAAGTAGAAGGTCTTGTCTAGCGAGACTGAGGGAGGGAAGAGGCGTGCAGTTACCGAGATCAGAGTAGTTAGCGTGGAAGTATTGATAGATGACAGCAAAGGAAGCAATATTGTGCAAAGAGAGAGGCTAAAGACAGTCGGTAAAGACAGTGGTAAGATGATTATATATATATATATATATATATATAGAGAGAGAGAGAGAGAGAGAGAGAGAGAGAGAGAGAGAGAGAGAGAGAGAGAGAGAGAGAGAGAGAGAGAGAGAGAGATTATTTCTTTTAAACCGGGTAGAATGTGAACTAAGAGCCATCCTGAAAAGTGATGCTTAGTTTTATTGGGAAAAAAATATGTAGGAGACGGGTATGTTGTTACCACGTCCAGAACTGTCGTAGGTGTTCATGGAATCAATTTTGTTGCAGTTTCTTGGCGCCGTTGTCAATTTCCTGTTGATGCTGGCACAGTATTGCTGCGGATCCTCAACTATTTCAAACTTACTTTTAAGCTGTGCGCACTTACTTGTAATGCAGTTTTAACACATGACCATATTTTGATAAACTTGCAAGAAATGTTAAGTTTTTTTTTTGTTATTGATTTTGTTTTACACGATGAGAGTCAAATTTCACAAGCCAGCTCATGCAGTATATCACAAAGACCAATTTAGTGAAACAAGAATTAAGGAAAACTTTACTTTATCTTGCCTAGAAGCAACTTATTACAAGACGTTTCCAGACTAACCTAGCGACCCTCTACAACTTACAGGCACATTTCATAAGCCAACTTGTGAGAATGCAACGTAAACTTTTTCCTTGGCGCATAAAGGGTCTCACCAGGAATATAAAAAATCAGGGAAAAAGGAGAGCCGCATAATAGCTTTCAAAAACTGTACATCAGAATTTGATTGTGTTGTGTTCAGGCAAATAATCACCACTACCCACCTCAAAGCCAAGTACTAAAGAATCATCTCCATAACCCATTCCTTTGTTTCATTTTCTGCCAAATTATATATTCAAAGTCCCCCCTTGTACCTCTTCATATCCCGTTATATATTCCTTTATTACGCCAACACGCCTCTTTTTATTTTTCATTCTACCTACTTGTGTGTGTGTGTGTGTGTGTGTGTGTGTGTGTGTAAATTAATATAAGCGAGTTTCCATAAGTGAATAACTCGCATAATTGGCCCTTTATCAAACTGTCATTTGAACTCAGCCTGAGTCCGGAAACTGATTGGTTAAGGTAAAAGTATGAGGGTCGTTTCATAGTTTAAACCTCAGCACAGGCTTGCTACATTAATACGCTTGTCAGAGATGCCCTGCGACTGGGTGTATTCCATGTGTCTGATGTTATTCACCTTCCGCTGAACACAATTAGCGGCAGCCTGCACACACCCGTGGCCTCCCTTCACTGTGTGAGACACTAGAATGTAGAGAAAAGTGAGCATGACTCCCACTCCTAATGACACTCTTAAACGAAGGCAATAAAAGACAAAAATAAATAAAGAAAGAAATAAAGAAAGAAAGAAAGAAAAAAAAGAAAGAAAAAAATATACAGTTTTGAGGCGCAGCGGGCACTTACACGGGCATGAACAATATCCTCGGCATCCTGTTCCTTATACATAAGATATGAGTGCTGCTCCTGGTTACCAAGAGACACATTTTCCTCTGTCTTCCAGCTTGTCGCCAGCCAGCAGGTGAGCCTTGACATGCACATGTCGCTTCAAGAAAGGAGCGAGGGGCGGCAGCGGCGGCAGTGTGTCGGCCTAATAAGTCATGACCCAAGACTGCTTCCGAGACCAGCATGTTTACCTTCTTTGCGCTGATTTTTTTTTTTTTTTTCTTCTTCTTCTGAACTTGAATGTCTTCACATTTGCGACTTTTTACATTTTCAGCTTTTTCGTAATCCCTGGACAGAACATAAAATGGAAATGTGAGTTAGGGTCATTGTGGCATTATAGGTAACGTCAGGAGCTTTGTATTTCATGAAGAGACTTAAGTGTTTTTTTTTTTTTTTTTTTTTTTTTTTTTTTTTTTTTTTTTTTTTTTTTGGTTAATCTATGACGATGACTTCCGTCCTCGCCCTTCCTCAAATTATAAATGTTTATATCAGTAAACTGCAATAGCTGCTTTCTCTTTCGCCTCACACCTTGCAGAGCGGCTCTCGGGGCACGCCAGAGTCAGCATTACAATAATCTATTATAAACAGATCATATGTTGAGCTGAGGTTAATATTTGCTGCCACAACTTGTACCGTTTTGTTTTAGCTTTCACGAAGCAAAAATGTATACCATCCAAAGCCACGGACGTTACGCGGACTCAGCCATTCATGTGTCCAGACCACTTAAGTGTGTTCCGTACTTGTCATTCTTGCTACATGATGATTATTATGTTTATTGTTTAATTGTAATAGGCTGCGGTGCTGGTGACAAAACAATTATGTATTAAGACTTCTATACTCGTCCATTTTTCTTTGATAGACTTGGCTCACAATGTGGAAAACAAAGAAGGAAATAAGTACTCAGGTTCTGAGCTTTTTCTTACTTTCCTTAAGTCGTTGAATAGCATTATAAAAACAAATGGGAAGGAGATGCAAAAAAAAAAAAAGAATGAAAGAAAATAATTGCATGTAATTGCATGTTGGCAAAAAAAAAAAAAAAAAGTTAGACACTTCTTCTCCAGGAGGCTGTTCTCTGCTTCAGCCTGACGCAAGAAGCTCTTTGCATAATACTTGATGTCGCTCGGCTCATGGAAGTGTCGTAGCTGGCATGTAGGATCCGCGCGGCCCCAAGACACAGCAAGAATATGTGATGATGTGCAAGTGTTCCTCCGAGCAGTAGTGAGAAAGGGAAGGAAAGAAATGGCTGCAAAACAAGGCGGGCTGCTGAGTTATTCCCAAAGATACTCCTATGGGAGAGCTTACATCATTTCCGATTTGAAATAATTTATTATAAGAATTGTGTAGTATCTTTTGCAGGGAAATATATGGAGGGAGTCATGAATATCGCAAGATACGGAGTTTTCCTGCAGCGTCGCGGTAATCTCGACTATTAATTAATTCTGTTAATGCAAGCGCTTCCTCGCTGTCACTTACGAGGTATAGTAAGTTTTCACTCGTATTTTTTGTGCCTATCATCTGGCGGTTCCTCATTACAGTGACGAAGTATTTTGTAATCGCTTATCGTCAATATCATCAGCCTCCACCATGCCATTGCAAGACAAGACCTTCCCAGCCTTTTTCTTACATCTATGTAGGTGTCCATTCCAAAATCATCCTTGCAAACCTTCTCACCTAATCTCTCCATCTCTTCTGAGTGGAGTTAAAGGTATTTTTGATATTTTTTTTTTACCTTAGCAGCGATAGGAAATGCCGCAATTTCTCTGACTCTTGGTGGCTTAGACGGCAACTCCCTTCAGTCTGTAGGGGCTTTGTTTGCCGTTCCCGGCTTGTGGTGGAGCAGCCAGGATTTTTCGATTGACGCCTATATAGAATATAATGCCATCCACATCCACTCCAGACCCTGCAGGTTCCAAGGAACCGAGTCCGTTGCTCTGACAACGTTTCAGATTTCACTGTCTTCTTTCACTGTCATCAAGAAGAAGGTTTGAGAATGTGTCGTATTGGTTAGAGGCTCAGCCGTCAGTTGTGGAGCACGTCAAGACGTTGAGTGAAGGCCTCCCAGAATACAATGCTACCTGATGAGTTTTGACAGCCTGATGACGCCATACTCCAGTCAACATCAGCATTGTAGAGACACGCAGGTCCTTTGGCATGAAATGATGACTTTAATATTTTAGCATGTGAAAGAAGCGTATAACTGCTACTTCTCAAGAAGTTGAATAGAAAAAGACCCAGCTTAGTTGCAGAAGTGCCTTGGTTTTCCTCCCTGGAAATTATATAAGTAGCAGGAAATAGAAAAAAATAATCGAACAATTTTTTAGAGTTTATTAGTCAAGAGGAATGGAAGGATGAAAGTACTAATTTACTCTGGCATTAGTTAGGTGGACATAACAGGAAGGAGAGTAAGTAGAAGGTTGTGCAGCGTCCTGCATCCCATTAACTAGTTAATTAGCTATTGCCCATTTCGGACTATGATATTGTTATTATCATCAATAGATTATCGAATGATTATATCGTGTTATTATTGTTACTGTTACCCATGATGTTATAATAAGTAATGACAGTGTGTTGCACTAAGACACATGCAAGACCCACCAGTGTATACTATTCACTTGGAGAAGCTAACGTGGTTGACACAAACACGCCGACCTTTGTGATCTTTCCTATTTACTTGGCAGAACTGAAATTTTTTGCTCCTTATTACGTATCAAATCATGACCTATTAGGTAACTGTCCAGGCCAACTGTGATTTTCTAACCGAAAAGCTACTAATTACATGCATCTACCTCCAGCGTTTTTTTTTTTTTTTTTTTTTTTTTTTTTTTAGTAGCATTTACCATCGTTGTGTGGATCTCACCATTTATTTATGAACTAGCTTTGCCCTTCAACCAAGATGCGGATAGAGGCCTCTCATAACACTCTTCACTTATCTCTGGCGAAAGTCAACGCCCACTGTAGGAATATGTGAATTAATGTGGGGACTTTGCTTAATTAAGACGACTAACATATACATATATATATATATATATATATATATATATATATATATATATATATATATATATATATATATATATATATATATATATATATATATATATCAATGTTTATACTTATCTATCTATCTATCTATCTATCTGTCTATATCTATATCTATCTATCTATCTATCTATCTATCTATCTATCTATCTATATATATATATATATATATATATATATATATATATATATATATATATATATATATATATATATATATATATATATATATATATATATATATACATATATATAGACAGATAGATAGATATAGATATAGATATAGATAGATAGATAGATAAATAGATAGATAGATAAGTATAAACATTGATATAGCTAATATAATCGACTACTTCAAAATATGAATCAGTGAGGTTGTACTGAAACAAGGAATGTCTGATTCAGGGAGTGACTAAGAACGCCCAGAATTGGCCCACCAGAATAGACATCTTTTTTTAGAAGTGCTTGCTCGTTCTGTATATGCATGGAGTATTTTTATATCAATATCCCCATTGTAGTGCAATACGACTACAGTCGTACGTGTTCCTCTGTAGTGCAATACAATATAATGCAGTGTAGTATAATGAGCTGTGATGAGATGTACTGTGTAATACAGTGTAGCATAATGAAATGTGGTGTAATGCACCATGATGCAGTATACTGTACTAAGCCGTGCTATGCTGCTTTACAACATGATCTTATGGTGTGGTATGATGGACTCAGCTGAAGTGCAGAGCATGTATGATTGAGTGAGTAAATTGAGCTGTGATGAAGTGTAGCACAGTACGACGCAGTGATGCAGCACAGTAAAATTTCCTATGCCGCTGAGTTTTGTAACAAGCAATGTGATGAAGTGTACGTACCATCTTATAAACTTGGACATTTAGGTATTCAAGCTTACGCTTACGGCGCTCAATTTACCCTTCTTCTCTGATGGGTAGTTCAGGACGTCTGTATCTGGGAACCTGAAAAGGACAAAATGTGGGGAACACATGGCTGAATGACTCCACCCGTAATAAGTACCTCCAAGTGTCCGACCTATGGATGTGTTTATACAATGAAAATAAAATTTCAAAAAGTAGCTTTCATAAAACACGAAAAAAAAAAAAAATATTCACTAGACGAATCATTTAATATTCTTGAAAATTCACCCAACTGACTTACGTGGAAAGTGTTTGGGAATAAGACTGGAGGTCTTTTATGTCATCTGTCAGTTGTATTGGACTTTCCTGCCGCTCTTACACCTCTTCGTTATGGTCTCTCTGGCTGTACTGCTGCCCCGACTTAATCAGAACCCACGTCTGGAGCAACTTCGACTATGAACTCTGATCATAGGCTGAGATTGCTTTTTTTTTTTACTTTTTTTTTGGCTTTCAACACCCTAACCAAGATGCTGCATTCTCGGCTTTGAGATCAGAATACCAGATAACATTAAAGAATGAAACGAATTTGGTTAATCAGTTATGGGTAACAGCATATATTGAAGTCAAATAACAGTATTACAACAGAGAAGTTTAAATTTACATAGACAGGTCTGTTGTAAAGCCATGTCTCTGACACCTACTGAACTAAAATGAACTCTGCCACTCACTCTTCGTTCTTAGAAAAGATGCACCTGCACCCCACAACGTTATAACACAAATATCGTTCTCGGTCCTGGATCATAATGTTCTAGTGCAAATTCCTTCTATAGTGCCATACCCATTACCTGCGTGCGTGTCAATCAAGCATTTATTTATGTAATTATTTACTTATCTGATTATTATTTTTTTTACGTGTTAAGTAGCTTGCCAAGGATAAACAAAAATTAGAAAAATAATAATACATGAATAAAATAAATCAAGAATAAAGGTAAAAATGAAGAAAAAAAATAGCATAAAGGAATTAAACATGAGGGTGGCTAGTTGTGGCTAGAAACAAAGAAAAAATGTACTCATCAAGGTACAAGTGAGTCAGGCGAGAGCGGCAAGTCTTCCTCTGGCTTCCCGAGTTTCCGCAACCAGGCCTAGTGTGTCCCGCTCAGTGCAGCCTGTCATCCATTGTTCTGGCTCCTCGTCCTGATGTGATTCATGGTGTACCTTGAAAGTTCAGACAGCCGTGATAGCCATAACACTAAAATTAACCGAGGATTAAAAGAATGAAAAGAAGAGTCTGGATAGACATCAACACTCTCCTCTTATTTCTAATGTCTGCAATTTGACAACAGTCTCCATTCAGGGATGTTTACTCATATTTACATTATTGTTTTTCGATCTTCATGTAATGCAAAAATAATTATTTAATTAATCAAAAAGATGCGTTAGATTGTTTTCATGTTCTTCAATGGAAGAAGGAATAACGAAGATTGTGGATTATATAATAGTGCAAGGAAATGCATAAAAAGTATGGGCCTCAATTTGTTCTCATTAATTCAACAGCAAAATCAAAACTTTAACAAAGAAATTGG
>NC_087153.1:5940000-5947500 GCF_035594125.1 Scylla paramamosain
ATATATATATATATATATATATATATATATATATATATATATATATATATATATATATATATATATATATATATATATATATATATATATATATATATATATATATATATATATATATATATATATATATATATATATATATATATATATATATATATATATATATATATATATATATATATATATATATATATATATATATATATATATATATATATATAAATTTTTTTTTTTTTTTTTTTTTACTGGATATGCAAATTAGAATGATGAATAATAGGTGCAGAATTCTTTAAGAAGCTGATGAATATATGACTCACGGTGAAAGCTGAGACTAAAAAGAATGATAATGAAATTGAAGCACAAAATATGTGTGCATGTGTAGAACGAAAATTATTTATTAAATATGGTGAGGCTCCCGTGGAAGGGACATCAGTTTCAGAGTAATCAATAGTGTGTATGATTTATAGAATCATCGGTGTGATCTGTTGAGGGAAAGAAAATCAAGAGCGAGTAAGTTAAGCGCACAAAGCAGCAGAAAGGACAATGTATAACAGAACTGGTGTACGTGCATGAATAAGAAAACAATAAAAAAATAAAATGAAAGATACAATAAAGCAGCAAAAATGAAGCTGGGTTACACATGTCCCCTAAAAAGCAGATAAGAAATGGACTATAATAAAAATAAATTCCAATGATAAAGCAAAGACTGGCTGAAGCACAATTTATGCGTCAATCCGGTGCAGTAAAATGAGAAAATAGAAGTGATGACCCAAGGAAGAAAGTTTGGATGCTCCTCATAGCACAGACCGGTGCGGTGCTGCAACTCCGGGAGAAGTTTCAGAGAAGACTTCAGCACCATTGAGCCACTAAAGATGACGCATTAAGCGTCTCAGGCACTGAACAGCCGTATTGCCTCAATGTTATAGAAAATGGACACACGAAGTGCAGTGAGTAGAGTTGTGGATCGCTGGCTTTGGATCACTATTTAATGTGGTCTTGGAGGCGCCGCGGATTTTTCAAACTAAACGGTGCATTGATGGGCTGATGGAGATGACGCCACGCCGGACGATCATGCGTATTCGTAAATGCTGTTTTTGGCAGCTGGAAGAATGGTTATATATATATATATATATATATATATATATATATATATATATATATATATATATATATATATATATATATATATATATATATATATATATATATATATATATATATATATATATATATATATATATATATATATATATATATATATATATATATATATATATATATATATATATATATATATATATGAGGCTTATGTTGATTGATTAACAAGGATTCAGCTATCCTGAATAACGTTACAGAAACCAGGATAGTTTAATCCTTGTTAACTAATCAATACGAGTATAAACCTCAAATAAACTCCAGTGAATCCTCTGTAAAACTTCATATTATCTTAAACAAGTAAGGTTTTTCCTTTGGTATATTCTGTTGAGGATTGGGCTTTGTTTCTAGTAGCATTTTATAACTATTCAGGCTTAGAGTTTGTAGCTTCTGGCACAATTTTTTGTTTTGATTTCCATTAG
Organism: Scylla paramamosain; assembly: GCF_035594125.1. Classification (NCBI taxonomy): domain Eukaryota; kingdom Metazoa; phylum Arthropoda; class Malacostraca; order Decapoda; family Portunidae; genus Scylla; species Scylla paramamosain. The sequence goes on from NC_087153.1 coordinate 5,941,578, forward strand.
CCAATAGGAGTCCTCCACCTCAAGGTAGGATGTGTGTTCGTGTGTTGGTGTCGCCAGAGTTACGGTGGTCAACCCTGTAAGCAGGTCGGTCGCTTCCGCACTCGCCTCAAAAAAAGTTGTGATTTTATTTTTTAAGGTACTTTTTTGTATTTATTTTTATTTTATTTTATTTTATTTTATTTATATTTTTTTACTTTTTTAGTATAACGGGTCAAAAGATGATATTGTACTATCCCGAAACGTAACCAATGAAAGAATGCAGCATCTATTTTGTGTCTACGCTTTCCTCTAATATATATATATATATATATATATATATATATATATATATATATATATATATATATATATATATATATATATATATATATATATATATATATATATATATATATATATATATATATATATATATATATATATATATATATATATATATATATATATATATATATATATATATATATATATATATATATATATATATATATATATATATATATATATATATATATATATATATATATATATATATATATATATATATATATACTTAGTGGAAATGTCAACAAAGCAAGGATTGGTAATTAGAGGGACAGTGGACAACATTGACAAAGAGAAGCCACAGAACGCCTGACTTTTGATCTCTCTAAAATTTCTCATTGGGGCAGAGCAAACTTGGTAATGTTCAATCCCTCAAAAACTCGATTCCTCCATCAATCAGCTTGACACAACCTTCCAGACAACTATCCCGTCTTCTTCAATGACACTCACCTGTCCCACCTCTTCTATACTGAACATCCTCGGTCTGTCCTTTACTTATAATCTAGACTGGAAACTTCACATTTCTAGCTAAAACAACTTCTACGAAATTAGGCGTTCTGAGACATCTCCGCCAGTTTTTCTCACCCTTCCAGCTGTTAACTTTATGCAGGGGGCTTATCCGCCCATGTATAGAGTATGCTTCACATGTCTGGGGTGTTCCGCTCATACCGCTTTTCTTCGTTTCACCAACTCTCCTCTAACTGACTGTCTTCAGCCTCTCTCTCATCGCCGCAATATTGCATGTCTTCCTGTCTTCTACCGCTATTTTCATGCCAACTACTTTTCTGATCTTGCTAACTACATGCTTTTCCTCCTCCCGCGGGCTCGCTGCAGAGACTTTCTTCTTTCTCTCACCCCTATTCTGCCCATCTCTCTAATGCAAGAGTTAACTAGTATTCTCAATTATTCATGCCTTTCTGTAGTAAACTCTGGAACTCCCTGCCTGCTCCTGTATTCCTATTACTTGAACTCCTTCAAGAGGGAGGTTTCAAGACACTTATCCTTCAATTTCTGACTGCCGCTTTGGACCCTATTCGGGAACCGACATCTCAGTGGGACTGTTTTTTTTTTTTTTTTTTTTTTTTTTTTGGGTAGGTGTCCCTCCTACATAAAAAAAAAAAAAATAGGATTGTTGAAGAGAGGGTGGAGCACGTGGCATAAACTCAAGTATTTGAAATTAAACTTATCGTAGGTTAGTGATACGAAGCTGGCAGTAAAAGAAAGAATTCGGAAATATGGGAAGACTATGATATATATGTATATATATATATATATATATATATATATATATATATATATATATATATATATATATATATATATATATATATATATATATATATATATATATATATATATATATATATATATATATATATATATATATATATATATATATATATATATATATATATATATATATATATATATATATATATATATATATATATTGCATCACAGCGGCCGGTGGAGTAAAATACTTTCCTTGTGATTTCCTATATAGGTCTGTGCATCGTCTCAATGTCATACATCTCACGCATGTCACCAATGTGTGAGTACGTACCCTTGCTGCCTCCTTATCCCGTGTGTGTGTGTGTGTGTGTGTGTGAGTGTGTGTGTGTGTGTTATCAGTCTTTCATATTTGATGAGTTGTGCGTAATTAAAATTCCTTAACAATTTTCGTGTTCATTGACGTTTGGCTTACTTTAGTGCTGGCAATGTATTATTTAATTTTAAGTTTGTTTAATTAAGCTTCTTCTGGCCTTTTCAATTGCTAATTAGCAATTTTTTACTAATAGTTTTGTTGCACGCACTAATCATTACGCTGAAACAGTACTACTGCATTGTCATATAGTTTTCAAATACTATTGAAATGTGTTATTGTGGTAATATTTTTTTTTTTTTTTTGTGTGTGTTTGTGTGTCTGTGTGTGTTTTACAGTCTGATAGTTTGACCTCTTCACTTTATTTTTTTCTAATCCCAATAATTAATTACGTATTTTTATATTACTGTATTAACTTTTATTGCACTTTATTATATAGGTATATTTTTATATACTGCGGAAGCTTCCTCTTTGCGAATCTCATGGGCGCACATGCACCCGCTGTGTCAGTAAGCAGACGCTTGGAGGAACAGAGCGTAAGGGATGCCGCCACCTCGCCTCGCAGCAATTTACCTGTTTCCTGTGAAAAGAGTTTAGTGCCTCTGTTTCTTACATTTGTTTATATATTTTAACAGGAAATCATAGTGATGACGAAATTCTGGTTCTAAACAAACCCATACTTTTGATTTTTATTTATCTATTAATCTATTTATTTATTTTATGACAGTACAGAACTATTAGCAGGGTACAAAAAATACAAATTTAATGAATTGATGTTGAAATATTCTCATTACTTGAAAATTCTTTCTACCATGTTGAGTGCAAAATTTTAAAAATTTACAGTTTATGAAACACTCATTGCCATAACAATGGAAATGAAAAAAAAAAAAGATAAATAAATAAATTCATGTAAAACAGTTCAGGTTTTCAAGGTGTTCTAATTTTAACAACCGTCTTCCTACTTCCATGTCATTTCCAAACTGTATTGTTCTTGACCAATCAATAACAGTTTAACATTACCATGTCTGTGACATCGTAATAGCAATGGATGCAGTATTCGGATGTCACGCTTAACAATCTGGCTTCCACTCTTGTTCTGTATTGCTGCTATTCGTTTGCCAATACAGTAAAGCTGAGCTGGTAATGGATGCTAGATAGGAATGTTTTCCTCCTGGGTTCCTTACTGCTTCCTGAGCAAGGATCCGTCACCACCACTGTCAACCTCACCTTGAGGCTGACTTATCAAGAGAGAGAGAGAGAGAGAGAGAGAGAGAGAGAGAGAGAGAGAGAGAGAGAGAGAGAGAGAGAGAGTGGGAATTTGTTTTAACCTTTATTTATATCTATCCCGACACACTTTATTTTGTGCCTATGAATATGCCGATCTCTGTCCAGTACTTCGTTTATTCTTCAGCCTAGCACACTTTCTGCATAATTTTATAGCGGGGTCTGTGACTTCAAATCACATGAGCTCGTTCATGTTTTGTCAATTTGAACTTTATTTTCAACATAATTAAAATCCGCAATCATTCTTGTGTTAAAGTGATAAAGAAACAAAATAAATAATCATCGCAGTAGTGAGCTGCAGAGAATAAAAATAAGATATGTGATATAAAGAAACCATTTTCGAAGATCAGTGAAAGACAGGCTATACGAAGCCGCTGCTGAAGCAGGAATTATTTTTGAAAAACAGTGTGGGATTAATCTGCAAGGTAGACGTGAACAGAATGTAGTGGCACAGTGAAGAACTGTGAACCAAACGTCGCTATAGGGAACGACCTAATTTATTTATCTATATTTACTTATTTATTCATTTGTTTGTATATTTATTTATTTACTTATTTATTCCTTTACTTATTTATTTATTTATCCATCAACTTATCTCTTCATGTTTGGAGGAGAAATGGTGATAGTGGCAGTGTTCCCCTTATACTTTTTTCTTTCTTTCCTTTTAGATTTTTACGTAACTGTATCTCTATGACTAATATTCTTCTGCTGCGGGTGAGCGGCGATACGTGAGACTTGCAGCTCACGCACTTACTGAAGTGTTTCACCCTCGGCCTGTGGCTGCTTCTCTTCAAGTCTTATCGTAGACTTGTTGGGAAATATTCAGGCATGATGACCACGGTCTTCTCATGAGAAGAACTGTTAAACAGAATCAGGTAAAATTTCAATTAATTATTTGAAAATTTAAGACGTACATTGATGTCGAAAGATTTTTACACGCCTGTAAAATAAGAAACTTCCTCAAAGAAGTTGAACTTTTAATAGCTAAAGACAGTGGATTTGAACCGCAGAGTTTTTTAAAAAGAAGTACTGAGCAACAAGGTATTGTGAATTACTTTGATTGGAAAGTTCTTTTAACGACTCAATACCCATAAAATCTTGCTTGGTTTTAGAATTTATTCATGATGGATAAATTCATACAGATGGTGACCACCTGCCACGCCTTGTTTAAAAGACGAAACTCTTAATTGTAGCTAATAATACTCATCATCTGCCTTTACACCGGTGTGTCTTGCGGCACGCTGGTGTGATACTCTGCTGACATCATCGTGTTGCAGGACTAGAATTGGTGTTCATCCTTTTTGTATAACATAGATTAACTGCAGACTGGGGATTCAGACCGTCTTAAGATGAGACTTGAACAATAGTGATTTTTTTCTATATTTTTTTTCTATTTATTTGCTTAAGTTATTATTATTATTATTATTATTATTATTATTATTATTATTATTATTATTATTATTATTATTATTATTATTATTATCATTATTACTACTTATATGCTACAACTGATGTGTGGATGCGGTGCATGACCTGCACCGCTTTACTTCATCCACATCTCAAGTCGCTAGACATTAATTGTCGCAATTTATTGCTGGTTGTTTCTCACTGAATTTATGCAAGTGGCGGCCGCTGCTTCCGCCCCATGAGCAATGAGCGGCCACGGCTAGGAACCGTTGTTATCATTGCTGAGGTGCGCCAGAGCATGAACACACACACACACACACACACACACACACACACACACACACACACACACACACACACACACACACACACACACACACACACACACACACACACACATACACACACAGCCTGTTCGTCAGTCAGCTACAGACAAAGATCTCCCGATTTCTTCTACGTAACTTTTTCTTATAAATTTTACTTAATTGCAACTGTTTTTCTCTTCTTTATCACTTTCTATTTTTTTTTTTTTTTTTTCTTTAGGACGCCTTCTTGTAAGCCCAGCAACTCATTTTTCTTCTACTCATAATATGGCCTCCTTCATTTACTTCTGTGGTTGACCTGAATGCGCTGAAGTAATGTTTCTTGCCGCATCGATGACAGTGCATATCATGATCCTCTGTAATAAACCTTATGTTGCTGTCATAACTGTTTTCTGAACCTCCTCAAGTTTATGATGCAAAATATTTGTATGACTAAATGTTTTAACTTCTTGACTTCTTATGTAAAAAATAAAATAATGAAAACTCGCTTCAATACAGTTAAATAATAAGAAAATAGAGTTCATTTTTATTAAGTTCGCCAAACGCTTTTCATCTCAGAGCTCCACCAGAAGAATTATTCATCATTCTCATATCTAACATTTAGATTAAAGACTCATATGCATAAGCCTTTAGATCGTAGGGCCTGCGTCCATGTATATCTTGAAGCGTTTCACGTTGCGTGCGTTAGTTATAGGATTTTAGCAGTCGATCTCTTTCTTAAGACTGTCTTGAATATTTTTTTTTTCTTCACGTTGGCATGTCAGCTTGTAAAACACTAGATTGCACATACTGATGAATTGAAAATCCTCTAGAAAATAATAAACTTAATACAACTACAACTGACAACGATATAAACCTATGAAGTAAGATATAAGGAATTATAGATGATGGTTGTATATAGTTTAAAAAAGTGTTGTGTTCGGAAGGTAAAAATGAGCAGGTAGGATTTTGTTTTAGGACTCCAGAAATAGAAATATGTAGT
>NC_087153.1:5962500-5965000 GCF_035594125.1 Scylla paramamosain
GCTGCTTCCTTTCACCATCCTCGTGAAGGCGTGTCGCTCCATGTGCTTGTAAAGGCTGGCCAAAAGCTCTAAATACTCCACTAAAATTTTACATTAGTGTTTCATCGGGCAGGCTTATTTGATTATGGAGGTGTCTTGATGCTCCTTCCTTAAAATCCTTAAGAACGTATGAAAATAAGAAAATAAGAGAATCAAGTTCAGGTACAGTTCCAGAACGTACAAGATTTTTTTTTTCTGTACATTTTTTTTTCTAGTGTGATCGTTTCCTCCTTGTCTCCTGCTTACTGCCGCTTGTGCTTTTAGCGCCTGTTTGTGTTGTTAAATTATAATTCATCTAATTGCTGACCAACGTAATGATTGGCATTTTCATAATTATGTTTTCCGGAACGTGTGATACAAAGCTTTCAGGAATACACTCAGTAACCGGGTAGCAAGGAAGAAGAGCGTACTGGGTATGTTTATTATTATCATTTTTATTTAATTATTTTATTTATTTATTTATTATTTTTTTGTGAGTTGTCTTGTTCTGCCTCACCGGGTTGTTCTGCCTTGCTCATCCCGTGGCTGCGGCAGCTCTTCTCTTTCCCAGATGCCTTCCCTGGCTTCCTGCATTATATGTGAGGCGTGAATCTGACAGTGGACGTTAACGTTGCTTACGTTAACGTCATGAGTGTGGTCACCGCCTCTATCACCGTCACTGTCGCTGCCTTAGGACATAAGAAAGAAGGGAAAGAATGATGGTAGTAACAATACCTTCTAACCAAGAAATGCTGATGCGTAGCTGAGCATTACTACTATTGCTACTGCTGCTATTGTTGCTACTTTTGTATACCTCGACCGAAACTACAACTGCTAATAATGAATTTTACAAAATATTCCTTTTCACGCCTTGAGCACATAGTTCCTGTTGACATGTTCCTTCATGTTTGGATGACGAGTCTACAGGAATGGGATTTTTTTTTTTCTCCAGTTATTAAATTGTGGGTCCTGAACCGTGGTTACGCTAGCGGGATTTTTTTAGGTGAGGCAGGTGACGGCCGTAGACGTTCATGTTTACACGATGCACTCACGCTTGAGGGAAAGGTTGATTGGCAGCTAAATGTCGATGATTTTCGGCCACTTGGCAATCGTACAATATGTAATGGCCAGCTGGAACTCTTCCCCACTGCCGCTCTTTTAAAAACTGTGATGATGATGATGACGACAATAATGATAATAATGATAGTAGTAGTAGAAGTAGTAGTAGTAGTAGTAGTAGTAGTAGTAGTAGTAGTAGTAGTAGTAGTAGGAGGAGAAGGAGGAGGAGGAGGAGGAATAATAATAATAATAATAATAATAATAATGAGTGGAGATGATGGTGACGATGGTGATTATTATGATAATGGTAATGACAATGGTAATGATAATGATAACACTTTCCTTGAGAGGTGAGGCGACTTCAGAAAGAAGCGGGAAAATAAAATAGTACGCACACACACACACACACACACACGCACGCACGCACACACACACACACACACACACACAGACAGACAGACACACACACACACACACACACACACACACACACACACACACACACACACACACACACACACACACACACACACACACACACACACATGAACCAGTACAATCGCTAAAAAAAACTTTCATTATTTTCTTTTGATTCTTTTCTTATTTCATTTGTAGTAGAAACACAATACTTCGAGAAAAGTTTCTTAGACTTCATGTTAATAATTGTCACGGTTTTTTTTTTTTTTTTTTATGTATGTATGTATGTGTGTGTGTGTGGGGCTGGCCAAGGACTAAGAATATCATTTAACAAAAAGAAGTCATTAAAAATGCTTTATTTAACAGAAATCCTGCTCTTATGCATCATAAATCATTATGCATCCCATATCAGCGACATAAATAGTGATAATAGTAATATTAGTAGTAGTAATAATAAGGAAAATAAGAATGAGTAATTGTTATCATTATTATTATTATTATTATTATCATTATTATTATTATTATTATTATTATTATTATTATTATTATTATTATTATTATTATTATTATTATTGTTATTATTATTATTATTATTATTATTATTATCATCATCATCATTATCATTACTAGTACTACTACTAATACTATTATAATTATTATTACCATTAGTAGTAGTAATAGTAATAGTAGTAGTAGTAGTAGTAGTAGTAGTACTACTACTATTACTACTACTGCTACTACTACTGCTGCTGCTGCTGCTGCTGCTGCTGCTGCTGCTGCTGCTGCTGCTGCTGCTGCTGCTGCTGCTGCTGCTGCTGCTACTACTACTACTACTACTACTACTACTACTACTACTACTACTACTACTACTACTACTACTACTACTACTGCTGCTGCTGCTGCTGCTGCTGCTGCTGCTGCTGATACTACTACTACTACTACTACTACTACTACTACTACTACTACTACTACTACTGCTGCTGCTGCTGCTGCTGCTGCTGCTGCT
>NC_087153.1:5970000-5982500 GCF_035594125.1 Scylla paramamosain
ACGACGAGAATGAGGAGGACGAAGACGAAGGTGATGATGATGGTGATGATGATGATAATAATAATAATAATAATAATAATAATAATAATAATAATAATAATAATAATAATGATAATAAGACAATAAAATGCGAATGAAAATAATAATAATAACAAACCATTCACAGCCATATAATATACTTTTGCATCTTGGCACTTTGAATTTATTTATTTTATTTATGTACTTTTATTGCTTACTTTTTAATTTCGCTTATTTGTTTTTGTTCATTTATTTATTTATTTATTTATTTATATATTTATTTGTTTCTTTATTTATTTATGTACCTTTCTAATATTTATGTATCTATCTATTTAATCATTCATTTGCAAGGAAGTGAAATATGCGCAAAAACACTGCTACCAAAAAATTAATGACTGCACTAACATAGTATTGAATCTTTTTATATTTCTACGTCAGTTTATATATATATATATATATATATATATATATATATATATATATATATATATATATATATATATATATATATATATATATATATATATATATATATATATATATATATATATATATATATATATATATATATATATATATATATATATATCGCGTATATATATATATATATATATATATATATATATATATATATATATATATATATATATATATATATATATATATATATATATATATATATATATATATATATATATATATATATATATATATATATATCCTGCTGGTAACATTTTCACAGATCGTCTTTTGATTATATTTTTTGTGCCCTTTTGAGTTTTCCTTTTTAAAAAAATCTTGCTGTTAATATTTTCAGAAATCTGCTAATTAGTATATTAGTGTAGCGTTTCGTGCATGTAGTTACTACGATGATATTTGTAGAAATCCAAACTTTTTTTTTTCCTATATCGCTACATATTCAATTTTTCTATCTACATAATCCCTATATATTTAATTTTCTGCGCACCTTTAGCTTTTATAGACCTACACATCTATTTCATCAACTTATCTTTCTTTTCACTTTTTATTTATTTATTTATTTTCTATGTAAACCTCTACATATCATTTTCTTCTTTTTTTTAACATTCTCTTACTCTAATCTTACTCATTTATTATCTTGACAGATTTTATAAGCCTGCACATTTCTTCTTTTTTTTTTTTTACCAGATTTAATTTTCTTCATCTTATATACCATTATTTTCTTACGTAATCCTTAACATCTCATTTTTTATCTACTACATTTTCTTTAATCCTACATAATATATACTTAATTTCCCCGGTGTCAGCTAGTTTTCCGTATCGCTACACGTCTCATTTCTTACCTACCATTTCTTTTCTATAATCCCATTATTATATTATTATGTATTTTATATTATATGCTTATACTCCTAAAAATCTTCCTTCTTAGAAAAAATCTTTCTTTTCTTTGCATTAGCAATATTTACAGAAATCCTTTATTTATTTTTTTTTTACATCCCTACATATTCCATTTTTATGCCTTTTTTACATATCATTTCCTACACATTTCATTTTAAGACTAGCTGTATTTTCCATAGTCCTACTTGTTTCATTTTAAGTCTATCATTTTTTTATAATGTTTTCTTTTGTAATTTTTTACACGTATTTTTACCTTTTTTTTTTTTTTACTACAATTGTACTTATTTAATATCCTGCGTGTTTTTGTAATCCTGCATATTTCATTTTTTGGCTACCAGTTCTATATATATATATATATATATATATATATATATATATATATATATATATATATATATATATATATATATATATATATATATATATATATATATATATATATATATATATATATATATATATATATATATATATATATATATATATATATATATATATATATATATATATATATATAATTTTTTTAAATTTTTTTATTGTATACACAGTTAATTTTTCTACCATTATTTTTTCTTCTCTAATTCCTAACATCTCATTTTCTCTCTACTTTTTTTTCTATAATTCTACATAGTTTTCTGCTTATATATTTATTATTCTTTCCTACTTGCTCTTTTCTTTATATAACCCCACGATTATATTATTATATTGTGTTTATCATATCATGCTTTTATATTCTTAAAATTTTTCCTGGAAAATTCTACATACTTAGTTTCATGGCTCCCAGTTTACTCTCTTTACTCCCACACGTCTCCTTTCCTACCTACCATTTCCTTCCTGTAATCCCATGCATCTCATATTCCTGTAAGGCTTATCAGGAAGGTGAAGGAAGTGCAGCAATCAGAACACAAGCACAAACACACACACACACACACACACACACACACACACACACACACACACACACACACACACACACACACACACACACACACACACACACACACACACACACACACACACACACACACACACACACACACACACACACACCTGTCGCTCACCTGTGCGTCTCATGTTCCCTCCCTCACCAGGAAGACTCACCAGCACCACCACCCTCGCCTGCAGATCCTCTATGGCCTCACACAGGAGGGAGTCACCTGTGGGCTGATTACTGTTACGATGTGTCGCCAGGAGGGGCTGTGTGTTGCTTGTCTTTGGTAGCTATTGTTTTTCAATGCAATGCTGAGATTTTTTTTCCCAAGTGAGTTTATGTAAATGCGTCTGATAGGATGTGACTGGAGAGAGAGAGAGAGAGAGAGAGAGAGAGAGAGAGAGAGAGAGAGAGAGAGAGAGAGAGAGAGAGAGTGTGTGTATAAAAGAGAATACATCATCACAGAACACATTAATTTATTTTGTCCCAGCCGCTTGTTGTTGCATGGCCGCCCCAACCGCCGGTCGCTTCCCTAAGCCGGGAGAGCCCTGAGTGCAGAGTTAGTCTGGTGCTGTTGTTATCGTCAGCGAGATAATGTGATTAGAGGGATGACGTTCATTAAACCGGGTCTTATCATATCACTGTAAGGAATGTGCACACCCCACCTCCCAGTACACCTTATCCTACATTCACTAGATAGCAAAAGTTCTCTAGAATTAAATTCCTGCATTAAAGAAAACTTTTCGTGAGGCAAAAGTAATATTGAAACATACATACATACGTATCTGCACTCACGTATTAGAAGAATTAAAATATGGTGATGTTATTTGTTAAATGAAATATGATACAACGATGGTTGCAAAATTGAAAGGAAAGTTATGGCGAAGTTGTATTGTTTAGGCCCATAACGTCCCCTCGCGCCGCCCCTTCCAGCGGACACAGGAAGCATTGATTAGCGAGGGGTGGGGAGCGGCATGGGGGGCGGGGCGGGGACGAGGCTGGGGTAGGGGCGGGCGGGCGGCAGGCACGCAGGCGCGGTCGTCACCACCAGTGCGCCGCGCCTGCTGCTGCTGCTCGGTAGAATTTGATCGTAAACAAAAGAAATGCGTTTGATATTTTTCTTTCACAAGGCTGATTTCAGAGAGCAATCAAGCCGAGTGTTCGCTTCCCCCGCGCGTGGGATTGAAAGTTAGTCTGAAGGGCACAGGAAGGGGCTCTCTGCTGCCGCTGCCGAGGGTGGTCTCGCTGCGTGGGGAACGTTTGGAGAGGCAGCCCGCAATAATTCACTGCTTCCACATTTTACTTTTTTTCTCTATTTTATTCCAAGCGACGATAATAATTATGGTCTTGTCATTTATTGGGCGGAGCGGAATATTGCTGTACCGGGAGCAAACACACTGATTCATGGGGGCTTAACTCGGCCTGTCCGTGTTTGCCTCCACGCTGAGTGTTGTTTTCTTGTAGTCTTACATTTAAAATATTTCTATTTATTTATTTATTTATTTATTTATTTATTTATTTATTTATTTCATTTTATCCCTTTTTTTTGTTTTTTTTTGTTTTGTTTTAAACCGAGGACACGCTTGATGTTTTTTTTTTCCTCTTTTTTTTTTAGGTTTGTCGATTATCTCACAATTTTTTTTCCTTCCTCTTTTTCTTTTATTATCTCCTTGCTGTAGTGCTTGCTGGTCCACTCATCATGTAGGTTTTGATTATATCATGAAGCGTTATGGCTTATGCAAGTATTTGTAGATTATTGCTATTATTATCATTATTATTATTATTATTATTATTATTATTATTATTATTATTATTATTATTATTATTATTATTATTATTTTGAAGCTCTCCCTTTACATGGTGAAAGTTCTGATGTTATTTTGTCAACTGTTTGCCTTGCTTTTAAGTGTTTATCAAGAAGTTGTACGCTTTTTCATCCTTACTAATATTTGGCGCGTCTGTTGGCTCGTCATGCTCTTCAGTGCGCATGACTCTATGAATAAAGTTTACCACAATGGCAACTTTGCCTCCGTTACCGAACATCTACTTCTTTTTTCTTACTTTATAGGGTTGGAACCTGTGTGTGTGTGTGTGTGTGTGTGTGTGTGTGTGTGTGTGAGAGAGAGAGAGAGAGAGAGAGAGAGAGAGAGAGAGAGAATCGTGTGACACGAGTTGAACTAAGACAGGCTCTTGATAATTATATACAATACATACATACTGTATATACATACAGTTATGAATGCATGTATGCATACATACATAATTGCGTGCATGCAAATATACAAACGAACAAGCTTGCATACAAATGTATGTCATATATACAAACATACATACATACATACATACATACATACATACATACATACATACATACAGTGGTATAATGATGATTTGAAATTGTGTGTGTGTGTGTGTGTGTGTGTGTGTGTGTGTGTGTGTGCCTGTGTAATTTTCAACCTATATACACATGTATTCATAATACTTATGTCCAAAGCTTGATTGTAGACTTTATAGGAAAGATGTTTTAAGGGTAGAGGAAAAGGCGTTTACATTATTAGGCACTCGACATCTTGGCCCCATGTGTCCTTCACCTTTGAAAACAGTATATCGGCAAAAGAGACTATTGTATTTAATAATAATAAAAATTCCTCCTTTTTTTTTTGGGGGGGAGGATTTAGTACTAGTTCCCTTTTTTCCCCTTGAAGTGTACCTAGAATTATTACGAGACATTGCGTTTATAAGATAGATATGACATGAAGAAAAACAGAAGTAAATGAAAAAGTAAATCACACACACACACACACACACACACACACACACACACACACACACACACACACACACACACACACACACACACACACACACACACACACACACACACACACACACACACACACACACACACACACTAATTTGACACTAGCGGCATGATGTACTAAGTTCAAACCGTAATGCCATTTGTTGAAGTAAATATTCTTGATTATTCCACACGACAGAGCGAAGGCAAACTTTTTGACGGTATACAGTTTTTGCTGTATTTGCTTCTGTGCCTCAAGCAACACCTTCAGCCATGCTGAGCTTCACGCCGTAACGGAGACTGTTTTGTCTTAAATGTTAACTAATAATGATTCTTATTGGCGTTATTTAACAATTCTCAATACTAAGCACTGAGGTATAACAATGCATCCAAACAATAATGATAAGCATGTTTATAAGAAATACCAACACAGTGATGATGCTTAAGACCCTGTAACTTTTTCTTTTTACTTATTTATTTATTCCATCGTAATATAGAGGTGGTAAAATCAGGTGATAAAGAAATTAAGAAAAATCCTGTCGAATATTTGGCCAGTTTTATATATATGCGTTTAGCATGTCACCAAAAAACCGAGGCGTCAGGAAAAGTAAAGTTAGGAAGCACAATAGGAATGCATCTAATGACGTATCAAGTGAAGATAGAGAAAAAAATATATATTTATTTATTTATTTTTATTTTGGTTATGCCTTCTCTCTCGTTTCATAAAACCTCTGAAATTTATTTTACTCGAATATAAGTGAGAATATTTTGCATTTCCGAAAACGTATATTGACAATGCGTAGACTAATTTCACCAAGAGGTGAAATAATGCCTGAAGCTATAAAAAGTTTACTATGCAGCTGATGAGAAAATACTGACTAACACAAATGTATATATTAAAAGAAAACACACTAGTTCTAATTTCTACGTAGAAAAACGGATGGAAATCAGCGAATATTTCCAATAAATTTGGGCAGGAAACAATCAAAAAAAATTTTCTTGATAAGCTTGTAAATTTCCAAACTGATTTCCTGTTTATGCTTTGGTGTTGTTTTCAGTGTATGGCAGCAGTTTTTCCTTGTGGTGGAGAGTGTGTATTAGCAAGAAGGGAAGAACCTTTTGATACCCGTATTTCCCAGGGTACTCAGGGAAACGTAAGGATGGGGAGGAGAGGTCTACACTCCCTAAAATGCCACTGTGGCTTGTGAAGGAGTGGAAATTCTAGATATAAAAGTGATCCTAAGCTTATCTACACATGGTAGGCTGTGTTTCCTCTAATGGACTGATGCAGGACAACGTAGGCAGGCTTTGCTGGGATTAGATTGAACAAGCGAACTAGAACGAGCAAAGTTAATAGATTTTTTTGTTTTATTTTTCTTCTATTCTTTGCATATTGTGTGGATATATAGGGACGTTTCCGCTACACTGAGTATTCATGAGAATCCATAAGCAGAAACACGTTGAGGAAATATGAATCTGAATTGTTTAGAGCATAAGAACATAAGAAAGTTAGGGAAGCTGCAAAAAGCCATTAGGCCTATAAGGTCAGGCCTTCCTCATAGCTATTCATTGTGTGTGTGTGTGTGTGTGTGTGTGTGTGTGTGTGTGTGTATGTGTGTGTGTGTGTGTGTGTGTGTGTGTGTGTGTGTGTGTGTGTGTGTGTGTGTGTGTGTGTGTGTGTGTGTGTGTGTGTGTGTGTTGCTTCTGGTTGGTGGTGGTTTTATTGTTAGTGATCTTTCTTATATTTATCCACTTCTTTATTAATTTATTTATTTGCTAATATTTTATTAATCTTTATTTATATATTTTATTGATATTTTATCTATATATTTATTTGTTTTATTTATTTTCTATTTATTTATACATTTCTTTTATTTATTTATTCAACTATTTATTATCTATTTTTTATTTATCTTATTATTTATCTATTTATTCATTTTATATATTTATTTATTTATTTATTTATTTATTTATTTATTTATTTATTTATTTGTTAGGAGATACATAGACAGATTATGTGTCAAAATGAAGTTCAAGAAATTTTATGAAAATGTGTCAAGTAATTTCTAATATTTCATGTGCTGTCTGCATTGCAGTGATCGCTTTTATTTAAGCAATAAATATAAAACTTTTAAAGTTGAAACAACAAACCTAATTATTCAAAATGTTACGATATTTATATTAGCTATAATTGCTTATTTGTATATTCCTTTTGAATGTTTCTTCAAATATTTTTCTCATATTTCTCTTCTTTTATCTGCATATTGTGTGAACATATACGGATGTTTCCGCTGCACAGAGTATTCACGAGGATCCATATGATATTTTATATTCGCTATAATTGTTTATTTATTTTTTTTTTTATTTCTTTAAGGATGTTTCCGCTGCACAAAGTATTCGCTATAATTGTTTATTTATTTATTTTTATATTTCTTTAAGGATGTTTCCGCTGCACAAAGTATTCACGAGGATCCATAAGCAGGAGCACGTTGAGAAAATATGAATCTGAAATGTGTAAAGCATAATAACATCAGAAAATAAGTGAAGCTGCTAGAAGCCATCAGGCCTACACGTGCCAGTCTCTGTTCAAAGGTGTTCGTTTTGTATGTGTGTGTGAGAGGATGGGTTTGGGTTATGTGTGTGTGTGTGTGTGTGTGTGTGTGTGTGTGTGTGTGTGTGTGTGTGTGTGTGTGTGTGTGTGTGTGTGTGTGTGTGTGTGTGTGTGTGTGTGTGTGTGTGTGTGTGTGTGTGTTGTGTTTGTTGCGTTTGTTGTAGGTGGTAGTGTTATTACTGTTGTCACCGTTCATTTTTTTATATCGTTATTTATTCATTGATATATATATATTTTTTTTTTTTGTTTATCATTTACTTTTTATTCATATATTTTATTTATTCGTTTTAATTTTTTTTTACTTCCATTTTGCTACTGTTTGTTAGGAAATACAGATCTAAATTATCAGTAATGATGAAAGAAATTTTAGTTTCATGTCATCAGATAATTTAGGATCAAATACCTCACGTGGTGTACTACTTGCTGAGATTGCTTACATTCAAACAGTGAGGATCAAACTTTTTAGTTAAAGTAAGACACATTTTTTTTCGCAATGTCTTAATAGTTTATTCTCGTTTTTTGTCTTCATTTGTTTACCGGTGTAATAAAAATATGAATGTTTCTTACAATTAAAATTCATTTTAATGGTAAGAAGAATGGTCATTAAAACGTCTGTGTCAATTTTATTATTTTTTTTATTTTATTATTAATATTTATTTATTTATTTATTTATTTTTTTTTTTTAGGCACACAGCGTCACATCATAGACACATCTCCGCGGGCTCTAATAAGCAATCATTTCGGTTACACACACACACACACACACACACACACACACACACACACACACACACACACACACACACACACACACACACACACACACACACACACACTCACACACTAATGGGAAGGAAAGTATATTACCCTCAAGAACCCCAGTGCCTAGATCCTCTGTCCCTGCACTGATCTGACCTGCCGCCATTCTCAAGTCCAGGAATGTGATTCGTTGAGCAAAGAAATTCACGCAGCCTCCTATAAGTATCAGTAAATTTCGTTTCCTACTTCAGTGTCGAGAATTAAACTTTTACTCTGTGGAGCTCCGTCTGGTACCTCTAGATGGCCACGCTCTGCAGAAAAAAAAATATCGCATTATTTTTTGCAGATCATGGCGTGTCATTTCAGCAAGTAAAGCAAGACTAATTAAAAAATAACGATAATGGATGCCAATGAGACAAAAAACACTGGATCACACACTCCCTTCAGACTTTCTCTCTCTCTCTCTCTCTCTCTCTCTCTCTCTCTCTCTCTCTCTCTCTCTCTCTCTCTCTCTCTCTCTCTCTCTCTCTCTCTCTCTCTCTCTCTCTCTCTCTCTCTGTCTCTCTATTCCTCCTCCTCCTCCTCCTCCTCCTCCTCCTCCTCCTCGTCTTCCTTAACTTGGGTTTTCCTGGGCCGGTGCCTCGAGATTGTCAGAAGAAACTAGCGAATAGTCAGATGTAGCGATGATAACTGTGTGTGGTATTATTCTACTGGGAATTCTTGAGACAGATATTTTCTATTGTTTATCTGTGAAAAAATTTGGGTTGCTGTCTAAATAACGATTTTGCTGAAAAAAATATATATAATTTCATTGAAGTATATTTTGAAGATATGTAAATCAAAGTCACATTGAAAAAAATATAATATTTAGAAGTATTGTTTATCCTTGCAATTAATTCTATACTTATCTTAATCAGTCTGTCTTCCGACATAATTTCACAGATTATTTCATAAATTACAGACTATAATCCATTTTTAAGTAAAATATTAATTCCGACTTTCTTACCTTCTCTTCTTTTTGTTTTTTATTATTTATTATTTGGTGCTCTTTGCTCAAAGGTCGAGCATGCACATCATAGTTGTTTCTCCACTGGTGTTCATATACATTCGGTATTCATTTTGTCAGAAATCATTAATTATTGTCACTATATTCTGAGTTGATGTGCTTCAGGTTTACAGGTTGGTAATTAAGGTGAAGACACGGAATTCTTGAAACCTAAAAATAAATAAATAAACAAGTAAATAAATAAAAATAAGAAAATTGCATCTAGAAAAAAATTGATAAATATATTAATAATATAATTTCTGTAATTATATGTAGCGCAAGAAGATAATGGCCAGTGTCAGCCAAAAAGTAGTAAATTATGATGGAAAAATAAGTATGTGGAAATTCTAAAGTTATGAATGCAGTAAAACATTTTTGTACTATAATTATATATGGGCTAGGAAGGTGGTGGCTGGTAACTACCGTATTATTTCTTTAGCCTTAGAGGGCACTGCTGCAAGCGGAGGAGGAAGTGGAAAAAATAAACGCCAGAGTCATCCGGAATTTTATATAGAGTTTTAGTGAAAGTTAGGAATCGATGTCTGTTTCCCATTATTACAGTCGTCTCTGTGCCATATTGTAGCACCACGAAAATAAATCTATATAAATGTTTTCACACTTATTCACACTTATGCATCACCGTGTGGTTCATATCATTATTCTTTGTGACAAATTATTCTTATTACTGTACCGCTAAGTGAATCAATTAATCAACACAATAATCCTTTGTGGCCTACATCCTCGTAATCTTATAAGCGGTGTGTTTCTTCATGTTCCTCAAGTGAAGCCATACGCGAGTTTTTTGTGTAGTCTTTCATCCTTCAGGTGTTCGCTGCCTTACCAGGTGTAGTGTTTCAGGACACTATCACCATCTTTACTTACGGGAGAATCCTCTTCTGTTGGTGATTCACAAGCAACTAAGATTTTTTTTTTATCTGTCTGTTTTTATAACACAGTACACTATCTCGAATAATCTGCGTGGTGTAAAAAAAATTTCTTTACGCATACATTTAATATGGTTATTGTGGAAATGATGAGTATCATGATATAATTAATAAGAAAATAATAGTAAATGACTTCTGTAAAGATTTTGTATATACATAGATTTATGGCGCTACACACAATAACAAGATGAAAGTTGCCCTTCTCTGCCTTTCAAAGATGTATCCAGATGATAGGCAA
Source organism: Scylla paramamosain (assembly GCF_035594125.1). Taxonomy (NCBI): domain Eukaryota; kingdom Metazoa; phylum Arthropoda; class Malacostraca; order Decapoda; family Portunidae; genus Scylla; species Scylla paramamosain. The sequence continues at coordinate 5,980,724 of NC_087153.1, forward strand.
AAAATCATGTGCCGGGGGATCCTTGGGCAGGAGTGAGGCCGTCCGTGCCTCAAGGACGCTAAAAACATTGTTGGTTTGTAAAAATATTTATCCACAGATCTTAGATATTACAGTTTTATTTATTTATTTTTTTTTTTTATATATAACTAATGAATTGCTGTCTCCAAATACTGCATGATTCAGTAAATAGTCGTTTCTCATAACGCTAAAGCCTTGTTGTCACCCCAGTGTTCGTGCTCCTGGCTTGTAAGTTACTTGTCCCGATGAGACACCAGGAACATGTATGTTACCTGAGTTATGTTGCTGTGAATGCAGTCCTTGAGACCAACTCTGAAAAAAAAAAATGGATGAACCTGAGCTTTTTAGATACATACGTAAATATGGCAAGAACTGAAACTGCTATGGATGGACGTGCAGATAAGCAGCTCTTATTGTCTCATGATGACAACGCCAAGGCCTCTGGGGCAAGACGATAACTTAGTGAACTACTTTTTAAGTCTACATTCCTATTCTGTTCCGGCATAGCTTTTTTTTTTTCTCTCTTTTCTCTCTTTTTTTTCATTTTAGTATTGCAATTAATGACATATTCTGAAAAATTGTGAGTTATTAGAGGCACAACAAGAAAACAAGATCAAGAGCAAGTGAACTCAGAGATCAATTAATTGTTGTACTTTACAAATCGGACAAAAAATATTTGTTTTTGGAGAACAACGGAAATATAACGTACGAACTTTCATTGCGATGTCTCTTCTCTTTCAACACAACTGTAGTTTGTTTTTGCACTTGTTAATATGTATTTGTTACAGAAATAATCATGATAAAAAGTTTGTTATCGTTTTTCATTTTACTAAAAAAAAAAAGACATTGAAAAAATATTACGAAATTTAAGCATTAATATACCAAAATAAATTCTGGTGAACATGTAAATAATTTCAAAAGAATAGCATGTCAAAAAAAAAAAAAAAAAAAAAAATATATATATATATATATATATATATATATATATATATATATATATATATATATATATATATATATATATATATATATATATATATATATATATATATATATATATATATGAAAACAAATATGTAGCATTAATTATTATTTGCTTCGTGCACGCAAGGCTGTCTTCGGAGAGCGAAGACATACACCACATGTGCTCTAAAACTGTTGTTTTTTATTGATCTTCGTGTGTGTGTGTGATATATATATATATATATATATATATATATATATATATATATATATATATATATATATATATATATATATATATATATATATATATATATATATATATATATATATATATATATATATATATATATATATATATATATATATATATATATACATATATATATATATATATATATATATATATATATATATATATATATATATATATATATATATATATATATATATATATATATATATATATATATATATATATATATCACACACACACGAAGATCAATTAAAACAGCAGTTTTAGAGCACATGCGGTGTATGTCTTCGCTCTGTGAAGACAGCCTTGCCTGCACCTGTACGAAGCAAATAATTAATGCTACATATTTATTTTCATATCATATATATATATATATATATATATATATATATATATATATATATATATATATATATATATATATATATATATATATATATATATATATATATATATATATATATATATATATATATATATATATATCACTAGAAAAAAAGCACCTGTCGTTTCCCGTTTCTAATGTACTAAAATCAAGGA
>NC_087153.1:6002500-6012500 GCF_035594125.1 Scylla paramamosain
GAGGCAGCGTGCTAGTGCCAAGGGGATCGATTCCAGCCCTCCGCTCCTCACTTTGGCACCGAGGGACGGCTGAGCCTCTCCTTCCCCTGTGCCATTGCCGGGCCAGGGGACGCGGCCTCGCTCCGTCCATCACGCTGCCCGCCACATTACACTAAACTTTTTTTTTCCTTTACTCACAATGCTTCTGAATTCTACAGAAATAAAAGTTGTCTTTTTCTGGAAAGGATGACGTGGTTTTGACGTCCACAAAAATGTTCTCCCATATCTCGTTTTACCATCATGCATAACAGGGACGTGTGTGTGTGTGTGTGTGTGTGTGTGTGTGTGTGTGTGTGTGTGCTTCCACGTATTTATCTATATCTGTCTATTTTTCCATTTAATTATATACCTTTTTTCTCATGTTCTATATCATCTGCTTGTTCGTGTGTGTGTGTGTGTGTGTGTGTGTGTGTGTGTATATATATATATATATATATATATATATATATATATATATATATATATATATATATATATATATATATATATATATATATATATATATATATATATATATATATATATATATATATATATATATATATATATATATATATATATTTTTTTTTTTTTTTTTTTTTTTTATGTATCTATTTGTATTCATTCATTTATACGTTCATTTATATTCTTTATTTTCTTGGTAGTAGTGTTTATTATTGTTATTATTATTATTATTATTATTATTATTATTATTATTATTTCCCATTGTTATATACGTGTGAACTGTTGAATGTCTGTGTCTTGCTAAGTTTTTATTGTCTCCTTCATTACCATAACTACAGCCAAGCATGCATGTGTTGTGTGTAATATTGTGTTGTATTTGTCATCCCCCTGATGCATGGCTGTATAATGTATGCCTTGCATTACCTTCCCTACACTATGCACTCATTTGTATACAAATGCAATATGTGCAAAAAAAAAAAGTGCCAGTTTAGAGCCTATATCGTTCTTAACATAAATTTTATTAATATACGTGATCTCGCGGTAGAATGTAAATATGAGTTCGTTATATCCATTAGCCTGGTCCCCGGCCAGCGTGAATGTGTCCTCACCCCAGGTCATCCAGGCCAGCGCGTGCCTTAGCTGCACTTTGTCCCCTCCCGGCCTGTGTCCTGATCACTCCTGACTCTCCCTGCTGAAGGAGAGGTTGGGGTAAGCGCTGCCGAGGGTGCTAATGTGCTTCACTTCCGTTCGTGCTTTCGCCTCTCTCGCCTTCCTCCTGAAATGTCACCCATAGAAATGTTTGCATGTGTGAATGTATGCTTATTTTACATTTTTGTTAGGGGCAAATTAGAAAAGAGAAAAATAAAGTATGCTGAACTTTAAGAAATATACTGCGACGTCTCCTTTGAATCAAAACACAGGTGGAGTGAGGACTTCTAAAAAGCACTTGTGTTTCTGATGCATTCATTAGTACGTCTTCGTCGCGATAGATTCTCGCCTGTCATCAGATTTCCTTTGATGCACTCCTTGAAGTAATTACCAGACAGTTCGCTGTACCAGCACATCTCGCCGTATGCACACGCAGCAGGCAGAGAAATCCTGGTGTGTTCATAATGAAGAGATAAGTAGGATGAAGAAAGCGGTAACTGAGGACGAGGGGGAGACGAAGGGGGAAGAAGGGGAAAGGCGAGGCTCCAGACGCTCAGCTTCAGCACGACGCCATGAAGACCCTGCCCTCCTTCTCCTCCTCCTTCTCCTCCTCCTCGCTCCTGCAGTGAGTAATTACAGCATTTCTCACCTCAGTCACATCAATAATTATCGTTCCTCTGGGCCCAAGTGTAATCTAGCCGCCCCCTTCCCCTGTTTGCCCATGACAGGAAGTCCAGTTTAGTGTTAACCCTGAATGCTAATATCCGCAAATGCCATTATGGACGATGACAAAAACTCCATATCTGACTGCCGCCGATTTCCCGTTTCCTTCTCCGTGTCACTACCCATTGTGTTGTTTGCGAAGTGCCTCCCCGCGTGGTATGGTGTGCTGAGGGTGTAGGCGTGCACCCAGGACAAGTGTGGCAGGAAAGGCTGAGGTGACCAAGATGAGCTTACGTGACGGCGAGCGAGGCGTGATCGACCCGCCGCCCGTCCCTCCCTCTCTCCTTCCCTGCGTCTCCCCCCCATCGCCACCTCTCCTCAGCTTCCCACGATAGTCAGACAAACACACATGCTTTCTTACGTGAAGTTATTATTCCACATGAAGTAGTGTGTGTGTGTGTGTGTGTGTGTGCATGTCTCGGTGTGTGAGCTGAGGGACGTGGTTGCCGAGTTGCCAAGAATATACCGGCGCCGACACATCTGGCACCTTCTTGGGCCCCGACAGGGAACGTGACGGGATGTCGCCAGGAGATGAAACAAAACTCGTGACAAAATAGGAAATAGTAATTGGCTTTGGAGGCAATAGGTGTAACGATAATGATAATGCGATTATTTAAGACAAGCGAATTTTTTTCACCCAAAACATCATGTCTGACATTTTATGTACTAAGAATTAGTAAATAATAAAGAATAGAAAAAAAATATAAGTAAACATAAACAAAAATTAGCACATAACATTTTGGTCCCTTGTACTTTTTTTTTTTCTGTGACTGCTGCCTATGGATATGAATAATGTAAAATAAGGTTTTAGCCTGTCTAGTTATAGTATTCAACTTATCCTGTTAAAATTAGGAATATTTATATTTTTCATAATTTCTGGTCACCAAAAAGGAATCATTGTCTTAAGTATTTATATTAATAACTTATTCTTTTGTACTATTCTACAAAAATAATAATCAGCAGACACGACATTTTGTTTATTTTCTTTTAATAGCACTAGTGAATAATCACACACACACACACACACACACACACACACACACACACACACACACACACACACACACACACACACACACACACATACAGCAATCACAGCTTCTGATGCTTTCTTGATATTACACCTGAATGATACTTCAACTTTTTTCCGCATCAACTCTCGTGGAGCTATAAGTAAATTTACGTGTGTGTGTATGTGTGTGTGTGTTTATATATATATATATATATATATATATATATATATATATATATATATATATATATATATATATATATATATATATATATATATATATATATATATATATATATATATATATATATATATATATATATATATATATATATATATATATATATATATATATATATATATATATATATATATATATATATATATATATAAATAAATATATATATATATATATATATATATATATATATATATATATATATATATATATATATATATATATATATATATATATATATATATATATATATAAACACACACACACATACACACACACGTTATATATATATATATATATATATATATATATATATATATATATATATATATATATATATATATATATATATATATATATATATATATATATATATATATATATATATATACATATATATATATATATATATATATATATATATATATATATATATATATATATATATATATATATATATATATATATATATATATATATATATATATATATATATATATATAAACACACACACACATACACACACACGTAAATTTACTTATAGCTCCACGAGAGTTGATGCGGAAAAAAGTTGAAGTATCATTCAGGTGTAATATCAAGAAAGCATCAGAAGCTGTGATTGCTGTATGTCATCTTACTACAGCTGTAATTCATAGAGAGAAGATGTACTGAGGATGCCCATCTTGATAAGTGATGATACTGAGGAAAAAGGCTTTTGATAAAGGCAAAATGATGATTATGATAATGATGATGATGGTGCTGGTTGTAGTGGTAGTGGTGGTGGTAATGGTGGTGGTGGTATTGGTGGTAGTGATGGTATGGATAAAAATCGGGGCTGAGAGAAGATGAAGGCTAGAAAGACATGAGTTAGCAAATGGGAAAGGTAGTGCCTATCTAACGAAAAGAGAGGACAGAGAACATTCCTGCTTGTGGCGAGTTGTATGTGAAGACTGAACATCATCAATGGCCTAAACCAGAAGATTTCATGATCTGTACACTGATACTCAACACTGCTGCCTTTTTACTCTTCACCTTATGGTATGTTGTGAGGTGCTACACTTCACACCTTAGGTACTCACACTTATTGAAATAAATATCTGAGGAGTGAAATGGTTGTTGATTTGAGGTAGTCATGTCTTTCCTTTCTTTTTTTTTTTTTTTTGTGTGTGTGTTTTGTTTATGCATATGTTTGTCTTGACTTGCAAATTTCTTATAGTTTTATTGATATATATATATATATATATATATATATATATATATATATATATATATATATATATATATATATATATATATATATGTATATATATATATATATATATATATATATATATATATATATATATATATATATATATATATATATATACTTTTTTCTTTTTTTCTCTCTCTATTTATTTATTTATTTATTTATTTATTTATTTATTCATTCATCCATTCATTCATTCATTCATTCATTCAATCATTTATGCACTTACTCATTTATTTATTAATTTACTTTTCTATCTATCTATTCATCAGTTATAAAATAAACTAGTTAAGTGCAGATAGCAGACATCTCTACCTTCCCCTTCCCTCTCTCCTGCTTTTGTTAGAACCTCGGTGCTCTTCCTAAAGACTACCATTACTGCTGAGTTTCTGTCGCTTGTCTTTCCGAGTGAAGTAACGCCGCACACCACCCACTACTATGGGAAGAAAGAATTGACACTTTTTTTTCGCTCATGCTGTCCAGCCGTAATCCATATCTCTCTTAACCTACCTAACTTTATCATCTCTCTTGCATTATGCTTTGGACGGTAATGAGAACGTCCATGAAGAATTAAAACTAGTAGCTTTCTACGTCTATATTTACAAATTAAACTATCATATACCAGCATGTAATAAGCTTATGTTATTTTTGTTCCCGTTTTGACGTGCAAGGTACTCAGGCTGAAGGCGTGAGTGAGGGGCAGGTGTGGTGGTGGCGACCAGATATACGAGTTGCAGGTAGCACGGTGGGAGTGACTTTGCTGGACCGTACAGTGCTACCTGCTGGGTTATGACCGAGGCAGGTGTGGATTCAAGAGCAGGTTATTTGATCAAACCATGCTGCTTTATAGACCCGGAGATTTAACTATAAGACATCATAGAGTATAGGAAATTATTTTTCTCTACTTCTCTTTCTGCTTTTTAAGTGCGCTTTTCTGTTTTCATTTTACTAGAAGCAATATTTGTGGATCATAATGAATCTCTCTCATATCATTGCCAGGGATAAGTTGACCAGAAAAGATCAAGAGCTGGCAAGAGAAGTAGTAATGAAGCTTTATCATGAATCGCCCGCTCCTCCCAGCCCATCATGCACCCACCATGCACATCCACCACTGCCACACATAACCACAACAATGATATTTTATTTGTGCATGTTTGATTTTTCCTGACTTGGCCTAAATAGTATACTTAGTTCATAGGAATGTCCTGATCCTTGGTTTACCGTCACAAGCGAACACTCGTATGCGTGCTTTGTGTGAGATTTTTTATGCATTTCCTAAGTTCATCTCGGCCTGACCTTAATAGAAAAATTGACTTTTAATAGCTACTTACTTCACTGGAATTGACTGGTTTTTAGACTGTCTCATAAAAGTTTTAATGCATGTTTTTATGTGATTTTTATTTATTTTTTTTTCTGTCTTTCGAAAGCTTCATTCTGACGTAACTTTATTAATAAATTGAAAATTAACAGGGCTTTTGATAAATCATTAGACCACAGTTGTTTTGACCCATGATCCAACAGATACTCACACGGTCATCTCAAATCTCTTGGTTCCTATCTGTGACCAATCTCGAAACATAGTACATAATGTATCACCGCGCACGCATGCAAAGAGGGAAAAGACTTTTTTTCTGGGAACTAATTTTGTTAAGTTAATCATCGACTATCGACTGCATTGATATGTAACAACAGGCAGAAAACTCCCAGGACTGGTAGCTATGTCAAGAAGGAAAAAATATTACATGACGTACTAGTGTATACCTGAATCTTTCTTTTCTTGATGATTTTGTCAAGCCAAAAATTGAAATAAGTAGACTGAATAAATCTACTGGAATACCAGCAGGCTCTTTGGTCAGCGTAAAATTGTTATTCTAAGTGGTCGTTTTATAGAGTATATGGCAACTTTGAGAAGTAGATATGATCATAATAATAAATATTTCCAGGTACTAATACTGCTGCTGCTGCTGCTGCTGCTGCTGCTACTACTACAACAACAACTACTACTACTACTACTACTACTACTACTACTACTACTACTACTACTACTACTACTACTACTACTTTTACTACTACTACTACTAATAATAATGATAATAATAATGATAATAATAATAATAATAATAATAATAATAATAATAATAATAATAATAATAATAAAGGATAAAGAATAAGTTGATCAGTAAATTAATAAATAGGCTAAAGATTTAAGCAGATTCAAGAAACCTTTGCCGTCTGCGTCCTACAGCTGTTAACTTCCTGACTTCACTTGTTAAATACTCTCTCCCTCTCTCTCTCTCTCTCTCTCTCTCTCTCTCTCTCTCTCTCTCTCTCTCTCTCTTGCATCGAGTAGCGTCTTGAGTTTTGTCTCCTACGATCACCTGTTGCTCCATCCCCACCCCGACTGTCCCGCTGCGTGCCTTGAGTTGCCGTGAGCTGCCTTGGGTTATCAGACTCTCTCTCTCTCTCCCCATGCCTTCACACCAGCATCCTTGAATTATTTATTTGGCCATTATAATTAAGACTGCAATATTAGATTTTTTTTTTCATTGAAACTTTGGTTTCTATTGCCTTGAGTCACTTCTGTTTCATGTTCATGTTTATACAATACACTTACGAGTATATCCGTCGTTGTTCATGTTCTCTCTCTCTCTCTCTCTCTCTCTCTCTCTCTCTCTCTCTCTCTCTCTCTCTCTCTCTCTCTCTCTCTCTCTCTCTCTCTCTCTCTCTCTCTCTCTCTCTCTCTCTCTCTCTCTCTCCAGTTCAAAGGAATACTTCCAAATTTAAGAATTGATTAATATATAAATAAGTAAAAAAAAAAAAACTAAGCGAATAAATAAAGAAATAACATAAAAATAATGTTTTACTTTTCATAAGACTCATATGTTTCCATGTTAAAATTTAAAAGTATATTCACGTACCCAGACGGTAAGATTTCATGACAAGTACGAATGCTGCATACTGGATCTTGTGCCTAATAATTCCACAGTTCATGTAGTATTCAGTCTTTCGGGACGCGTGACCACCGACTGTTTTCATCGGTAATCGGTTTCAGCTTTATAATTATCATCGTGGGTGGGGATCTGTTCGCGTATTTCCTTTTTTAACCATTTCAGTCTTCCTTCACCATTCCTTTCTAGAGTGGTGACAGGAGACCACCTTCACTCCCGTTTAGCTCTTTCTGCCATGTGTCCTGATTGACTCATTGGTGTCATCAGTCGGCGGAACATCTTAAGTCATATGTCCAATAAAAACAAAATAAGTCTTCACTTGAAAAAAAAAAAATGTCTTGTACTATTTAGAGTAGAATAAAATTAAGTAAAGTAAAATATAATCAGATTAAATGTAATGAAATAAAATCAGTGGAAATAATGTGTCTCATGCTGTTCTGCAGGATGTGTGACTGATTCCTTTCTTGTAGACAATGGAGGAGCAACACTTGGCTGGCACCAAAAATGAGCTTGGTTATGAACAAATGCAGCTGTAGAGTCTCCGAGACTTGGTAAAATGCTGCATCAGTGTAGATGTACGAGTGTATCTTTTTAAGGTTTCCATCTTTAGTGACTTTCTGGACACTTCAGGGCTACGCACACTTCCAACTATGATAAGATGACTCATGATAACCCTGGATGAGCATCGCCAGGATAGTTACTCGTTGTCTGTACATAAATCATGGTACATATCTCTGTTTTCAGCGCGGCTTGGTGCGTGTTTAGTCATGTCTTGTATTCTTTGAGGCGGTCACCAGTGTATTGCCTCGTCATGTACTGCTGCTTTGCTGAGTCTGGGAAACAGGTTGACGCGGGTAACTAGAGGTGGTTAGGTGGCCGGTGTGGCAAACCTGACATATGGTGGGTCGGTGGTCAGTGTGGTCAGCGTCGTGGCGCCGGTGCTTAGATGTATTATGAATGGCGGCAGAGCATGTTGTCCTTTTTCGAGGCGACTGTTCTCTAATTGTTTATCCAACCCCTTCTCCCCACCTCTCTCTCTCTCTCTCTCTCTCTCTCTCTCTCTCTCTCTCTCTCTCTCTCTCTCTCTCTCTCTCTCTCTCTCTGTATATATATGTGTATATATATATATATATATATATATATATATATATATATATATATATATATATATATATATATATATATATATATATATATATATATATATATATATATATATATATAACGTGACCAGTATAATATCTTTTACATCAGCTTTGGTCTGTTCTCAAATCCAAGATGTTTTCTTCTTATCTGTCCATGTTATGGCAAGTATCGTTACTTTCAAAAGGTCTCAAGTTTCCAAACCGTATGTCAAAACTCGCAGTATAGAATGCACGGATTATAAACTCTTCTCTGTAGTGATAATGGGAGATTATTTTTCATAACAACTGTTTACCGAAAGCATATCATTCCATCGCAACTCTTCTGATTTTTTTTTTTTTTTTTTTCGTGATGCGACGAACATGATTCTTAACAATCGAAAGAGCAAACACGATTCCACAGCAGCTCTTCAACGATTGACCTCATCTGTGTCATTTTTTTCATCAAATTGTTGAAAATATACAGAAAAGACAAATCCACTATGCATGGCTTTAATACACTATGAATTCTTAGTAGTCGTGTTAGCACTCGAGAAACAAATGTTAGACGATATTCAGGGAAGGTATTGGAAAATATCTGTACCCAAAGCACTGTCATTGTAAAGTTCAGCGTGAGAATACTAGTAATGAAAGGCGTCAGGCAAAGCAACACTCTTTATCATAGTATTATATGAAGTTTTTTTAAGAATAAGAATGGGAAAAGGAAGAGATAAAGGTGGAGGAGGAGTACTTAATTATTCTCAGATTTGGTGATGAAATTCTAATGGGTGACTGTTCAAGTGAATTACATCAGCAAAGAAATCCGAGAAGTAGGTATGAAAATGTATAAGAAGAAAACGAAAACGGTTACATATTGAACCATGAAGTTTAAGATGAATTAATAATGTTCGTGAATATATCTATTTAGACAGGAAAACTGGTGTGTGTGTGTGTGTGTGTGTGTGTGTGTGTGTGTGTGTGTGTGTGTGTGTGTCTGTATTTATCCATCTATCTATCAGTATATATATATATATATATATATATATATATATATATATATATATATATATATATATATATATATATATATATATATATATATATATATATATATATATATATATCTGTGTGTGTGCCTGTGTGTGTGTAGTGCCGTGATATTGATAGTAGTAATAGTGGTAGTGATAGTAGTAGCAGTAGTAGTAGTAGTAGTAGTAGTAGTAGTAGTAGTAGTAGTAGTAGCAGTAGTTCTTGTTCTTGTTATTATTGTTATTGTTATTGTTGTTGTTGTTATTTTATTATTCTTTTACCGCTTTTATTCTCGCTGATGTTATTTGTTGTTGTTGTTGTTGTTGTTGTTGTTGTTGTTGTAATAGTAGAAGTGGCAGTAATAGCGGTGGTAGTAGTAGTAGTAGTAGTAGTAGTAGTAGCAGCAGTAGCAGTAGCAGTAGTAGCAGTAGTAGTAGTAGTAGTAGTAGTAGTAGTAGTAGCATTAGTACTAGTAGTAGTAGTGGTAGTACTAGTAGCACTAATAGCATCACGACCAACAACAGTAGTGGTAGTAATAGTAAACTGAAA
>NC_087153.1:6017500-6020000 GCF_035594125.1 Scylla paramamosain
ACACACACACACACCCACACACACACACACACACACACACACACACACACACACACACACACGATCGCTAAAATGAACGCGTGCTGACTCTTGACTCTTTTTCCAACTTATTCTTCTCTCTCTCTCTCTTTTTTTTTTTTTTTAACAGAACTTTTTTTTTCTCAGTGACTTAAAATCTAAGCTTATAGGCATCTCCTTTCGCCCCTCAAGTCTATTAGTGTTACTCTGCTTTCCCCTCTTCTCCTACAAGCTCTTACATTATTCTTTCAGTCAGTCATGTACAGTGAATTACTCCTCTTTTTCTTTTTACGGTATCGGCTAACCTAGCAAGTCTTGAGCAAGTCAAAGTAGAACTGTCGATATGGAGTAAGAAGTTTCAGTATTGGGCTCGAAAGTGTGTCGTGAGCTTAACGCTAAGTCAACTTTAGGGTGAAGTGGCCGTGTTTTTACGTGCTGGCGCGTGTGGAAAGAAGACGGGAAGGAGGATCATGATGAGCAGGGAAGTGAGTGTTAAGACGGTGGCGGGGAGGGGCGCTCAAGGGTCGACTGAGGGACGCTGCACCGAGGGAAGGAAGACATTTTTATATGCTTTTATTTATTCTGTAAACTTATTTTACTTATTTATTTATTTTGTTTATGTGCCATTATGTGTGCATTGGTATTTTATTTATTTACTAAGCTACTGTTTTGTTTATTTATTTAGTCACTTAAAAAAAAAAAATATATATATATATATATATATATATATATATATATATATATATATATATATATATATATATATATATATATATATATATATATATATATATATATATATATTTTTTTTTTTTTTTTTTTTTTTTTTTTCGAACATTATTTCTTCACTTCAAATTAAATAAAATATAGGCATGTATTTCAATCACACCGCAAGTAGTGTTGTATCTTCTTCCTTTTTCCTTGTGTGTGTATGTGTGTGTGTGTGTGTGTGTGTGTGTGTGTGTGTGTGTGTGTGTGTGTGTGTGTGTGTGTGTGTGTGTGTGTGTGTGTGTGTGTGCTTTTGACAGTGTATCTCCCACGCCCGGTTCAGGAGCAAGCAAGCGTCGTGGTCGAAAGGTCTTGCAACACGCGTGCCCAATGTACCTTTCCTTTTATACATCTATCTTCTTGTACCATCCACTTGGCCATCCATTCTCGTTGAGAGAGTTGCAAGAGCTACCTAATCACGCGGCAAGAGATAAAAAAAGAAGAAAGAAAAAGCTTAATGTTCGCTATGATAGGAATAGATGCAATACAAGACGGAGAAATCCGTAAGCTTTGTATGGATTGCCGGAATCGGTGTGTTTCTTGTCTGGAACCTTGACCTGTTGCAAGAGAGAGAGAGAGAGAGAGAGAGAGAGAGAGAGAGAGGAAAGAAGAAGAAGGAAAAAAAAAAAAAAGCGTCTCATTTCACACCGTTTTTTTCCCATCTGGTCGGGTACAACTCTTCTCCCCTCACGGTTCCTGTCTGGGTCCCCACGTCCCGTACTATTACTACTACTACACACCTTCCGCTGCTGCCGCCGCCAACCCTCCTTCCTGACCCTTTATCCTGATTAATTTTCTTCCAACCCTCCTCCTTATTCTTGACGCAAGGAGGATGTTGATTCATTCCGATGCAGTGGATGCCTGGAGGTGATTGCTAAGCATCAAGGAAACATGATAAATTTACATAACCGTTTACAGTTGTATTGGGAAGCGCTTCCACAGGCCTATATATATTTTTTTTTTTCTCGTATTCTATATAGTTGTGTGTGTGTGAGTGGGTGGGTGTGTGGGTATGTGGATATGTGGGTGGGTGTGGGTGTTCGGCGTGCGGTGGGTGCAGGGTGTGTAGTTGAGCGTGTGAGGTGGAAGGGGAGACGCTCGTAGGGTGAGGTAATTATAGGATTATTACCCTCTCGATGCTCCGTTAATGAGGTGAAAAATGCCGTCTTTATTGCGTGAAGGTCAAGAGTGTGGTATTGGAGCAAAGTCAGTCTCTTTAAATCCACTCTTTGACTGTATTAAAGGTAAAGTGCTTCTTGAGACGCGTCTTTCTTCTTTTTTTTTCTTTTTTTTCTTACGTGCCGAGTTAATGCGTTTTCTGCGAGGGAGAAAGTGATGGAAGTCCTTGCAAGGAATTTAATTTCGTGATTAATTCATAATAGTAATGCGGATATTTAAAGAGTAAAGAATCTTACCAAGTGTTGTTACGTCAAGTAACTATATATATATATATATATATATATATATATATATATATATATATATATATATATATATATATATATATATATATATATATATATATATATATATATATATATATATATATATATATATATATATATATATATATATATATATAGACACACACACACACACACACACAACTTTGTCTCTCCTCAGTTTAAGTACAAAAAAAAAGAAATTGTGTAGCTTTGTGAATATTGTTGAAAATGGTCGACTAAATATCAGGAGAGAGAGAGAGAGAGAGAGA
>NC_087153.1:6027500-6035000 GCF_035594125.1 Scylla paramamosain
CGCGCACTTAAAACTTGACATTTATCTCCATCATCCATAAATTTATCCAACTTCCTCTTAAAAGAAACTAATATGCATTATCTTACCATATTCATGCTAAGTTTTTCCACTCATTTACAGTTATATGGCGGCCTTTTTTATCATTTTAATGTACTGTACAGCTTCATATGACCCTGCTGTGGCGGCGTCATGAAGTCAGTCTGTCAGTCAGTCAGTCAGTCACTCAGCCAGTCAGTCAGTCCCTCTGGTTACTTCAGTGCACCTTCAACTCATACAGCATGCAAGACACCCACCTTAGCGCCTCATCACATCTTACTACAACATGCATCAACTTATTTTTCTTCCCGCGAGACACGAATTCATTATATTAGGTGACCTTCCCTACTGTTTACTTTGTTGCTACTAATGCAAGAGTTAATCCGTATCTTTACTCTTTCATCTCTTCCACTGGTAAACTGAAACTCCACCTGTTTCCGGGTTTTTTTTTTTTTTTTATTTTACTTACTATGACTAGAACTGTTAAAAAAAAAAAAGGAGTATCAAGACATCTCGGAAACTAAACTGGCTATTTATTTTCTCCCCTGAACGTAGTTATCTTAAAAGAGCGCCATATTCAGCGGGCTCTCTCTCTCTCTCTCTCTCTCTCTCTCTCTCTCTCTCTCTCTCTCTCTCTCTCTCTCTCTCTCTCTCTCTCTCTCTCTCTCTCTCTCTCTCTCTCTTTGGGTCTTAATCTGACTCATTACCATGTAGCAAAAATTAAAAATAAGAAATAAAAAAAGACGGGGCACTTATAACTCGTGGCCTGGCTCACCGTGACCTTAATCGTGCAGCTGAGGGTTTGGTTCACCAGTTCCTCGAGTCGCGAAATCAAGTGGAAGTGAACGGGGTGATGTTCTCCCGCCACGCCCCCGTACTGTCTTCCCTCTGCCGCCAGGGGACATACGCCCTCCACGTCCACCTCCATCAGGTTGTTGGGCGTTGCGGCGTCCTTGTCCGTCACCGTCACCTGCAGCGTCGTCGTTGTACGTAGAGGCATCCAATGAATAGCAACGTTTGTGTGTCTTGAAAGTTTGATGACAGTGACAGGAGGAGATAATTAATGAAGGAGGTAGATGTTAGGGGGATAGTGATAACTGAAAGGAGGACAAAATGGAGAATGAGAAGGGGGAAGAGGAGAGGACATTATACCTTCATCATTCCCATCCCTAATTTGGACGTATGGCCTCTGCAGCGCGGCGATAAAGGGTCTCACTGGA
This sequence comes from Scylla paramamosain, assembly GCF_035594125.1. NCBI lineage: Eukaryota > Metazoa > Arthropoda > Malacostraca > Decapoda > Portunidae > Scylla > Scylla paramamosain. The sequence goes on from NC_087153.1 coordinate 6,028,757, forward strand.
TCACCACGACTCGCACCGCCTTTCTCTAACCCGCTGACGTCCACTACCTCACACACACACACACACACACACACATTAACTAAGTAAATGAGCAAATATATTGACCACAATATACAAGTAGAATATAACGTTAAAAGATATAGAATATAACATAAAAAAAACACTCAAATACAATAAAATGATCATTATATCTAAGTATGTATGCAGGATATTCGTAGTCCATTATAAGCTCGCCTCACTCGCCCTCGCCCTTACTGTGAGTCCCTGCAGAGGCGTGCCGGTCGGGAAGTCCTTAGGAATGTGTAGGAACCAACTGGATGCCTCCACCACGGGCGCCTGTGTGTTGTCGTCCTGCAGGTGATGTGACAGCACCAGCGAGCACTGAGGGAGACACACTCGTATAGTCACAGCGTGAATTGTATGGCCTGACTTAATACAACATTTTTTCTGTATTTTTTTTTTTTTTTTATTATATATATGTCGCCTTTATTTTCTACTTTAGTTATTGAAGTTGATTAATTTATTTTGCTTCTATTTATGTTTTTTGCATTATTTATTCCTTTTTATTAATTTACATCTGTATATTTATTTTATTTATTTATTCATCTATTTGTTTACTTGATTTTTTATTTATTTATTTATTTATTTATTTCCCCTTTTCTGTTTTCTATTCTCTTTATTTTATGCATTTTCGTTCCCATGGTCATGTTTGCTGAGCTTTCAATGTCTGAAATTCACGTACTGAGATGCTGATGGTACTTTCATAAGAGTACGCCAACAATACCTTACATATAAAGAAAATAATTAAGCGGAGCCTGAATGGAATTAAGGAAATACATAAATAGTTCTCCAGTTTGGATATCTGTTGTAGAGATCAGAAAGATAGAAAGATGAAGGAACACGCGCCCTTCTGAATTATTATTATTATTATTATTATTATTATTATTATTATTATTATTATTATTATTATTACTATTATATTACTACTATTACTACTACTACTACTACTACTAATACTAATACTAGTACTACAACTGCTATTACTACTACTACTACCAGTACTACTACTACTACCACTACTACTACCAGTACTGCTACTACTACTACTACTACTACTACTACTACTACTACTACTACTACTACTACTACTTCTACTACTACTACTACTACTGCTACTACTACTACTACTACTACTACTACTACTATAATTGCTGTTACTACTACTACTACTACTACTACTACTACTACTACTACTACTACCACTATTTCTACTCCTACTACTGCTACTACTACTGCTACTACTACTACTGCTACTACTACTGCTACTACTACTACTACTACTACTACTACTACTACAGCTACTGGTGTTGCTGCTGTCATCATTTTCTTTTTTTTTTATCTATTATTCGTCGTTAACACATTCTTCGTGAAATTTATCTGAAAATTTTCAAAAAATCATCAGCTCCACTATTACTTTAAATGTTAGGTAACAGCGTGGCCGTACTCTAGATAAAAGGTGCAGTCTGATTTAAGAGTACAAAAACAGATCAGTATTCCTGTATCACCGCTTCTCCAGAATCTTTGCGTGCTTGTCTCAATCTACAAAATCACAAACACGTCACTTGTATGTAATATAAAGTTTACAATACACAAAATATCACTCACCACGTCACCGTCACTGAAAGCCGGGAACACCACTGACGTTGAAATGATTGTCTGAAAAAGAAAGAGAGAATGTCAGGACCGAAAAGGAAAATTTCAGACAATTCTGCTATTTCTACTGCTACTATTACTACTACTACTACTACTACTACTACTACTACTACTACTACTACTATACCACCGAAAACAATATCAACAACGGTGAAATAGTAGTTCGTAGTAATAGTAGTAGTAGTAGTAGTAGTAGAAACTTGAGTAAGACGCGGGAGAGAACCAGAAAAAGAGAAGACGGAGGAGGAGGAAGAGGAGGAGGAGGAGGATGGGAGGGGTAGGAGGAGGAGAAGAAGGAGGAACGGCATCAGAAGCAGTAATTATAGCTTCAAGTGTACCAAACTCTTTCAACTTTTTCATCACCGTGCGCTCACCGACCCACCAGTATTACCCCACCTTGAGGAGCGGGGAGTCAGGCAGGCCGACCAGCGATTCCTTTACGGTGACGCGCCACTCCCTCGCTGATGAGTTGCCCACGTGGAAATAGTTAGCAAAGTCTCCTTGGGTGGGAATGGACGGTGTCACATCCTCGTCCCACGTCACCCAGTACAGCAGGTGACCCACAGCCTCTGTCTCCTTCACCGCCACCATGACAGAGAAGGAGTCCCCGGCGCCTCTCACCAGCAGTCCTCCCGCCACGCTGATGTGGTTCAGACACTCACCTGAGAGAACAAAATTTTCACGTTGAAGTAATTCGCCTGATCTCTCTGTAATCGAGTTAATGTCTAGCCTGGTGACGCCCCAGTGCAGACAGTCCACCCAAAGCGCCGCGTGGATGGGGTGCTCTGATTAATAGTATCGGGTGCTGATTAACAGTATTGGCTCCTTGCCGTCCCACCCAAGACTGCTAAGGGGAAGCTCAGTTTTCTTTCGCTACTGACAAAACAAAAAAATATGAAGTAAAAGCGAAATGAGAGCATAAAAATAATGTTTCAGGTCCCAGTAGTTTTTTATTTTTTCAGGCACGAAATAGTAATAGTAATAAAAAAAAAACATGAGCAAGTAAAGTAAAAGCATTGAATGAGAGCTCAAAGATGATGTTTAATTGTGACTATTTTTCTAGGTATAAAATGGTAACAGTAATGAGAAAAGTGATACGAAATATAAAAATACAATAAAATTTTTAAAATTTAGTGTTTCGGCTCCATTTACTCCGTTTAATTTTTTTTTTTTTTGGGGGGGGAGGGGGGGGACACAAACTAGTGAAAGCAATGAATGTATGCGTACAGCTCGCACTAAACCCGCGGCCAAATGGCAAGTGTTCGGTGGCCACGCTGACAAAGGCATCCTCAGCCGCGGCCACCTCTTTGCTTGGGAGTCTGGCCGTCGCGAGGACCCCGCCATTATGTTGTGTGTGGACCGGCACGCGCGGCGCCCCCGTGAATGGCCGGCTTACACACACACACACACACACACACACACACACACACACACACACACACACACACACACGAGCTGTTCATTAAGGATGGATACTCATTATTCAAACAAGCATTCTTTCTTGAAGTTTTTCACATTCTTTTTTACTTAATTTATTTATTTGTTTTTCAATCTACTGTACGTATAATATAGTATTAGCTAGAAAACCGTCGTCCAGGGGAAAAATATACATAAAAAAAATGTACGACCCATCTAGTATAAAGTGTAACGATGATTAAAAAAAACTCAGCGCAGATCACTCAAAACTCGCTACTGATGAACATCACCTACGTCTGAAGATTTTTATAAACGAGTGCCATATATATTATATATATATATATATATATATATATATATATATATATATATATATATATATATATATATATATATATATATATATATATATATATATATATATATATATATATATATATTCTTTTTCTGGTGGTATTAAGTCCTGTATATTGTTTTAACTAATTTATTTATTTATTTATTTGTTGTGCTTATGTTGATAACAGTATGCTGAAAAAAAAATCCGTAGGCTTAAGTAAAGTCAATAAAATAAGACGGCGGAATAAAGGCGTGGAGGAATAACGTACATTATCTCGGCTGGTGGACAGGCCCCTGTGGACTCTGCAGTGTGTGTGCCGCGCTGTACCTGAAGTCGACGTCATTGTTTTGTTTTTAATATGAGTGCTTAGAATTCCTGCACTGGTGTGGTGCCTTGCTTAGCTTTCACAATTGCAAAAAGATTCCTGTTAGCGCCTTATGCCAACCAGGAGCGGCGGCAACGTCATCCCCGGCGGCTTGTTTTTCTTACGAACATCCCTGAAATTTATCATTCTTATTTATTACCAGGTGGCTGGATAATTACTGAAATTATGTGTAATTTTTTTTCTGTTGTAGAAAGCGAAAGAGGACAATTATATATATATATATATATATATATATATATATATATATATATATATATATATATATATATATATATATATATATATATATATATATATATATATATATATATATATATATATATATATATATATATATATATATATATATAGACACACACACACACACACACACACACACACACACACACACACTGTATATATACAGAAAAAAAAATAATAATAATTCAGATCCCTGGAATTTATCATCCTTATTTATTATCAGGTTGCTGATAATTACTGAAATTATGTGCAGTTTTTTTAACTGTAGAAAGCGAAAGAGGACACACACACACACACACACACACACACACACACACACACACACACACACACACACACACACACACACACACACACACACACACACACACACACACACACACACACACACTGTATATATGCAAAAAAGAAAAAAATAAGGCACCGAGCAGAATGCGGTTCCGTCGGTGTGTGTACGATTGCCTTGAGTTGGAGCAATGATATAAAAATGCTAATAACGACCACCGCAAATACTAATTACTGATCACAACTTGCTTCGGCTGCTAATAGTATGACAGGAATGATGACTGCCTGCACAATGAGAGTAATTTCAGTACCAGCAGGTATGATGATCACGTCACTAATTCTCTAAGAATTATGATGGTGAAAATAGTGATACCAACCATCAGCACTACATGAATGTTGTGGTAGCAGTGATGCGAGTAGTAATGTTTAATAGAGATCAATGGAAGATGTACTGAACTCACAATAAAATGAGAAATAGTGGAAAAAGTGGACAAGAAAAATATTCAAGATGTTCACTAAAATACAATAAGAAAGCAAAATCGTGTTACACCATAGCAATTCTGCAGGAGCGATCTGATTTTCGTGAGTGTAGGACTGGCAGTCACGCTACGTCCAGTGTAAGTAAGGCAGCAAAGTATCATTGATAAAATTACAGATCCATTGGGCTGACTTTTGTGGCTGATCAAAGTCTTGAAGACAAAAATGATAAGCAAAAATTGATAAGTAACAAATTTTCACTCTTTCTTCCTATTCATCAGCACTCTCAGAACACTCTGCCTGGTTCTGTTTCCTTGACTTAGTTCATTCCACAAGAGGAGTGTCGACGCTCCTCCGTGACTAAACTGGCCAACACGATTGGAAACATTTTCTACCCAACATTTTTTTTTTTTTTTTTTTTGGTAGGAAACAGTAATTAGAAGACTTTTTTTTTTTTTCCTTAAGCTCTTGACCAGTATAAATAAATGAATAATAACAAGACGCTCCCATTTAACGTGGACATTGGCATGAAATGTTGCTTGCTTAGTGTGCTGATATTTTGCAATGAGTTTATTTATTTATTTTATTTTATTTTTTATTATTTTCTATTTATTTTATTTATTTATTTATTTTATTTATTTATTTATTTTATTCATTTATTTATTTGTTTATTTATTTATTTTATTTTATTGAATTTATTTGTTTTTATACTTATTCATTTATTTATTTATTTTTATTTTTATTTATTTTATTTCTATTTTTATTTTTTTTATTTATTTTATTTTATTTTACTTTTTTTTTTCGTGTGTGTGTGATTAAATCATTAGCTGAAGCACATTCAGAATTTCAGTGAAGCACTTAACATTCTCCTCGACGATCAAATGGGACGTGGCGCCACTAACAGTGTGTATATGAAGTGAGTGTGAATTTGAATGAAGGAGTGTGAATTTCGCTAAGCTACAGATAGCAGCGTGTCGCCATGGAAGGTTGGGCCGCCGAACGGACACTCGTCACTGGTTGTGTGCCGCAGGGCTTTGCTCCTGAAGTATCATCCTGCATGAGCGACACCTGTACTGGTTTGAATAACATCACTCTAAAATTTGTTGCCAACGTAATTAATGTATATATATATATATATATATATATATATATATATATATATATATATATATATATATATATATATATATATATATATATATATATATATATATATATATATAAAATTAAATCTACTGCTGATAACAGAAGGTTAGGCAGGTTGATTTCAACTTTGTGTTTTTAACTTGAGAAAAAGAGTGTGGAATGTATGCCTCTCCATCACTCTAGCAATGTGATGAGCTCAGACAGACACAGCAGCCCTAATAAATTTATGAGACATTAAAGTAAAA
>NC_087153.1:6040000-6122500 GCF_035594125.1 Scylla paramamosain
TTAGTACATATAGACACATAATACTGACAGCATTTCTTTATTCTTGGTTAAGTTAGGTTACGTTTCGGGAAACACCGTCTCTCTCTCTCTCTCTCTCTCTCTCTCTCTCTCTCTCTCTCTCTCTCTCTCTCTCTCTCTCTCCACTACTACAAGTGGCGTGGCGTGATGACCTTATATTTCATGGAAAGCCAAAAAGCTAATGGCTAAAGAATTGAATATCAAGGACCTGTTTTCGTCATGAAGATGTGGTAGAAGTTGTTAATGTAGGAATATGATCCTCCAATAGTATGGTTTCGAAATCTGTCAGAAACTGTAGCGCAATTTGGAGGCAAATTTCTGAACTAAGTGTAATGACTGCCTTGTTGTGTGCTTCATTATCGCATGATTGTTTGTTTCTTCTTTTCTTCTCTTTCTTTTTTTTTTTCATGCCACTGCAAATTGATGGAGATATTACAATGAAAAATATCAAGTGTCAGTCGATTATTGCCTGTAGGTTGTGCTATTTAAGTGTAATTGGTGGATGAGAGTTTAAGCTCACGATGGTTGAAGCAGTTCGTCTGTTGACATGGACCCGAGACGCCCAGCGCTCCTGTACGACGCAAAGGTTTCTAGTGCGTTTAACATTGGCATCACTCCAATACTCAGCAGTGCACATAACAGTGACATTACCAATGAAGACCCTTTTCAGCACTTTTGTTGGTGTGTGTGCTTCGGTTTAGGAACCTTTGGTATAAAGAGAATATCACTGACGATCCGTTAAAAAGATGAACTTCGAATCTGAACTAAACCCCACGTGAACTTATACACAGTGGCTGGTGGTACTGTGGCAGCATCACTGGGCGTTGTAGCACCGGTGTGAGTTTGGGCAGTAGTGGTAGTGATGAAGTGTGTGAAAAGAAGATGCTGATGATCTACATCAAGGCAATACGCACTGAGGCAACTCAAGGTAAATCAAGGTTAAGGCCACAAGAGGAAGATTTATTTTGTGTAGACCGTCTAGTCCATCCCTGTATGGCTTAGGTGGTTAATTTTGGGGGGAAAATATTTTTGTACACAATATATTCGGTGATGGCATTAGTATAAGAGAAAACATATTACTGAAATATGTCTGTGATAAGCAATGTTTTGCATGTTTCTGACCTGGATTATATTTAGATAATAAAAAGAAGTGTCGTGGGTGTGTCGTGGGACTGTTTTGTCAACCCGTTCTCATATAGCGAATTTGTTGCTTTTGCTCTGGAGATGTATATTTTCCACGACGTAAATTCTTGAGTTTATGCTATGTTTGAAATACTCGGGGCTCTCTACATCCCTAAGAGATCCCGAGACGGTGCTGTATTAGGTGAGCCTGTCAACGTACTTCTTACTTCACGCGAGGAGAAAAATTACTCAAAATATTTAATCCTCGAAGGCATGAAATGCTATCGAAAATTATTTTACACGTCACTTTAATTCGTCAGCATATACCTAAATCGTCATGTCTATTATTTTAAAATCCTATAAAATTGCCACTAATTAATAGTTTGGCTGAATTCCTCGGTGGTTACATTATTTCACTGTTATCTATTTCTTCTTTCTCAGCCTTTTGTTCATTTATGTACTTTCATTCATTTCCACCACTCCGTCAACTGTAGCCTCAAAAGTAGTGTCACGTGTGCGGCCCATAAAAAAAAATAAAATAAACACGAATAAAACTTTGGACTGTTATGATCACGTAAGGCCATTTATGTCTTGAGTCGACGCATACACAACAGTGCATGAGGCTACAAGAAACTTACGCACGCGCAGTACGAGGTACGTTGAAATGGTGATCATATGAACTCGGGAATTAGCGATAATGTAGAATTACTTGGATAAGCTACTTTTTAGTGTAAGAGGGACACTGCCTAAAATTACAAAAACTTAGAGAAGAAACCCACTGAGGTGCCAGTCCCTAAAGGATAACACCAGAATGATTGTCCATAATTGGAAAAGTATCTTGAACGTCAGTATATTTTATCATCGCATTACAACACTTTTAAAACCTCTTCAAGATATTTCCTGTGACGAAAAGGAAAGAAACTTATCATTCAACTCAGTCAAAATGAGAGCGATTACTGCTGCCGTGTCAATAAACACCGACACACAACACATCTTGACATACGCAAGAAAGAAACCATCTCTAGTGTAAGTTAGGTTACCAACATGCCCCTCGGCTCTGTACAGAATCCTTGAACCTCAGTCTTTTTTTTTTTTTTTTTTTATCCTTTTGGTGCACTTGTTGCATGGTACTTTGCAAGAAGCATTTTATCTGGTAAACAGTGTTGCGAGTCTCAATAGAACTACCTAAGACTTACAATATTTACTCATAATTATGGTCAAATATTTGTATGAATTACTCATTTAGCAGCGGATGTACCATATTTTGACGTAGAGCAAAAGCAAATTCTTTAACATTGAAATTGCTAATATTATACTTAAAGAAAATTATCAGTAATGCGATTGTCTCGTGTATAGGACTATAATAGTATAGTTATACTAGACGACAGCTTGTTTCTCTGGCGTCAGTACTAATACCTGCGTGTGTGTGTGTGTGTGTGTGTGTGTGTGTCTGCGTGTGTTGAGTTACTCTTTATTATCTCTCAAAATAACATCACAGTTTCCCAGAATATCTCACGTGCTTCCTGCCATCAGGTGTGATACAGCTGTATTGTTTTAAGCACCGAGTTTTATCCCTTATATCCCTCTGCGGTCGTGCTAAGGAGGGCAAGGCGCGGAGAGCGGCCGCCCCTTCCTCGAATCCTAGAAAAGTGTGATTCTCATGAGGAACGGTTCCCGTGAGACCACTACCACCACACCACCACCACCACCACCCAGCACGCTGGGACACCATGCGACTGAAAAGAACTAATAAACTAAATACCCGCACCCCCCCCCCCAAAAAAAAATTATAATAATAATAATGATTATGATAATAACACACACACACACACACACACACACACACACACACACACACACGCACACACGAGATTGGGTTTTTTTTCTTAAGTATGTCTGGGTTGCATTGAAAACTACGCTTGCCTATATTTACTATGTAATATTTTCAACCTTTGGTAATTTTATTATTATTATTATTATTATTGTTATTATTATTATTATTATTATTATTATTATTATTATTATTATTATTATTATTATTATTATTAAAAAACAGTTTTCCTATTCGTTCATGTGGTTATAAGCTAGCAGCAATCTTGTACTCAGACTGTGAGTTAAAATGTATAAATAAAAAGATAAATAAATAATAGTATGTATACCTTTATTCATGCCTCGAGTGATGCCCAAAGTAACAAATAATTTTATTTACGTTTCTGTATTACCAAAATAATACACTGTGAATTTAAGGAGTGTGGTGGCTACCAGGGACACACGTGAGGGCAGGGCGAGAGATTAACAGACATTTGGCCCAGAGCTTGGCGAGGTCAGGTACCTTAGGTCTGGTGAGTGATGTCAGTGCATGGAGTAAATGGCTTTTCGTTTGGTGAATATTACCGTAAGTCAAAATCAAAGGTCAGTTTGTAATATCCTTTCAGTTTAGATGCAAACCGTGTGGTGTTTAGTGTGGGCCTGCAAGTGTGGTGGTGGTGGCTGAAGGTCACGCCGACAGATAATTTGTTACCGCTTGAGTATTACTTCAACATGTATTAATATCTTCTAATAACAAACCCAGTTACTGAGCATTCGAGTATCAACATTACATGATAAATTTAGTTGCGGCGTCTCAAAATACATCATATTTATTTAGAAGTAATAGTAAATAGAGATAATCCAAATGAATACCAAGGCAGCAATATTTATAATATTCTGAGCAGTCATCACATCAGTAACAAGCGCATGCGAATAAAAAGGAGATCCAGATTAACGTTCACTGGATTTTTTTTCTTCATATTTAATTTTGCAAATCATCTCCGTTGCCGTAACAAACACACACACAAGAAAAGAATATACACGAGTAGACTAAAATAAGTGTTCGCAATGGCATCACCGTCACACCTCAGACCTGTACAGTCGCGATGGAACAAAGGGTCACAGGACTGTAGGAGCAGTTTGCTTGTCTTAGCAGCGTTAATAACCACGTTACGGAATTTGAAAAAAATAAAATAAATAAGTAAATAAATAAATAAATGATAAATAAATAAATAGTGTGCAATACAGCTAAAGAAGAGATAAGTATTTTAATAATTTTCTAATGTAGCTACTCAAAATCAGGTACAGCACATTTTAATGAAAACTAAGCACACACACACACACACACACACACACACACACACGATAAAAAAAAAATACCAACTTTACTTCGCCTGTGGCCAACTGGAATGGGTGTGGGCAAAAGCAACACGTTTGTTGATTAAATAGGTTTGCGTTATCTTTTTTTTTTACACAAGGAAATCAGTGTTACGAACGTTCTCGTACGTGTACTTGGAAGATATTTTTTTCACTGCGCTTAATGAACTGAACAAGCAAAAATTAAGCGGCGTTTACTATTATTCTTTCCGATTTGTGCAGCTTTTAGCCGGCCATCATAGAAAGAACTTTAAACACTGTTCACCTTATCTTTCATAGCCTATTCACTGCACTCGCATAATATTGACAGCTTTCTCTAATTATTATCGTTTTCTACTATAATTTTTGCAGCCTTTAGACTGCCTCCTCTCATCACAGAATGGTTATTAAACACTTTTATTGTACCTTTCATAAGCTATCCAGTCCTCTCACGTATTTCTTTAATAGTATTTCTTTCTTATAAATGGCAGCTATTTGTTGTTATTAACTCTTGATATCACCATTATCATTTTTACACATCGTCGTGCCACAGGTTGGTCAAAGGTAATTATAAAGTCAAGGGACTTTTATCATCGCACGTTGTTACGATTTGTGTAAATTGTAACCTAACACTAAGCACCGCGGCAGCCTCTACACACACACACACACACACACACACACACACACACACACACACACACACACACACACACACACACACACACACCACCACCACCACCACCACAAAACGTGCACATTCCATGTAATAATGTCTCCTTCGTTTCTTGTGTCTCGCACAAGTATCAAAACATTATTATTGGCAAAGTTTGAAACTGGACTGAAAACAGAACCTCAAATGAGTTTTTAAATACTGTTGCCAATTTTTCAAGCATTTCTTTCTTCATCTTCTTCTTATTATTATTATTAGTAGTAGTAGTAGTAATAGTAGTAGTAGTAGTAGTAATAGTAGTAGTAGTATTACTGCTACTACTACTACTACTACTACTACTACTACTACTACTACTACTACTACTACTACTACTACTACTACTAGTACTACTACTTCTACTACTACTAGCAGTAGCACTAAGTAGTAGTAGTAGTAGTAGTAGTAGTAGTAGTAGTAAGTAGTTGATACCATAGATGATACTTCATGGAGACACTCAAAAGAGATCAGTTGATCTGCGGCTATTTTTAACCTTAAATTAGAAAAAAAAAAAAATGCATTTCGTTCAACTTGAATAGGCCTAGTTGTAGAAGCAGCGTCAAACAGATGCACGTCACAGTACACACACACCAAGGCCTTGTTCTGGGGTTGGTAATTTTCCCACGTTACTTGATTTCCTTATTTGGTGGGCTTCCCAACCTCTTAACTCAGAGGGTGAGAAGGAGTTCACGGAAACCACACACTGGTGATGCGCCAGCCCACAGATAATTAAGCAAAAAAAATAAATAAATAATAAAATAAAATAATAATAATAATAATAATAATAATAATAATAATAATAATAATAATAATAATAATAATAATGATAATAATGTTCAGACATTCAGACAAATTGGGGAGGAGGTGAGAGAAACACAGGTGTTGGAATGTGAGTTTATTTCCCTAATAAATAAAGAAACTCACATCCCATCACCTGTGTTTCTCTTACCTCCTCCCCAAATAAAAATAATAGTAATAATAATAATAATAATAATCATTATTATTATTATTATTATTATTATTATTATTATTATTATAATGATAGTATTTTATTAAAAAACAGTTAAAACAAAAATTAAGAAAAGACATAGCAAATGGGCTGGATGATGCATAATTTTGAAGCTCAGGTACAGAAATTAAGCTAGGCTGAGAAGTGGACAAGACAATTATGTATATGTTAGAAATCTTCGTTAAGGTAATTAGTGGAATCAATAAGCAGTTGCAACGTTACTGGCAAAGCATAACCTGCTATACAAAAAAAAAAAAAAAAACGGTGAATTATGAATAAGAAGGATAAGTTATGCTGTAAGCTGAGCAATATTCCCACGAGTCGAGTATTTATTAGTGAAAATATTGAGCAAGTGTGAAGTTACTGGCAAGATACGATCTACAATAGAGAAAGAAAAGTATTTGATGAGACACGAGTACTTAGGAGAAGTCATGTTGTAAGCTAGCCGATAATATAGTTATAGAGGAAGCAATAAGCAGGTTTGGCGTTACTGGCAGATTCCGAAGTACGCAAAAGGAAGAAAATGTTAGTTGGCCGGCACATGAAATGCAAGTATGAAATTATTATAGGCCTCTGAGCTCACTTGTATAATACGGTTTCCATCTCAACAAATGTAGCAAGCCAATAGGTGTGACGCTGTTGATAGGTGACCTTCCCAGCAGAGATATTTTCCAATAGCAGAATCTCTCGTCTTTTTTTTTTTTTTTCTCTCTCTCTCTCCCTAATTCTTAAATGGACTTTGAAAAATAAATAAAATATGAAAACTTAAAACAAATGTATATCAAGACATAAATACTTGCAATATTTTGAGCAGTCAGCGCATCAATAGCAAACACATGTAAAGAAAAAAGAAATATCAGGGGATAAAACCAACGTCCAGTGGACTTTTTTTTTATCAGTTTTGCAAATCATTTTCGTTGTCGTAACAAAAAATAAACATGAATAAATAAAAAGTGTGCAGCATGGCATAAACGTCACATCTCAGACCTGTGTACTTACCATGGAGTAAAGGATCACAGATCAGTAAGAACACTTTGCCTTTCTCAGCGACACTAATGACCCTGTTATTGTGCTATAGTCACCGTCAGAAGTCGAATTTTCCCTCACTCTTATTCTGTCTGATCTACCATGAGTCTGCTAGGTGTCAACCTTTATCAGGAGACTTTGTGTAGATCAGAGTACATAAAATTGAGGGAAAACATAAAACATAATCGAAATGCATGCAGAAGATTACTCGACTTATGACCACGACTGTACCACTCAGATCACTCATTCAGTCTATCTTCCTTCTGTTTTTCACTTCTTTAGACTTGAACTCTCTCTCAACCGAAACTAGACTAGCTCCTCGTGTTTATTATTATAAATGTTATTAGTGTGTATACGAGTATATTTTTTTTCCACTTTTTTTTTTACTTACTGTATTTATTAATTTACTGTATTTCTTTTTTTTTATTTATCTATATATCTTTACTTCTATAGCGGCATATAAAGCGTAGGGTTACGTTTTTCATTCTTTCTTTTCGTAACCCCTAACCTGCCTCTGTACTGCCTGGGAATATTCAGTAAAAAGAGACGTAGTTACTCCTGCTAGAAAAAAAAAAGAATAAAAATAAATAAAGTTCTCACAACACAACCCTGCACTGATGCCGGGATTTTTTTATGCATTTTCTTTCTTTCTCTTCCTTCTCTTTTTTTTCTATTCATAGATTCTCTCTCTCTCTCTCTCTCTCTCTCTCTCTCTCTCTCTCTCTCTCTCTCTCTCTCTCTCTCTCTCTCTCTCTCTCTCTCTCTCTCTCTCTCTCTCTCTCTCTCTCTCTCTCTCTCTCTCTCTCTCTCTCTCTCTCTCTCCTTGTGTGTGTGTGTGTGTGCGTTTAGTGGTCTTTTCTTCCTACCTTCCCTCCTACCTTTATTTGGTTGTTCATTTACCTGTTCATTCATTTATTCATTCATTCATTCATTCATTCATTCATTCATTCATTCAATAATTTATTCCTTTTTAATTTCTTTTTCTTTTTTCTTTCCTGTTTTTCTATTTAAGTTTGTTTTTTTTTTCCCTTCCTATTTTTTTGTTTTTTCTCTTATTCCTCTCCATTCAAGACTCCTTGCTTAATGGCTCATTGCCGTGTCACCAGCGGAGAGTAAACATGCCTATTCCAAACTCCAGGACTGCATTTTCAAACGTTTCAGTATCATATCTTTACTATTTTAACAGATTATAGCGTAATTCATTAGGGTTATTGGGCGTGTTTTCATTCTTCTTACGATAATTTAATAAGTATCCTATGTCTTCAGCGGAAGAAAAACACTCTTAAAAATCTGACTAATTGTCTCTGTGGCCTTTTAAAAATTGTCCTAATGAGTGAACAAAGCTTTGAAGAATGCCAGGAAAGATCTCAAGGTATCCTCTGTAACATCATTGGTTAATCCTAACCTTTTCCTACTTCAGCACCACTTGTTGTCAGGTCTTGGCAGTCCAGCATCCCGTAACTCTGGCTAACATTTGGCTACAGAGGCTGCATTTGCAACACTAATATAAGAATAACGTAAAGTGGAGTGCTGCTTGATCTTTATTTTGTTCATTTCCAAAAATAAAATATCTAGGATGCCAGTACTGTACTTTAGATAAAAGCAATAAATTCAGTGTTCTTTGTCACTCTCCTAAAATGCACTAACACACTTGAGAAAGAGGTTGTAAAGTTTATAAAATAAAAGTACACTGTTGTTACGACGTATCTCTTCTACACTCTTGTATCCCTTTTGAGAGACACTGACATTGTACCGCCATACATGCAGCATTTCCCGGCACCTCCTTATATTCATTTCAGCCCCCCGCGGCTGTCAGCACCACGGAATAAGAAACACTGCTATACAAAAAAGGAAACAAATTACAGTCTTAAAGTACAGTGTTCATTATGAAAGAAAGAAGAATTACACTGATAATAGTGATGGTGATGGTGATTATTACAGTAATAGTGATGATGTTTATTCATAATGCTGATAGTGGTGGTGGTGGTGGTGGTGGTAGTGGTGGTGGTGATGGTTGTTGTGATGGTGGCGGCGGTTGTGGTAATGCTGGTAGTTGTGATGGTATTGGTGATGAGAAGTGGAGAAAAAAAAAAACATGAAAAAGAATTGGAGAAACCAATATTAAAGAATGCAAGAAAAAAATAAAGGATTATTACTAAATGAAATATTGAATCAAACCGTGCAATTAATGAAATACACCGTAGAAAATACAAAGAAAGATAGAAAGAAAATATCATTCGCTACATCTAACTTGCCAGATGTCATTGGTTAAAAAATAAATTTGATTAATGAGTAATAATTTGTTCCTGCTGGCGTTCGTTTCATGTGTGCAGATTTTCTTTAACTCATCGTCGTATTTTTTAAGTCGTATTTTTTTACTCATCGTCGTTTTTTTTTTTTTTTTTTTATTAACTCAGCACCGTATTCCTTTTTAATTCATCGTCATTGTCGCTTTTTCTTTACTTCATCTTCATGTTTATCTTAACTCTGTTTATTTATTTTATTTATTTATTTACTTATTTATTTATTTATTTATTTATTTATTTTTATTTATTTATTTATCTATTTATTCATTTTTACTCATTACCGTCTGATGGCAATGGGTAGCAAATCTCAAGACATTCTCGTACTGCTGCATCCAATGAAATCGATTTTGTTTTTTTGTCATGGACACCTTTGGGTTGCGTCTTGATACACTGATAACTCAACTTTTATTCTCACTGATACGCAGAATTGGCGAGGCCATATAGTACAGAGGTCAGCAACCAGCGGCTCCAGAGCCGCATGCGGCTCTTCTATCCCTCTGCTCTATCTTTCGTGGCTTTGAGAGGGCGAATTCATTTTGAAAAAGAAAAAAAAAATGTGAATAAATAATGTCCATTTAATTTTAATTGATTATTTTATTTATTTAGTGTTTTTTTTTTTTCGTTGTAATACTTATTTCTTTGGAGATTGAGTTGTTGTTGTGACATTAAAATAAAACTCACTTTAATATTTTTTTTTTTTCGATCGGATATGTGTCACGTCTTGTATGAGACACCTGTTGCCACCAGACAAGTTGTTACGAAGTGCCGTTTGAGTCGGCCGCGTGGGGGCGTAAAAAAGATTCTGTGAGTTTAGGGAGAGAAAAAACACATTATCCTTCCCCGTCACTCCTCTGAATGTCGATCCATCGCTGATGAACATGACTGTACAGGCCGATCTTGAGTTCGAAATGGCCGATATAGTTGATAAAGATGTGTGGGTGTCTAAGTTCAGAAGCTTGTCAGCCGATATTCAAAATGTTGCTCGTTAGGTCATGCTTGCTCAGGAGCACAAATGGAGTGACACTGAAAACCTTCCCAAGCCGGACAAACTTACGTTCCATACATGCATTATATATATATATATATATATATATATATATATATATATATATATATATATATATATATATATATATATATATATATATATATATATATATATATATATATATTTTTTTTTTATGTAAGAGGGTCACTGGCAAAGGGCAACAAAATTTTGAATAAAAAAGGCCCACTTAAGTGCTAGTTCCCAGAGCAATGGAATACCATTACTGACACTTATGTGATCACAAAAAGTATGCAATTAGAGTCCTGTCGATCTTTGGATCCACATGCTTGTGCAAATAGGTTTTTTACCATCATGAACTACATCAAAAGTAAACATCGCTTGCGCCTCACAGATGGGAGCTTGCAATCCTGCATAAAAAATAAAATGACGTCTCACAACCCTGGTATGTGCAGTG
The DNA here is from genome assembly GCF_035594125.1 of Scylla paramamosain. NCBI lineage: Eukaryota > Metazoa > Arthropoda > Malacostraca > Decapoda > Portunidae > Scylla > Scylla paramamosain. The sequence goes on from NC_087153.1 coordinate 6,050,816, forward strand.
AAGTTCAGACGCAGAAATCACATTAACCAGTTGAAAGAAATAATCTAATGAGCTACTATTTTGAAAAAGTTTTTTTTTTTTTTTTTTTTTTTTTATCGGACCTTGAACTGATACATTTATGTTTCAATTATGAAGTTGACAGTTGACTTGTGTACACCACGTGAGGAAATTAAGGAACTGGAATAAAGGTTAATGAAAATAACACAAACTGGCTTATCTTCTTTGCCCTTTATGCTGAAGCTGTATGATTTTACAATGTCGGTGCATGCAAATTTCTTTTAAGTTAAAAATCCTCAAATAAGGGAAGGACTCAAACAGACTTGCATGAATACTTTAGTTGAAAAATAAATATAAATGCCAGAATCTCTCTCTCTCTCTCTCTCTCTCTCTCTCTCTCTCTCTCTCTCTCTCTCTCTCTCTCTCTCTCTCTCTCTCTCTCTCTCTCTCTCTCTCTCTCTCTCTCTCTCTCTCTCTCTCTCTCTCTCTCTCTCTCTCTCTCTCTCTCTCTCTCTCGTGTGTGTGTATATATATATATATAGAGAGAGAGAGAGAGAGAGAGAGAGAGAGAGAGAGAGAGAGAGAGAGAGAGAGAGAGAGAGAGAGAGAGAGAGAGAGAGAGAGAGTCCTAGAAATGATAGTCGGAACATCATGAATTAATAATAGTAATAATAATAAGAAGAAGAAGAAGAAAAAGAAAAAGAAGAAAAACATGATGATGAATGCATACTAAAAATGATAATGGTTATCTTACGATTTATATATATATATATATATATATATATATATATATATATATATATATATATATATATATATATATATATATAGAAAGAGAGAGAGAGAGAGAGAGAGAGAGAGAGAGAGAGAGAGAGAGAGAGAGAGAGAGAGAGAGAGAGTCTGAGAAAGATTGTCAGAACACCATGGATTAATAATAATAATATTAATAAAAATAATAATAATAATAATAATACGAAGATGATGAATGAATAATAAAAATAATCATAGTTATGTTATGATATATTTATTTACTTAATTATGTATTTATTTATTCATATGTTTACATACCTCTTGTTTTTTTTATTTTATCTTAATTAATTTATTTCATATATATATATATATATATATATATATATATATATATATATATATATATATATATATATATATATATATATATATATATATATATTAATAGAAAGTGTCAAAATCTTTCAAGATCTAACTCCTCTCGTGACTTCTCGCATCTAGCCAAAAATATCTCCAATAACTTAGCTTCTTCTTTCCCTCCTTTATTTCAACTAGATGGCACCACTGCCTTTGCTAAAAACTCTACCTTGGACGATTCAGGGCTTGTTCCTCCCTCTCCACCACCCTCTGACTAATTCATGCTACCTATTAATATTCTTCGCAGTGGTGTTTTCCATGCCCTCGCTGGCCTTAACCCTGAGAAGGCTTATGGACCTGATGGACCTCTTGTTCTCTGAAACTGTGTCTCCGTGCTTGCACCTTGCTTAGTCAAACTCTTTCAACTCTGTCTATCAACATCTACCTTTCCTTCTTGCTGGAAGTTTGCCTACATTCAGCCTGTTCCTAAAAGGGTGACAGTTCTAATCTCTCAAACTACCGTCCTATTGTTTTAATTTCCTGCCTATCTAAAGTTTTTTTTAATCTATCCTCAACAGGAAGATTCTTAAACATCTATCACTTCACAACCTTCTATCTGTTTTCCTGTATGGGTTCCTTCAAGGCCTCTCTACTGGTGATCTTCTGGGTTTCCTTACTGAGTCTTGGTCATCCTCTTTTAGAGATTTTGGTGAAACTTTTGCTGTTGCCTTGGACATATCAAAAGCTTTTGATAGAGTCTGGTACAAAGCTTTGATTTCTAAACTACCCTCCTGCGGCTTCTATCCTTCTCTCTGTAACTTCATCTCAAGTTTCCTGTCTGACCGTTCTATTGCTGCTGTGGTAGACGGTCACTGTTCTTCTAAATCTATTAACAGTGGTGTTCCTCAGGGTTCTGTCCTGTCATCCACTCTCTTCTTATGATTCATCAATGACCTTCTAAAACAAACTTCTTGTCCTTTCCACTCCTACGCTGACAATACCACTCTGCATTTTTCTACGTCTTTTCACAGACGTCCAACCCTTCAGGAAGTAAACATTTCACGCAGGGAACCCACAGAACGCCTGACTTCTGATCTTTCTGAAATTTCTGATTGGGGCAGAGCAAACTTGGTATTGTTCAATGCCTCAAAAACTCAATTCTTCCATCTATCAATTCGACACAACCTTCCAAGCAACTATCCCCTCTTCAATGACACTCAACTGTCCCCCTCTTCTACACTGAACATCCTCGGTCTGTCCTTTACTTATAATCTAAACTGGAAACTTCACATCTTATCTAGTTAAAACAGCTTCTATTAAGTTAGGCGTTCTGAGACTCCTCCGCCAATTTTTTTCTCACCCCACCCAGCTGCTAACTCTGTACAAGGGCCTTATCCGTCCATATATGGAGTATGCTTCACATGTCTGGGGGGCGATGGGTCCCACCCATACCGCTCTTCTAGACAGGATGGAATCAAAAGCTTTTCGTCTCATCAACTCCTCTCCTCTAACTGACTGTCTTCAGCCTCTCTCTCATCCCCGCAATGTTGCATCTCTAGCTATCTTCTACCGCTACTTTCATGGTAACTGCTCTCCTGATCTTGTTAACTGCATGCCTCCCTTCCTCCCGCGGCCTCGCTGCACAAGACTTTCTTCTTTCTCTTAGCCCTATTCTGTCCACCAGTATTCCCAATCACTCACCCCTTTCTCTGATAAACTCTGGAACTCCCTGCCTGCTTCTGTATTTCCACCTTCCTATGACGTGAATTCCTTCAAGAGGGTATTTTCAAGACGCTTTTCCTTCAATTTTTTACTACCACTTTGGACTCTGTTCTGGGACTGGCATCTCTGTGGGATTTTTTTTTTCTTTTCCCTCGGCCAGTGTCCTACATAAAAAAAAATAATAATAAATTATATATATATATATATATATATATATATATATATATATATATATATATATATATATATATATATATATATATATATATATATATATATATATATATATTAAATTTGCAGTTTACAACCTTGCATTCTGTGGATTGTGTTTCTAAAATCGGTCTTGTTGAGTATTTTAATGCAGCAGTTATTTGTGCACGCAAGTGAAAAAAAAAAGTAGGAGAGTTTTAAGAAACAGTTTTTGCCAGTTTTGTGTTTAGTACATGTTGTATTTCATGTTGCCATGACCAGGAAACAATCACTTGTGTCTTTCACGGAGACAGACTCAAGACGACACACACCGAGCACCTGTCATCTTGGCACACCAACACGAGTCCTGCAGAGGCTTTACATTTTCTCTGTGTAATTATAAACTCCTCTACTGTGATTTATGTGTGAATTCACTCACTAGAATATATCATATGCAAAAATGTGATTATTAATGTATTCTCCATTTATTTTTATTCCTATCTTTTCTCATTCCAATTTCTTGAAAGCCTCATCTGGTACTCTCGTGAACGATTTAGAAAAATATCGTCACTTTTTCTGTCACCTTTCTTTAATGGTATTTATGGTGTTTTCTTTTTGACCTTATGTTGTTTTGCAGTGGCAGTGTTTATAGATGTCTTACATTACCTGATTTTTTATCTACCATTTTTTCCTGTGCGCTTTCATAGATGCTGATGTTTTTACACAGTCGAAGGCATTCTCATATTCTATAGTAGCAAAGTGTTTTTTTTTTTTTTTCCCAACTATTTGATCAATGACACTAACACGGCTAGTTGTCTAACGGATGCTTCGGAATCCAGCTTGATCTTTTGAGTGATTTTGATCAGCCTTATTTGTAAATACTTAAAAAAAAAAAAAAAATAGGCAAAGCTTTTCTGAAATCTTGACTGGGCCGTGCCTAGCGAGCACTACAGTGAAGGATGCATCATGTAGGTGTGTGTGAGCCTGTTACCCTCAGGTGTTCATAGCCAAGGCCTCACTAGGCTTTAATCTTGACTTCAGAAGGGAAGAATAAAATATATGATAATATATATATATATATATATATATATAATATATATATATATATATATATATATATATATATATATATATATATATATATATATATATATATATATATATATATATATATATATATATATATATGTGAGTGTGTGGGATGAAATGTCATTGAGAAAAAAAATATCTGAAAATTTTCGAGAAGAGCTCGACGTTGCGGGATATATATATATATATATATATATATATATATATATATATATATATATATATATATATATATATATATATATATATATATATATATATATATGTATATATAATCATACAGGGTGTTAAGTGAGGAAAATCACACACACACACACACACACACACACACACACACACACGTGTGTGTGTGTGTGTGTGTGTGTGTGTGTGTGTGTGTGTGTAAAGAAGGGAAAAACCTATCCTTTCCTTTTTACATTAAAATATTCATAACTGAAAAAAAAAAAAGGAAGGAACATCCATTGAATGAATTCGTGATAAATATTCATAATAATCTCAGACACGGGAACCGTAATTTCATTTGCAGTCAAAAGTCACCTGTCTCGCTATTCAGTGCCTTTTAACGTCAATTTCAGTGTGTTTTCGCAAAGTAAATGTACGTGTCTGTGTTATAATGGCACACTTGAATCAGGTTATGATTTCTCATAAACAAAAATTCTTAATTTGTTTGTTTATGCAGATACAAGTCCGAGATAGAAGAATTAAACAGAACATCATTAATTTAAGCCAATGACTTTTTTATGAACTTGATGGGGAAAGAAAGTTAAGTAGACAGTTTGAAATCTACCGTTCTTTTTCCGATACATTATTATCATTATTATTATCATTATTATTATTATTATTATTATTATTATTATTATTATTATTATTATTATTATTATTATTATTTTACATGTTCATTTGTGTGATTATCTTTTTTACTTCGTTGTATTTGATTTTTCAAATTATTTTTTTTTTTATTTATTTATTTGCTTGTTTGTTTATTTGTTTGTTTATTTCTTTATTTATTTAACCATTATTCATGTATTTATATGTATTGAGTGTAGAGAAGGCTGGCCATGAGATTACAGAGATCACTCCTCTAAATCATGTGGGTGGACGTGTGTGTTTCCCTCCTCCTCTCACTCTCAAGGGACTACCGGTAATGGCAGCATCGCGGGGAACATGGAGCGCCCTTACTCCAACTGCCAGACCGTGCTGATACAATCCTACTTAATCTTACATGGGGAAAAAAAAAAAAAAGTATAAGGAAATAAAACAGTTAAGAAAAAATGTTTGCATATCTTCGCTTCTGATTTTAGGATTCGATAATCATCCCCATCCTGCGTGGCCGGTCTCAGGCTCCCTATCTAAGTATGGCAGTGAAGGATATGGTATTACTCATTAAACTAAGTGATTATTTCCTATCCGTGGGGAACGCAAATCCTGTGTGTGTGTGTGTGTGTGTGTGTGTGTGTGTGTGTGTGTGTGTGTGTGTGCTTGCTTTCGAAGTATCACTCTTCCCTAACTAGGCAAGATTTATTCTCTCTCTCTCTCTCTCTCTCTCTCTCTCTCTCTCTCTCTCTCTCTCTCTCTCTCTCTCTCTCTCTCTCTCTCTCTCTCTCTCTCTCTCTCTCTCTCTCTCTCTCTCTCTCTCTCTCTCTCTCTCTCTCTCTCTCTCTCATACAAAGTAAGTGACGGGCACTCACTAGAAGAGATACAATTAGGGCCGCCGCTACCCTGAGCAGACGCATCACCGGCACAGCTTAAGCAAAACACAACCTGCACTGGGCTGAGTTACTCCACCCGTGCCTGGGATAGTTTACCGGAGAGAGAGAGAGAGAGAGAGAGAGAGAGAGAGAGAGAGAGAGAGAGAGAGAGAGAGAGAGTCATTACCGGCTGTCCCCTCTGCTTTTCCTCCGCATCCGTTGATAACACGGAGAGCAGGTTCAGCTAACCCTCTCAGATATCCTGTAACTTATTTCTTTCACAGGACGACAAACATTTTACACATATGCGTACAGTTTTTTAACTGAATTTCTGTACCTACCTACCCTACACATACACACACACACACGCACTCACACACACACACGATCCCCCTCGTCATGCACCGGTTTTTATTCTTTACCCAACAGAAAACGTGAATTCACTGGTGCTGCTGTCCTTTTTTCACTCTTTCTTTTTTCTCTCTTTCACTTCCCATCATTAATTAGTCATTTTTGTCCACGCATTCTGTACCTGCGGCTGGAATATTGTTTGATGCACCGTCACGGCCTCAACTTTCCCCACGCCCATGATTTCTGGAAATGGTGAGCAGCACGCAAGCTGACAGCCGGCACAGGCAGTCAGTCCCCCTCGGCCCCTTGGGAAAAGTTACTCAAGTGTTCTAGTTGTTCAGTGTTGTGGGAAACGTTGAAAGTTTGTAGGACGAGGGTTTTTTTCATATGTTGCTGCATTTTTATGACTGCTTTTGAACCTTTAAATAAAAAAAAAGGAAAAGGAAATAAATTATAATCGTAACCATCACAATTTATTGTTCAGTGTCTTGTGAAATATTTTTGTGAGGATTTTATTTTTCCCAATTTTCATATTGTTCAATGACTTTTTTATTTGTATCTTAAAATAAATAATAAAAATCATCACATATAGTTTTTGTCTTTTCTTCTTTTATTACCTTTAATCTTAAGACATTACACAAAAAAAGTGCAATATATCAATAAGGCTCCACATTTAGTTACGTGTTGTGTGAAATATATAAAGCTCGTATGCCATAATTTTGTTATTATTTTTATTATTATTTTTTTATGATGTTTAAACCTTGAAAAAAATAGAAGAAAATACATTTATTACATTTATTTATTTTAGATGATAGAAATACATAAGAATAAAACATATTTAAAAAAAAAACGTCTGTATTATTTTTCTCCTACAGATTCGCGAGGACAAGATTCTACTCAGCCTCGGTCCGGAAACCAGTGAGGTGAGGATGCAAAAGTGAGTAGTACCGGTGAGAACCACGTAGGTACCTGTCACACACCCACCACGCTTGTCTTGCCGCGCTCCTCCCCCGCCCCACAGTCCCCCCCACACACACCCTCCCCACTCCCGCAAGGAAAAAGAAAAAGAGAAAAAAAGTCTTCCAACACTTGTCAAACAGGGAAGTTGACCCCAGAGTTGATGTTTCTGTCTTTTCCTCACGCTTTGTAACATTCCAGTTTTCTTGCTTGTGTTTAAAGAGAGAGGGGAAAAATGCGTCCGGTTAACCAGATCTTCATGAGGCAGCTTTTTTTTTATGATTATTTTTGTACGTATGATGTTCATGCATACATTGACAGCCTCCTAACTCTTCCTGACTGCCTCACTTTTATTTTTCCTCCTACTTTGTCTCCTCCACCTCTCCCACCTCCTCCTCTCCCTTCTCTTACCCTGCCTCTTTTCTTCTTCCTCCCCTTCCCCTTTCCTTTAACCCTCCCTCGTTTCTCCTTCCTCCCCTTCCGTCTTTTCTTTCCCAGCCTCCTCTGCTTCTTCCTCCTTTTCAACTTTCCCTCCCCCTCACTCTCCTCTTCTTCCTACCCTTCGCCTATTCCTCCCTCCCTCCTCCTCTTTCTCTCCTTCCTCCCCTTCCCCTTCTCACCCGTCTTCTCTTCTCTCGTTCCTCCTGTTCACCCTCACCCTCCTTCTTCCCTTCCAACGTGCCCAGTTCACCTCATCGTGTCTCCCGTCACACGCAACTCACAACCTCCAACAGCCATGTCACTCACTTCAAGGAAACTCATCTAAACCGAATGATTGCTTCCAATTGCTGAAATGGAAGTTTCTCTCTCTCTCTCTCTCTCTCTCTCTCTCTCTCTCTCTCTCTCTCTCTCTCTCTCTCTCTCTCTCTCTCTCTCTCTCTCTCTCTCTCTCTCTCTCTCTCCTTTTACTATTGGCCGATTGTTGTTATTGTCGTTGTTGTTGTGATGATGGTGGTGGTGCAACCGTAGCCCAGCATCTACACACACACACACACACACACACACACACACACACACACACACACACACACACACACACACACACACACACACACATACACACACGGTAATAATAAATAGGAAAGATGTGCATAGTCAGTCACTGATGGGGAGGATGAAGCGGGCTGGACAGAGAGAGAGAGAGAGAGAGCAGTGTTCCAGCCTCTCTCTCTCTCTCTCTCTCTCTCTCTCTCTCTCTCTCTCTCTCTCTCTCTCTCTCTCTCTCTCTCTCTCTCTCTCTCTCTCTCTCTCACGCACGCACGCACGTACACAAGGGGAGCAACAACAAACCATCACCATCATCACTATCATCAGCATGCATACGTAGGAGCCTCCACGCAGGTCTGGCCCGCGCTCCGCTCTCCCCCGCCGCCGCTCGCATTCAACGGGCGCCACTCAGAGGGGAACTGGCGCTGAGGGGACCAATGAAGGGGGGCGCGCTGCCTTGCCTCGCCTGCCTGCCTGCCTGCCTCGCCGTGTCTCCCAGCCTAAAATGGTGCGCGGGGAGCGAGCTGCTTCGATTACAACATGGCGTCTCTCTCTCTCTCTCTCTCTCTCTCTCTCTCTCTCTCTCTCTCTCTCTCTCTCTCTCTCTCTCTCTCTCTCAGCCGCTCTCTAGTGGCAGCTCCCCTTCGCAACCCCTTTCTCTTTTTTTTTATTATTTTATTTATTGGAGCGCGCGTTTCCAGTTGCAGATTAAATGTATTTCGACATCTCTGCCTCCCCCCAATATTTACCTTTGGCTATAAATGAATTGAAGGTGTATCCCTCTCTCTCTCTCTCGCTCTCGCTCTCTCTCCTCTCTTCTTCCTCCCCTCTCCCCTTCACGTGCATCATGAGGCCTTCCATACCTGCCTGCCTGCCTGCCTGCCTGCCTCCCTCCCTGCCTGCCTGCCTGCCCGCGGGATATACGTAGGCAGCGCATCCCGATAACGCTTCATATATATTTTTGGCGCACTTGACGGGGAGGGGGAAAGAAAGTGAAATAGTTATCCATCCCTTCGTCTGATTCAGGTTTATTTGGAGAGCATGTGTTGGAGGATTATTCGACAGCATCAGTATGGATAGATTCGAGTAGGTGATTAGTATGTTATGACGAAGGGAGGTGATGTCAGACTGTACCGTAACTCTTCCTCCGCTAACGATTTTTTTTTTCTTTTAGAAAAAGATGGATTGAAATGAGTAAAGGAATAAAAGTAAATTGAAAATAAATTAAAAAATACAAAGTGGTAGGCAGAAAGAGAGAGAGAGAAATGAAAAGAGAACGCTGTTTTTCTAGTTAGTGTAACGTCCCCCGTGCTTCAGAAGTAAAAGTGCGTTGCTTCCTCGCTTCACTGCTCTTCGATTAAAGCACATGTCACTATCCTGCAACAGTTCAATAGGTGTCCGCCAGTCATGCACGACATCCTGAAGTACAGACACTAAGGAATTTTATTTTCCATTTAACTTTAATATCATATGATATAAGGTGACGTTTCAAACCATTGTTGTATTGTGATGTGTTCTGTTCTCTAAGTATTCTTGTTTGCAGTTATTTTTTCGTGTTCTCTTTTCTTTGTTTCGCTTAGAGTTCTTGTTTGCAATTGTTTTTTGTTTTTTTTCGCTTTCCGCTTTGTCTCTTTATTTAAGCATTAATTCAGATTTTGTCTGTCATGACATTTTTTTACATACATGTGTCACTCAGGGATATTTGTTGTGCTCATGAGTCAAACACTTTTACAGCTGATGGTAACACATAAGACTTTCATCCATAATTTTGTTTCAAATGCTGATATATATATATATATATATATATATATATATATATATATATATATATATATATATATATATATATATATATATATATATATATATATATATATATATATATATATATATATATATATATATATATATATATATATATATATATTCTTTTTCTTTATTTTTAGTGTTATCATCATCACTCATTTTCCTCGCAACCTTTAAGCGCATGAAAAACATCAGTGATTTTAAAACAGATGGAATCACGGTCTACAGTAACTCTGCATTATTTTCTGTGCATTTGCTTTGAACTTCTAGTTCTAGTTCTCTGATTTCCTGGCAGCTTTACTTATAAAACTTGACAGTTTCCCAGCAGAACAGCAAACTTGAGATTGACCAAAACACAAAACACAGTAGAAGGAAGTGTAGGTGATTACTCGACATCTGGCCCTGACTGTAGTTCACCATCCTCGTAAAAAAACTAAATTTTATCTGAAAGATGTCGTTCTATTGTCATTAACAATCTCCTTCCTGCGCTATGACGTGACTAAGACGGGTGTCATGGGCATGATGTATACAGTAAGTAGGCTGGGTAACGTTCTACCTCGTCGAGGGATGAGATAGCACTAAGAGCTGTATTCTCAAATGTTTTCTGCGTCTTATCTCCACTATTTTTAACAGCCCTAGGTGGAATTTAGATAACCTCATATCTTAAACAAATATTTTATATCATCAAATGGACAAAGAAAACCGTTTTAATGAACTGTTCTAATGAAAACCAAGTGAAGTTTGGGTGTGATGCAAAGATTAATTGTCCATTATTTTTATGGAGGTATATTTTAATGCCAAAACTGTCGTTTTACGAGGAAATATTTCCCTGAAAAAAGCTTTTTCTGAGGAGCTGTTCTAAGAATTGTCTATTTCTTAGAAAATAATGCAGCTGTTTCTTTCTGAGTTAATATCGCAGATGTCTCTGAAAATTTTGTAGCCTCTTTCTGAGGGAATATTGTGACTGTCTCTTTCGGAGAAAATATCGTTACGGTCTCTTTCGGAGAAAAATACTGTAGCTCTCTCTTTAAAAATATTATAACCTAGGAAGTCTCGTTTTAATGAAATATCATAATGTAAGTGTCCCTTTCTGAAGTAATATTGTAGCTGTCTCCTGAGTAGTATTGTATTCTGAGGGAGTATTGTAGCCTGAAAGCTGTCTCTGTCTGCGAAAATGTAATCCGAGAGCTGTCCTTTTGAGGAAATATTGTACCCTGAGAACGTATTTGTGAGAAAATATAATTTTATTCATGACTGCCTTTATGAAAAGATAAAATGCCAAATCCAAGGTCTTTCGTTAGAAGGTAGCGTCCTAACCCTGATATTTTATTGCAAAAAAAAAAAAAAAAAAAAAAAAATATATATATATATATATATATATATATATATATATATATATATATATATATATATATATATATATATATATATATATTTCTTTTTTTTTATGGGAATAACTTACTATATTGCATCAAGGGAAAGTCATAAATGAGCAGACGGGGACATGAAATAAAAAATATAAACCGTAAGATAAGAAAAAACAAGATAAAAATGAAGCAGAAGGTCTAAGAAGGAAGGTATTGACTTAGTTTTACTAGTCACCGAGAGAAGCAGTCTCATCTGATCAGATTGGGGATAAACAAGGGAATCGGTTGGTTGGTTGAGAGAGAGAGAGAGAGAGAGAGAGAGAGAATGTTGAAAAGCACATGCTAAATATTTCCTCTTCACCGGAACGCGATATTGAAAAGAGCGGTGGAAAAAAAAAAAAGTTGAAAGCAGTCTTACAATTTGAAATAGTTTTTGTATTTTCTTAACAGCGCAGTCTAGTAAAAAAAAACTAACAAAACTGTTTTCCTATGCTCTCCTAAGATGAACTTAGAACTTAATGATATCTCTAAGAATTACAGGAATTGATTATTTGGTCGCAATGGTAGGGATCGATTTTCCTTTAAGGACTTAATTTTATACCGATAATTTTGGTTAGATTTTATTTCACGTCTAACGATGACACCAAGAAAAAAGGTTCGCGCAAGATTCAGTCGAGTGTCACCAGCGATCTATAAGAAAGTATCGTCGGCATAGACCATCAAACGTGAGGAGATACGTTTGCAAAAAAATCAAAATAAAATAAAATAAATGAATAAATAAATAAATTGAATTAAATTAAATAAATGTAACAGGAAATGTAAAAAATAAATAACTATAGAATAAAGTGAAACGTAAATATAAATAGCGAATAAAAATAAAGGGAAAAAATCAACAAAACATAATGTAAAAGTATATAAAAACAAATAAAATAAAAATAGGAGTTTACTGCCCTCAGGGACATCAAATCTGACATATACTAAAATATCCATCATTGACAGAGCAGACGAAAAAAGTGGAAGAAGGAAAAAAAGTGCGCCAATTTATCGTGCATTCAGTGAAGCTTCTTGATGCACCATGGTAAAAAAGTACATCACAGTTACCTTTTTTATTTTTTTTCTAAACCCAAACTGAAGAGACGTATACCAATTGACCTTTCAAACTTTGCGTGTTGTCTTTCGGCGAGGTGGTGGCTGAAGATCTTAAGGAATTTGTGCAATGTTCACAATATACTAATAAGCAATGTCCTTTTTTTTTTTTTTTTTTTTGGTGGGAGGCGTTGAAATAATGATAATAATAATAAATAAATAATAATAATAATAATAATAATAATAATAATAACAACAACAACAACAGTAACACCAATTACCATCATATAACATTCGCTAAAGTGACGCTCCATGAAACAAAATAAAACAAAAAATGGAATAGCTGGACACTTGTAATAAAAATGAATTTCTTTATTTCCTTTGTTATATTTATTTATGGAGGTGTTCCGATATTCCTCCCCTCGTAGAGTTTTAGTCATATTGGGGGAGGAAACAGGAAAAAAGGGGCACTTTTTCACCGTAAAGGGGTAACGGAGTCAACTTTGACATCAGGGGGAAGGAGAGAACAGGCGTGACAATGGGAAAGTTTAGAACGTGGAAGCGAGGCAGTGGCCGTGACGGGATGAGAGAGAGAGAGAGAGAGAGAGAGAGAGAGAGAGAGAGAGAGAGAGAGAGAGAGAGAGAGAGAGAGAGAGAGAGAGAGAGAGAGAGAGAGACCCATAAGAAAATTAAGGTAAAAAAAAATGTGTACAGTTGTGGAGTACCTTCAGATAGATTCATGAAAATACAAATAAAAAATCAGAGAGAGAGAGAGAGAGAGAGAGAGAGAGAGAGAGATTTTTTAATGGGCAGAAAAATATGTGAGCTCTCAGAAAGTGACACTTTCTAAAAACTCGCACATCAAGAACTACAGGTGGAAACAAAGTGAAACTGGTACAATTTAAAAGCTAAAATTTTTCTTCTGTTAATTTTGGCAACCATCGGCAATGCTATGCTAGGTCTCGTTTGGCAAGAAATGGACTATCGTTTGGATGTGTCGTGTAATTCTCGCCGCGCACATTGAACATCTGTGAAAAAATAGATAAATAAATAAATAAATAAATAAGTAAATAATAAAAAAAAAATTATTTATTGCAATTTTGAGCTTTTTTTTTTAAGAATAGAAACTTGAAAATAATAGCTTTTAGGGAATATAAATTGTGTTTTCACATCCTCCATAGTTATTAAGATATAAAGTGTCGTAATGCAACAGCTACTTTTGGAACACCTGTATTAAGTAAATACTTTTTCACTCTACTTTTAAATGTATTAAAATTACAATAACTTTTTTTGTGTCGTCAGGTAATGTGTTCCAAACTTTAGAGAATACACAGTGTATTGAAAACTTATGAAGTGTTGTTCTTGCTTGTGGATTATAAAATTACGATTATTTCCTCTGGTATCTGAGTATTGTGATGGGTACTGAGTACTATGGTGGAACACTTACTAGTCATTATTGGGATTATTAGCATTAACATCTTTATATACGGATAACGTTATGAAATATTTTATTAAATACTAAAATTTGACCTTTTAAACAACAGATCTATAGATTCATATTTTCCTTTGAATGTTATGGTTCTTAGTATTTTCTTTTGAGCTACAAAAGCTTCTGTTACAACAATAGGCCAAGTACATCCCCGAATAGACATTCAGTAAATAATGTATAGATAACATAATAAGCCACACAGGGCTTCAGTTGAGAGGGTGTATCTAATTCTGTATAAAAGTTTAAGCAGTTTAAGCTTTCATCTACGGTAACACCTAAACATTTTGTAGAGGTAACACGATATAGCTCACAAACTCTATAGAAAATTTATCCTAGATTATTTACAACAGAGCGACTTTGAAGCAGTATGTAATTTTTTTTTTCTTTATATGTTTACTGCTAATTTATTTGCGGTTGAATATGTTATGCAATTCATGGTTTAATTTAATTAATTAATTTGATTTAATTTAATTTAATTATTCTATTTATCATTAATGTATACCAAAAATAATATAGGACCTAATATGGAACCTTGTGGCACTCCCCTAACAATAGTTTTTAAGTTTGATAGATTATTGTTGAAGAATACAGTCTATTTCCTATCTGACAGGTGGTTAGCTAACAGTGTTAGTGGTGTTCCTCTAATATTTTCAAGCTTATCTAATAATATGTTATGATCATTAGAATCGAAGGTTTTTAATAAATCAAGAAATTCTCCTACTACATGGTTTTTGCTCTCCATATTCTTGTATATTTCACTAGTAAATTGTAGTATTGCTGTTTCTGTTGATTTGTTTTTGTGGAATCTAAATTGATCATTTGATTGCAAATTAAAAGACACTAAAAATCCAGTTAGTCTCTTTGTAAATGTTTTTTTTTTTTTCAGATATTTTCCTGAGTGAGGGTAAAACAGAAAATTATCTATAATTATTTTTATCTATATCACCAGATTTAAAGATTGGTATTACTTTTGCAATTTTGAGTTCTTTTTTTTTTTTTCTTTTTTCCTCTCTCAGGAAAATAGCCTTGTCTGAAACACAAGTTGATTATGTGAGTAAGTGGGACACTGGTTTATTGTGCTGTATGTTTGAGCATTTCGAGAGAGAGAGAGAGAGAGAGAGAGAGAGAGAGAGAGAGAGAGAGAGAGAGAGAGAGAGAGAGAGAGAGAGAGAGAGAGAGAGAGAGAGAGAGTGGTCCTCAAATATATTAGTAACGCGATGACTAAAATAGGCTCAGTAATCAGATTGATGGTGCCAACCCAACTGAAAGAAGATTAGGTAAATAAGATAAGTTTATACACGATACACCTGTAGCTTTACTGGCTTCTTGCAGCCTTCCATTATGTTCTTATGTCCTTACTGGAGACAGGTGTATCAAAATGGAAAGTGCTGTGTTGAGTGGTGCTTCTTGAACTTATAATAGTTTATGGAATACTGTTACTACTCGGTTTATTTTTATGTACGTTCGCTATTTATCCTTTAGAGGTGTAGCATAAGTTAGGAAATTGCCTTTGTTTCATATAAAATACTGAAGACTAGAATATTTTCTTTCTTTCTATGCGATAATTAAAAAAATGATAATAATGATACATAAATCAGGCGTTTTTAAGCAATATTGTAAGAATATTCTATATAGTTTGTGGTGGGAATATTATGTGAGATGGAAAAAAATATAAAGTCCAGACACCAGGGGTGAATAAAGACTTTTATATAAGATTCTGAAACTTTTCCCAAAAAATAATTCCTTCCGTGATTAATTTCCCCAGTGTAATCTAATACATCATAATATGTCATCGATGGAAATTATTGTGAGAAATCTCATGGGTAGGATGTTGGAGAAAATCGAGTTTTGATACACGACAGTGATAACGACAGAAATGAATAAGAGAAAATATTAAAGATTAATAATTACAGAAGCAGCCGCGTAACTGTGTCTGCAACACCACGATTGTCTACCGTGGAAAACTATGGGAAGATGAAAGGATGTGTTTTGTTTTGTTTTCCATAAGGAAAACCCTATGACAAAAATACAGGCAAAAAAAAAAAAAAAGCCGCCAATTGTCTCCGTGATGGGCGATAATTGCACAAAGCTCACTTCAGGAGGTAAGAGTTGGCGGTGGAACATATTTTTTACGAAAACCAAAGTAGATGACAGATGACCGCTGACCGTTGCTTTGGAATATATGTAGTCTAAGTTGACTCAGAAAAGTCAGTAATGTAGAAAATCAAAGATGTAGGACGATGCTGTGAATGACTAGAAAAGTAAAGTCAACCTTTTAAAACAATGTTCTTCAAAGTACAGTCCTCGACCCTGTAATCGGTCACATGATCGCCCTTACGCGTCATCGTTTCTCGTAAATAGGTAGGGAAAAAAAAATTAAGCTCACCATTATGCATATTGTATTGTGCATTGACCATTTCTGTACTTCAAGCCGACACAGCACTCACATTCCATCTTTGCTTGAGTGGAAGCGAGTAAAAACTGTTCTCTGTATTCTATGTTGAAAGATAGATTGATAGATAGATAGATAGATAGATAGATAGATAGATATTGACTACAAATTCATGAGCAAATAAGGGAAAAAGTGTATGGCAAACATTATTGTTGTTAAATTACGCTATATGTGAACAAAAAATCCATGATCCGGCAATAAATAACAGCCAGCCTTAGTTATGATCAAGTATCTTTAGACTACGTGAAAACTCTGAATACAAAGTAACAATATTAAATTAGAAGCATTTATTTTATTTCCTTGAAAAAGTAAGCCTTAAAATCTCAAAAAATATTCATAAAACAATTAAAAGCACGAACTTCCTGATAAATAAAAATTCCACTTTCAAACATTTAAAAAGTGCAAGAAATATTTAATAATCATAAGCGCAGTTCATGAAATCAAACCATTTCGCAATAGATATCTTTTTAAGAGTACTGATTTAAAGAATCCGTGTCTTGTAAGCATACTTAAATGAGGAAGGAACGAGTATGTTGATAGCCACAGACAGAAGAGTTTGATTAGACAAGGTTTCATTGCGGAAAACGGACTTCCTAGATCTCTAAACCTTCCGAAATTCAAGGCCTTTAAGGACCAAAAAGACGAGACATGGAAATGTGTTATTGAGAGGCAGGAAGAAGTACACTTAAGGCACATTGTAGATCGCAAGGAAGAGGCCAGAATCTCGTCGTGGATACGGAGTAAGGAATAAAGAAATTAGAGGAAGGAAACGTTACTTAGAAAAGAGGGAAAAAATAAACAATGACACCTACAAAAGTTTATCGACTTTTATGTAATTTTATGTAATTTTATATGGCAGCGTACAATGCCATAGTGGTCACAACGTTTGGGAAAGGACAAAGTTGTAGCATCTTGTGTTACTTTAATCCTTTGATACACGTGCTGAATATCATGGATACTTTTTCTGCGAGCGTCGCGTGGCCGGAGGTCACCCACTTGCTTCCGTCAACGTGTTTTTGTTGCGGACGCTTCAGAGACCACCGGGGAGGAAAGGACGGCGTGAGGCTCTACAGGTGCAACTAGAAAAATAATAATAAAATCACACCATACGCAAGTCTTAGAAAAGCAAAATTACAAACCGACCGTTCTAACCTTTGAGAAACCTCTGAAAAAAAAAAAAAAAAAAAAAAGGAAAAAAGAAAAGAAAAAGAAAAATCTGCAGTTCGACCATTTAACTCTTAAGGAATAAAGCCTCTAGATGCTGTAAACGCTAGACATAAAGCTGAGACAGTAAAGTGACGGGTGACGCCAAGTTGGAAGAATGGAAAATTCAAGCTTAAACACAGGTTAGTTACAAAAGCCACAAAGCACTATGAGATGCACGAATACAGGATGACTCTGAAGTGGGGATTACGTTATTGATAGATAACACAAAAGGATGATTACAAATATTAAAACCCTACCTCACGATTAATGCCTTCCATGTATAATTGTAATTCAATAATGCGTATAACAGTGATGCCGCTAATGTTGATGAATCCGCCGATAATTATATAACTTGATGATAATGAAGAAGAAAAGGAGGAGGAGGAAGAGGAAGAAAAGGAGGAAGAGAGGAGGAGTAGGAAGAGGAGGAGGAGGAGGAGGAGGAAGAAGAGGAGGAGGAAGAGGAGGATGGTTTCGTTAATAGCGATAACCTTGATGAAGAGTTGGTATGTAGTGAACACCATTATATCATTACTGATCATTATTAGGACGAAGGTAACTACAAAAACTTGTGTAAAAAAACAATCTCATTAAAAATGATGATGATAATGATGATGATGATGATGATGATGATGATGATGATGAAGACGGTTATCATAAAAGCAATGCACGTGAATTGAATAGGGTTCGATAAAAAGAATAACTAATGACGCAGAAATTTCAGACATTACGGATACTTCAATAAGTGATCATGCACGAAGATGTTTGTTGAAGCCTCCGCAGAGATGAAAACTAACAGAAATACCGAATCGGGGAACGACCAATTTGACTTTATTAAGCCTCACGGGTACCAGGAGACATTCGCAGCGTATGTTTTTTTTTTTTTTTTTTTTTTTTTTTTTTCTAACGGAGACGAAGGTCCCACTCCACTTTGATTTTTTAAGAGAGCAAGAGAAGAAATACGCTAATTATAGGCTGGTTGCCTTCATGAGTGTCGGTCAAACACAGGATAACGAACTCCATTGCAATTGGATCTCGTAATCATGAACTAGCGGCAAAGATAAAGACGCAGGGTACCTTACTACGTCTATCAGTTTATATGTATATACGTGATGCGGGGAAGAAGTGACAATTTAATTTACTAGATCAGTTGTTCCCAACCTTTCTAAGTTCATGCACCCTTTCAGGAGCTCTTGAGAAATTCATATTCCCTCAAGCCTAGAACAATTAATAAAGAAATAAAATAAGATAAAATAAAAAAAGAAATATAATATTTCACGTTTTCTCTAAGTTCAAGACTGAAAATATATGAATAAAAGTATTAGGTATCTATTTTAACACAAAAAAAAATAGCTATTTGGTCGTACATAACTGTTATATTGGTGCCAAATGTACTGTACAATAAAACAAAATTCCAGATCTCAAACCCGTGACGCGCGAGTGAGTGTGATATAATACATAACTTTGCAATAATTTAATCTCATTTTAAATCAATTTCTTGCGTGACACACAATTTTCTTTATGAAACTTCTTCTCGTACTGTGCACTTTCATACAAACTAGCCGTGTCATGTAACTCACCATGCACCACATTATTGCCATGTACCCTTTGAAAAAATCCATTCACCCAGGGGTGCACCAGGCACACAGATTGATCACCACTGAACTAAATCATCTGTATCTGTTGTTGGAGTAAGTGAAGGAAGTAGTAGTAGTAATAGTAGTAGTAGTAGTAGTAGTAGTAGTAGTAGTAGTAGTAGTAGTAGTTTTTTTTTCTTTTCTTTTTTTCTTTTTTTTTTTTTTTTTTTTTTTGTCATCGTCGTCGTTGCTGTCGATGGTGGTGATGCTGTTCATGTTATTGAATTAGTAGCTGTACAAGTTGTTTTGTTTTCTTGTTGCTGTTGCTGGTGGTGGTGCTGGTGGTGGTGTTTTTGCTGTCGCTGTAATGACAGTAGCACGTAGTAGTAGTAGTAATAGTAGTAGTATTAGTGGTGGTGGTGGTGATGGTGGTGGTAACAGTGATGCTAGTCCCAATACCTTCATTATCAGAGCTATACCGGCGATTCCAAGAATAATCGCTCAAGTTCAGTGACAATCAAAGTTAGTGCCCAAGACGGGAGCAAAAAATAAATAAATAAATAAATAAAAATAAATAAAAAATACATAACAAAAAAAAATGGATAAAGAAAAATAGCAACGTGGCCAGGGCAACAAGTGACAAACGTGCTCATGTTTTGGGCAGCAGATGGTAAACTCTTCAGATGGAAGTGATACAAGAAATGCCACTAAAAATTAATTTCGGTCTACACTACTTTTTAACATGAATTCTCTTCAACACGACTTTTAAAATATCAAATTTAATTGAATTTACACTCAAGCATAATTCAGCCCAACCGCCGTTAGGTGGCACAGCAGGTTTTTTTCTTCTTTTATACTTCTAGTGTTATATATATATATATATATATATATATATATATATATATATATATATATATATATATATATATATATATATATATATATATATATATATATATATATATATATATATATAAAGTTAGGATTAATAAACAAGGATAAACTGTAGGAATTAGTATTACTCACTTATCTTATAAGTATATTCAAGTGCATTTCAACAGGTCAGATCCACGAATCCCCTTTTTTTACATTTTTACACGATTTTTATTTACACAATTCCCTGTATTATCATGTAAAAAGGATAATTCTATGTACTGTCATACTGAAACCCGTGTAAAAAAAGGTCGTCGATTTTCTATGGTGTAATGACACTCAGTATGGTGTAATGACACACTCAGTATGGTGTAATGACACACTCGATTTTCTATGGTGTAATGACACACTCAGTATTTCACTAGAGAGCGTCCTCGCCTGCCACTGTACAGGCATAGGTTAGAGTCCCACTCAGATTGCTTAGCATGTTTCATCCACAGTGTACAGCTATTGTCCTCCTTGAGCAGAGGGTTGTGGTGTGTGTTAGGTCTCCGTCTTACACATACATACATCATTATACCCTCTTAAGCTCTTTCCGGGAAAGTAACAGCTTTTAGCTACTACAGACAGAACAAGTGTCACTTACATTATTTCTGCTCCACACCTGGAATTCTTACTAGTTAATGTTACAAATATACGTAGAACTATTAGTTACATTATTTTTATTAATTCTGGTTATTTTCTGATGATGTCTCAACTCCAACTCATCTTTTCTTTACGCCTTTAGTGTATGTACGAGTACACTAGACACAACATCGGGGCATGCAGTTCAGGCAGTGGCCGGGGCGGCTCCTGACTCTACAATACACACACTCAATCTGCCATCCGACTGTCTGCCCCACACGGAGTTGTCTTCCTCTCTATACACCTCATTATGTTCTACCACAATCACAAGACCTCACATCGGCCTGTAATTAGTCAATAAACGCACAAGAAATGTGAGCATTATTTTACAACCTTACACATCTGGTCCACGTGTGATTATAGCCATGGTGAATTACACATTGCCGAATGCTACAATGCTGCGCTAGATCAGGCTTTTTAGGTGACAAGAGATTACCAGTATTTTTCTCACCATGAACCAGGTTGACAATACATGTCTAATCACGTCACGTCGCAAGAAGCATTGAGAAAACTGAGAGTGATGTATTGTTTTTTTCGTTGTCATTATCTTGCAGACCTTATGAGGAAAGGCTGAGAATTTTCCTTCATTTTCCTTGTAAATATAGACAAGGAAAGTTATGCAGTTCAAGTATAATAACAAAAAAGTATTCATTGATAGGGCAGGAGTTTCAGATTTTAAAGTGTCGTTTATTTCTCGCGATGGAATGAATGAAGTCAAGACTGGAAAAAAGGAAGCCAAGTCGTTCTCCTTAAATAGAAAAAATATATATTTCCGAGGAGAACTAGTCGAATAAAGCATGAGTACATTCGAATACTTTAATGTCAACTAAGGAGTCTAACGGCTTAGCTGATTATTATGTCACGAAGCGGTAACCTTTTGTAATTTGTTATACCAAAATGTACACTGCTGGTAATAATGAATATTGAGACAAGTAAGTTATTTTAGTCTGATCGTATTTCACGGATAAGAAAGCAAGTGGGAAATTTAGTATAATAGGCTGTACATACGCAACTTCAGAGAAACACCTTTGTCACCGATGTATCTAGGGTGTGGGATGGCACACACACACACACACACACACACACACACACACACACACACACACACACACACACACACACACACACACACACACACACACACACACACACACACACACACACACACACACAGTCTTGGGAAAAATACTTCTATATTACAGATGTCTAACGTGGAATAATATATGCATGAACACAAGCTCTAAGAAACTTTTTTTATTTTCTGTTTTGTTTTAGTAGTGTTCTGTTTAGGACGTAGAAGAGTAAGCGCACACACACAGGTACTTCTTCATCGCTGATGTCCTTGTGTTGTAGAATAGTAAGCACAAACGGACTTCGGGGAATGTTTCTTTGTCACCGATGTCGTTATAACAAAGTTGATCAGCATAAAATCCTAGGAGTTAGTAATCACCATAGATCTAGAAGTAACGGGTTCAAGCTTGATCAACGTTAGCTTTAAATGAAAGAAGAAAATTATTTTCAAATAGACCGGCAGACGACTGAAATAGACTCAGCATTCAGTTTATTAATTTAGTGTCGAGCAAGTCAATACGGACCTTTTAAAAGGTTAAATAAATTTATGGATAGAGGTGATGGATAGGTATGTTTTATAAAGGGACTGTCACGTGTATGTCTTCCGGGTTCTTACAGTTTCCTTTATGGTCGTATAAGTCGTCCGGGCATTGGACAAACGGTCTCTCGCTGACACAGTTATGCAGCCTAATGCCACAGTCCCGTCAAAGAATGTACTGCACCGTCTTTTTTATATTGGCAGAGCTGAGCCACGGGTACACTGTCAGCATCTTTAGCAGGTCACGTATAGCTGTACCGGAACCTTTACGTGTACTGTGCTTTTCCGTTACGTTGTCATTAATGCCTGTTGAGTACATTTATGTCTGCAATAAGGGTAGGTCAGAGAGAGAGAGAGAGAGAGAGAGAGAGAGAGATTGTTATTGATATTGATATTTTTAGCGACCATTTAGTTTTTCCATTATGTACGTACATAGAAAATAAATAATAATAAGGCCAGGTCTATGTAGCCGAAGCTTTAACAGGACATGAAGGTTTTCCTATGAAAGATGCATGGCAAGGGACTGTCGGGCCAATGAAACTGCAAACACTTCTACCTGCACCAATAAGCCCTCCCTCCCCCTTTTTCCCTGTGCCTCCCCTGCCCCCTTCACTGATAACCTGGCAAGTGACGCAGTGCTGATAGGCACAGCTGCTTATCTGCGCCACCTGAGCGTCTCCGTTGGCGATGACTTAACCTGTAGTTTGATTATCTGCACTGTGATGGCTGTGTGATGGAGAGTTCCTCAAGCTTCACTTTTTTTGAGATGGATATTTTGTTTTAATCAGAATAGCGTATCAGTATTTTTTACTTATTTATGCATTTATTTATCTATTTATCTATTTATTTATTTATTTGTTTATTTATTTATCTACTTTTATTCATCTTTTCCTGTTTTTTTTTTTAATGATTTGTTTACTATCTATTAAGTTTGATATTAATCTGCGAGTATTTATTTCAACGTCGCTCAATACTCTCTCTCTCTCTCTCTCTCTCTCTCTCTCTCTCTCTCTCTCTCTCTCTCTCTCTCTCTCTCTCTCTCTCTCTCTCTCTCTCTCTCTCTCGTAAAAATAATATTTCTCCTCTCATATACAGGGTGTCTCATGAATCACCATCAGTTTCTGTGATATATATATATATATATATATATATATATATATATATATATATATATATATATATATATATATATATATATATATATATATATATATATATATATATATATATATATATACATACATACATACATATATATATATATATATATATATATATATATATATATATATATATATATATATATATATATATATATATATATATATATATATATATATATATATATATATATATAATGAAATGATATCACCAAATTACATGGTGGGTTTTGAGATACCCTGTATATAAGTCAGTGGTTTGAGATGCGGAAATGAATACACTGAAAGACAAATCAATCAATCAATGAACAAGCCAGTACACACTGATCTTTGTGTGTTCCTCAGCATGTCTCCACAATAAAGTCCAACAAGACATTTGTAAGCCTTGAAGGCCTTCGTACTTAGTATTTTGAACTGGCTGACCTCGTTACCATGATAAGTCGTGTCTGCATACCTGCTGCGGATGATAAACACAGCATGACGACCATCGTGACCCAAGCGCCTGCCCGCCGCATTCCTCCAGGCACATGCAGCCGTGCCCTCCACGCCATGCTGGCTCCTACGGCCGTTACCACCTCGAGGGCGGCACATTCAGAGGCTGTTCCTCACACACCCACTCGTTCGGTTCTTACACAACAATGATTTGGTTTGTAGAATTGTTTGGATTTTTTATTTACCGTCAAAAGGGCTTTTTTTTGGGGGGGGGGGGGGCGGGAGGGGCACTAGATGGAGACTTCTTGCTTCACACCTGTTTATGTTTTGTATCTTTTTTTTTATTTATTTATTTATTTATTTTATTATTTTATTTTTCTTCCTTTTAGTGTGTCTAGCGTCAGAAGCGTCTTCCCTTCTTCAGACTTTATGATGCGGAATGGTTTAGATTTTCAGTTTATTGTCAAAAGACACAATTCTTTTTTTCTCTTGAGTGTATGCAACACCAGGAATCAGTTACACCTCGCTGCTTCACACTGGCGTCTTGGTTCGTTCCTCAGACCGCCGCCACAGTAACATTTAGACCTTCATGCCTGGGCGCCACGACTCCGCCACTGGAACGCGACGAGTTACCAAGTGGTCCCAACAGAGTGGTATATCAGATAAGGTGATGAGAGGGTTTAAGTGTTCCTTCAGTGATATGTTTTATCTCTGCGTCACCTGGCGATGCCTCAAGTGCAGAACGTGCATTTCTATTGGCCAACGCGTCCTCCCGGAAGTTCTTCATTCGTCGGGATTTTTTTTTTCTTTTTTCTTATCAGACTCACGTAACGTAGTTTTCTTAGTCTACTGATTAGCGTAATGCTGCATCATATTAATAGTAACGTATACATTTGACTCGAGTTTTTTTTTGTGAGGATTGTCATGTTTAGCGTCTCCAGTGGTGATTGTGTAGCGTGTATCGAAAATTGGATTTAATTATTTTATTTATTTATTTTTTTTTTTTTATCATACGTGAAGGAGCATTTTTCATCTCTGTTTCTCAGTAATATTTTTTGTCAGTATTGCAACTTGCAAACAATTTTTCTTTCAATATTTGTTTCATTTAGTTTTCTTTATTTTCATGTAGCGGCTTCTGCAGTAGCTGACATAGGCATTATAAAAACGTGTCATGAGAATTTTTTTTTTTTTTTTTTTTTTACAGTCAGCCGCGGCCCTGATGTGGTTCCTTGTAGACTTCATCCATACACAGCTTTAATACTAAATCCTCCAGGCTTAACTCATATGTACGCACCTCTATTTGACGGCAAGCGAATCGAAACAAAGGAAGTATGTGCAATTATGAAACATCTTTACCTGCACAATATGTAATCAGAAGTACTTTAGAGATTTCATTTCGAAAGAAAAAAAAACTGTGTTGACGCTCAGCCTTGTTTGGACACATTCTATAACTATATAGTCACATTTTTCTCACTCTTTCATTCAAGTTTTTTTTTCTTTTTTTTTTTTTTTTTTTTTTTTTTTTTTTACAGTTCGGTACATCGGTGGAAAGCTTCGTAGGCTCCCGTCTGGCATGAGCGTCGCACATACTGGTGGCACACACAACCACAATGGCATTCCTTATAGGTAAGGTAGATTCAGTCTTTTTGTTCTCCATCACCTGTACTTCGACTGCATGACAGCTTTTTTGTTTACCTGCTATCCCCACTTCTTTTCTTATGACTGCACGATGTTCCGCCAATCTTCCTGCCGCCTCCGTATCTCCTCCCTTGAATCTTGATGTCGCTTTTGCTGCGACCTGTTCCGATTAGACTCAGTAACTTTGATTCTTTTAGAACTGCAAGAATTAAAAAAAAAAAAAAAAATGTGCGTTGCCTTCCCTTTAGCTCTCTCACGTATACATCAAACTTAAAAGATATACACTTGAAAATATCATCTGGAAATCTTTGAGCAGACTATTTAAAATACACATTTCACACTGTGAGTGTTGTGTCGAGCTTTTATGTTGCACCCTCAGAATTGTGTGCTCCTAGCTTGGAGGACGGCGGCCGGATGTCCCACGGGTTAATAGTAACAAATCTACCTTACCTCATAAGATCTTTACCTCCCCTAACAAGGATCTTAAGCGATCAGTTGTGCAGCAGATGACACAAGTGAGTTTTCTGTCTATCCTTAAAAGAAAAAAAAAAAAAAAAGTAACACTCGATTTCAGTCACTCATAATTGCATCAAAACAGGGGTCGCTATCCGGCATTATACGCCCAAAGGCCTCCCCGCCCCACCAGGCCCATCCTGAGCCTTCTGCACTCCAGTGAACGTTCTTGTGTCTCCTTCGGTGTTCTGGACTCAGCAGAGAAGGCAAGCACCTTAGTAAACTCATGGAGACGCTCATGATAATAGCAGAGGCTGTTTTTTTTGCAATTTCATATTTTTTTTAAGGAGGGGGTGTTTTGAAACAGCTTTGCTTATCAAAATGAGATAAAATGACGAAAATAAGTATAGCATGATATTGTGTTAAGAAGTCACATGTTTTGATTTATAGCTCATCTTTTTTTCATACAATGTTAGGGATGCAAGCCAGCCGCAAATCTCGCTTTAGCTTAAATACAAATTAAGCGAATTACCAGCATGGGTCTTAAGGGCATGAAAACATAATGACCATTTAAGCAGCCGACAAATTATAGAATTACACAACGCTCTTGCATCACCTCTCTATATGAGGCTTGTTTCTTTGAATGGATACATTTTTGTTACTATAGGTACAGATCATTGTATTATGTACTCTGCAGCTTCTCGGCTCTCAGAGCGGCGTGACACCGCAGCAACCTCTGTGTTCAGGAGAATGAAGTACTTAGTGGCACACTGATTTTCAACCATTGTGCCGTGAAGCAAATGCAGGTCTGCCTTGGGAACTCGGGAAAGAAGGTTGGTACTCCTTCAGACAACCTGCACATGGCAAATGGAATATCTATGAATATGACAATCATGTGTCACGGCTTTATGACAGTGGAATGAACTGATCGTTAATTTACTTTACATACTTATTGTAGGGGGCATGCCACACTGCATGTAAAATAAAATAAAAAAAATAATGCATTTAAGGAAAAACAAACATTGAAGGGATCCAAAATAAAAAAGAAGAAATTTGGAATGTTTGAATTAACAAGATTGCATACTGAACAAAGATATTCTTACGTTAATTTTACAAAGCTTGTCGCTACTAAGTAAGAACAATGAAAAAGTATTTACCATCACTTGAGGTATCGTGCTTGGACTAGGTAAGAAATCTGTGTGTGTTAAGTAAGTATGAGTCAGCAGAACTGACAGGTACCGAAGAGCATGAGCTGACAGAAATCAGGAATGACAAAACACTAAAAATAAAGCATGAACCATAAACATGACTACTTTCTGGTTATCCCTTCGAAACGAACACCTCACCATTAAAATGACAGCAGTTGGAGCTCTTCTTGTCAAAGCTTCCTATCTTCAGACACTGGAGGCAGGCTTGTGAGTGCCTTTCACCACTCAACCTCGGATGAGGCACAGTATGAAACAACACTAAGGTCAAATTTCATATTGATTTTTTTTATGTGTGGAAAAAGCTTTTTTATGCTTAGTCATGTTTGTACTTAAATATCCTCAGTTTTAAATTTTCAAATACAATTCTCATGGCTAGTAACTTTATTAAAAACATTTCATTTCCCACTGATATTTCTATGCTGAAATAGGCCTTTTATTTTTAATAATTGCTCTGCTCGAATAAAATTAACATCTTTAGTTTCAAAACTTGACATTTTTTTTTCTAATTGTTAATTGCTTCATCAACCAATTAGCTTGATGAAGCAATTATTTGTATCCATGAAAATGCCATTTATATATTATACATGCTTGCGCGTGGGGTAAAATCACTATCTTGTGTTTTAAATCTTCATCATTTTTACTGTGTTTGACAGCTAGTAACTTTGTCAGGGACTCATATTTCATTGCAACTTTTGTAGAAATGAATATGCAGAAGAAATTGATATTTTGAAAACCGTGATAATCCATATTTTTTTTTTATAATTAGAGATAATTAACATTCTTAACGTATGAGTGTTTATTAGTATTAAATAATGATGGTGAGCCTCGCCCATTTCAACCCGTGGCTCGGTGTGCCGTGACCGAAAAAAGGTTGAAAACCACCTGTAATAGAACATTGTGAGGTGAAGTAATAAATGAAATTCTAAGTTTATTTTACCAACGAGAGACAGAGAGAGAGAGAGAGAGAGAGAGAGAGAGAATGTAGTGTCATGCGTGTAATTTATATGATAAAATGTGTTGCTTTTCTCTCTCTCTCTCTCTCTCTCTCTCTCTCTCTCTCTCTCTCTCTCTCTCTCTCTCTCTCTCTCTCTCTCTCTCTCTCTCTCTCTCTCTCTCTCTCTCTAAAATTATCAGTATTCATGAATGAACACTATGCAGTCACAACAGTGACTATGTCAGCTAACTCCACGCAAAAGAAAAAAAAACCTCCTATAGCAGCACAGCAGCTCTGCACAGTAAGGGCAAGGGAGGCTGAGGCCGCCGCTCCCGTGTCGAGGGTGTGGCTTGGCAATTGTCTGTGTAGGCCGCGGACTTTTTTTTTTTTTTTTTTTATGTCATGGAGACTGACTATGAGTGAAAAATCTTTGAGAAAAAAAGTAAAACGCTAAACTCACAGCTCAAAAAGATTGTAGAATGAGTCACAAGACTAGGAAGGTCGTGATGTGTACGTCGCGGACTTTTTTTTTTATTATGCTAAGGAGACTGGCTAGGGGTGAAAAAATCTTTGAAAAATAAAAATAAAACGCTCAACTAACAGCTCAAAACAGATTATAGGATGAGTCACAAGAATAAGGTTTTGCGATGTTGTCTCACACCTTTCATGGAAAAAATAAGAAAAGAAAATAATGATATCCTTGCAAGTAAGGCATAATTCAGTATTTGTATGTGCCTCTCGTCCGCCATTTGCTGAACGTCTCGGCACGACTAGGCTGGGGCCGCGCCTCCTGCCCCAGGCTGCCGCCTTCCCTGCTGTGTCCTGAGGGGGCCAGGGGAGCCACAGACAGGCTCTCCCGATTAGGAGGATGTACTAGCTTAGGACAGAGTTTATTTCTGAAATGCCCTTCGGTGTTGTATGGGGGTCAGAAGACTGTGTGTGCTCGTGATGGGGTTGTGTTGCGTCAGTTGGTGACTTCCTTTGTGTAAAAAAGATAATAATAAATAAAAACAAAACATAAAAAAAGTTCACCAACTCACACGACACAACCTCACAACTGGCTCCTGCAATTTTCGAAGTCCTATGCAACATTCAAGGACACTCACATCAGATTTCGGCGAATATGATATTATGCCATTTTCCATATATTGCATTTTATTTCTAGTTAGTGTAATGAAAGTTAGTACTAGTAGTAGTAGTAGTAGTAGTAGTAGTAGTAGTAGGAGGAGGAGGAGGAGGAGGAGGAGGAGGTGGTGGTGGTGGTGGTGGTGGTGGTGGTGGTGGTGGTGGTGGTGGTGGTGGTGGTGTTGGTGGTAGTAGTAGTAGTAGTAGTAGTAGTAGTAGTTTTTTACTCCTGCTGAGTAATGAAACCGTAACACAGGAAATATTGCACACTTTGAATATACGGATGGTTTGTTTTCACCTTCCCATGCATTGAAACACTCATCTTAAGTGTAACGTTTGTCTTAAATGTTACGTGTGTGTGTGTGTGTGTGTGTGTGTGTGTGTGTGTGTGTGTGTGTGTGTGTGTGTGAGTGTGTGTGTAACACACACTCACATGGAATTATTTTCGTTTTTCAGTTTTTTTTTTTTTTTCGCACAGTTATAGAGATCTCAGATCTTATCGATATCCACATATCCTGTTAAGAAAAAAACACATGATCGTTTTTCACACTCTTAATGATTAAAAAAATTATTTTATTAGTATTTACAGATCCAAAGTTAGTAAAGCCGCTAACCTTCATTTCCCCTGCCGTTGGTTGTACGACGAGTGACGGAGTTGTTTATTTATTCTCACTGAGTGACACGGATCACCATTTTTTAACTTTGGTTTGAGTTAATTTGATTGTTTACTAATAACTGTATTAGTAAACTTAACTTTTGGTTAAGACAAAATTGGGGAAAAAAAAGGTATCCAAATTCATGAGGATGACAAGCCCTGAAAAAGGTCACGCTTCCTTGATTTCATAATGCCGTGATACCTCCTCGGACACATCTTTGGCCCTATTTTACCATCGCCACTCATGCCAATAGTAGCCATTCACTACTCACACCATTGGAAGCATATAAAGGACGGCCGCCGGTATAACTCAATACGAAGAGATGTTGTGAGATGAGATCAACTAATACCAACTAATACTCTTTTCTGGAACTGCAGGAATCGCAGGAAAAACAAAATACATCCAAATTCAGGTGTAATATTGGGGATGTCTACAAAGTTTGTGTAACAGACGTAACAGAAAAATAGACAGATCAGGCATTACTTTGAGCAATTAATTATTCATCAGGTTAAAGAGACATAATATGGAGTTGGTAACGAAAGTAAAAAGAGCAGTAACTACGGAAATGACGAGAGAGGTTGGAGGGAAAAAAAATACAGTAGTGTGGCGGAAGATGAGACTGGAGTGAGACGAAGAAGAGCTGATGCTGACAATGTTTTACTTTCGCTAACTTATTTACCATCAGTGAGTGGTTGGACTCACTTCATGCCTGATAAGTGTACTCTACACCTTACTCCCTCTGCGTGATGGAGTGGAGCAGTGAAGAAAATGGCGCAGTTAGTGTATAACACCGAGCTTCGTTAGAACTAAATAAGCTGAAAAAATACAATGAGAATTTCCAGCTTAGACTCATAGTAAAGAAGTGAAATGAAGAGGTGCGTACGCCGCAACAACTATGGTCATATGGGGCCAAGAAATAGATAAAAAAGAAATGAAAATAACGGATTATTGAAAAGGCTGACGTTACCTAGAATATGTAGGAGAAAGGTTAGAAGTAATTCATGTAGTAAAACACCTATTTGCCGGTAATGTCTCGGTAGGTCAAGAAACTAAGTTCATGTGCACAAGTCAGCGGTCCCCAGAACGGGATGACACTGCGGGGGAGGTGTGTGAGATGCCCAGGGGCTTGGCAGGTGGATGGGCGTTTGCTGCCGGAGTCGACAATACTTACTGCATCACTGGCTGAGAATGACTGAGCTAAGGATTCGTAAACCAATATTACCACCCTTTTCTTCTTCTTCTTCTTCTTCTTCTTCTTCTTCTTCTTCTTCTTCTTCTTCCTTTCTTTCTTTCGGAGAGGGAGGAAATTTTAACCATTGTTCATCAGATCGCCATGGGATGTGTTATGAATGGAAGTCAGTCCAGGATCTTTTTGCAGCTGCTGCTGCTGCTGCCGTGAAAGATTTTCCGGACGTAATATAACTTTGGTTCTTTCTTAAGTGTAAGACTTTTGCTTTCTAGTCTTGGATTACTTTATTTTAAATGCGATCTTCGAAGAAATTTGGGGTAAAATATAAATTATGTTTGTCCAATAAAGACGTGAGCAGCCTACTGTGATAGCTCTTGTACCTTTCTTTGTCCAAACATTTTTAGTTCTCGTTGTAATAAAGCATGTGTAAGCCATCGAAATAGACTGCTATGGGAATGATGTACAGTGTGTTTCTTCATCAGCACCTTCAATGAATGAGGGAAGGATGCGCCCCGTATATGTACAGTTTCTGTTTTTCTTTTACTTTTATTATAATTTACCTATTTATTTATTCACTTTCTTTTACTTATTCATTTACTTACTTTTTTTCGTGTTTTTGTACACCCTCCAAAAGTGGGGGTTTTGTTTTCCTCCATCACACGATTTAGCATATTTATATTCTTTATCTTTATCATTCTATTATTTATTTACAAATTATGCTGGACTGGGGACCTGTTCACACTTGTCCAATTTTTTTTTTTTTTTTTTTATTCTTCAGGTGATGATGGGATTCGCAGGTGCAGCGTTGATTTCTTCCTTAAAGGCGATTAGGTTTCTGAGAATGAGTAGTGGCAGCCACTTACTTTGGCCAAATACAGTTATGAGAAGCACTCACTAGAGCTGCCTGGATGGTGAGCAAGCCCCGTTCAGGACATGGGCATGTTATGTGCTCGTATATACTGTACATGATGTCCACACGCGACATAGATCTCCAGGTCGTCTGTTCATCTCAAAGGCCTGATTTGACTAATGGGAAAATAGTTGGCATCCTGCTCACGGTGCTCCTGGACATGGGTAGCCATGGCTTGAGGTGGCAGACGGCGTAAATGTTTGTCTGGCTTTGCCTCTGGGATATTGAGATGTTTCAGCCCAATTACTGATTGTTACTAGTACAGCCATAGCATAAATCTGTAAGTTGTGCCTGCTGTAATCATAATCTTCCCAGTGTGTTTAGCAGCTGCTTTGTTCTAAGACGATTGCTTACTGCCCCGTGGATCCGTCACGGCCATTCCCTAGGTGAAGTAATTATAAAAAAGATGTATATAAATATTAGCAGTGAATGTCACACACACACACACACACACACACACACACACACACACACACACACACACACACACACACACACACACACACACACACACACATAAATAAATAAATAAGATAAATAAATAAATGAGAGAGAAATAATTTACCTGAGATTATTATTAGTTATCGTTTTAAGAAATCATGAGTTTTCCATATTCCTATGACTTTGATGTGTTATTCATGTGTCAGCTTATCTGTGTAGCTTCGCCTCTAACCAGTGAAAACCTCCCCGCTCTGCACATCCACTGAGCCTGAGCCAAGGGGACGCAGTGCCAACAAGTTTGTGAACCATTACATTAAGGTAAAGTAGAGATTGGAAGTCATTCAGCCAGCAGCAGTTATAAAGTTTTGAAGCGCCTGTTGGGGAGCTAGGTTGTCAAGGAATGTTGAAAAGTTTCAGGCAGAGACATGAATATGATTAGAGAATGTGACTCCGTGGAGGAGAAAGATCGTTGATAAATTATTATAGGAAGACATTAGTAGGTGATGACTAAAGATTCCTTGTGACAGCAACGCTCTCAGTAGGTTTTGGAAGGGGATCATCCATCATACTACTATAATGAAATAAAACAACTAGGCGGGAGATTGAAAAAAAAAAATACGATCAATAGGAACTAGATATATGCGTGTTGGATATCCTCGAATATATTCTTTGTGCTAAGGCAACAA
The DNA here is from genome assembly GCF_035594125.1 of Scylla paramamosain. Taxonomy (NCBI): domain Eukaryota; kingdom Metazoa; phylum Arthropoda; class Malacostraca; order Decapoda; family Portunidae; genus Scylla; species Scylla paramamosain. The sequence continues at coordinate 6,083,884 of NC_087153.1, forward strand.
TGAAATGCTTTTAGGATTTGCACTCATCAGGTATAAAAGAGTTTTTTTTTTTTTCATTATTTATATGAGGGATTGACCAAAAGTTACGGAAACTGAAAAAAAATAAATATATAAATTAATAAAGTTCCACAAAAAAAAAATACTAGAAGGGTACTCAACTGATTCGCCAAATTAGTTGTGTGGGAGTGTCTTCATACTCCTCCCTCGAAGAAGTTCAAGTCATAGGATAATGATAATACAGAGCCAGGCATGGAGTTCCAGAGTGAAGCTCCTCTTGCTCCACAGTAGTCGCATGAAAGCATGGAGGTGGTGGTGGCAGATCCGGCCAGCAGTTTTGTAACACCTTGCATTGGGAGGGTAAGGGAGTGCCAGGTGGAGACTCCAGAATGGGACACATATAGACGAAGAGTTAATATTCTTCAGGGCAGGTTCTCTCTCTCTCTCTCTCTCTCTCTCTCTCTCTCTCTCTCTCTCTCTCTCTCTCTCTCTCTCTCTCTCTCTCTCTCTCTCTCTCTCTCTCTCTCTCTCTCTCTCTCTCTCTCTCTCTCTCTCTCTCTCTCTCTCTCTCCTCTGTGTGTCTGTGTGTTTGTGTGTGTGTTTGATTACCGGTATCTACTAGTCGTATTTTTTTTTTTTTTATTTAGTTTCAAACACTTGTAACGTTATAAACTCTGCAACAGTAGCAACCTTCAGGCTGTTGTTGTTGTTCCTGCAGCTATCAACACCTCCTGCTGCGTTTTCATATAATGATGTGACTCCATCACATAAGGATTTAATTATAAAGTCACATTATATCGATGGATTACCTGTGTGTGTGTGTGTGTGTGTGTGTGTGTGTGTGTGTGTGTGTGTGTGTGTAAAAAATGTATTTCATATCCTAAAAGAAGTCAAACCTCAAAACCTCAAGAGAGAGAGAGAGAGAGAGAGAAGAGAAAGAGAGAGAGAGAGAGAGAGAGAGAGAGAGAGAGAGAGAGAGAGAGAGAGAGAGAGAGAGAGAGAGAGAGAGAGAGAGAGAGAGAGAGAGAATGCTTACTTCGGCGCAAGTGATGACAAGTGTATTTTTGAGAGAGAGAGAGAGAGAGAGAGAGAGAGAGAGAGAGAGAGAGAGAGAGAGAGAGAGAGAGAGAGAGAGAGAGAGAGAGAGGAAGCAATGTCATGGCAGATTGAAGACATGTTCATGTTTTTTCCAAGTCGAGGAAAAGATTTTTTTTTTACCCATTGTTCACGAAAACTAGACAAGGCTTCCAAGAACAACATATAACAACTCTAACGCCACACACTTGCTGGGCACCCTCGTGGCTCAGTCGGTATAGCACTGCCGCAACTCCTGCGTGGCGAGAGTTCGATCTCAAGCGTGGGGAAATTCAAGAAGTCAGTGCTATCACTGCGTGCCCCTGAGCCACGAGGGTGTCTTTTGTACTGTTATCAAGCCTGAAATAATACTACATCTGAAATAGGACTATCTTGAGCCATGTGCACTAATTCTGTTTTGTTTTGTTTTGTTTTTTTGGGTGGGGAAGTATCAAATTATTGGTAAATATAACAGTAATAACAACATTAATAATGGTAAAAGTAAATTTTCATGCTATTATATTTAAAAAAAAAAAGTATCAGTTTTAACACACACACACACACATACACACACCATATGATTTGTTTCAGTTTCAGTGTACAACATTTCATTTGTCACTATACCCGCCCTCTACTCTGTAACCTCCCAAGAACCTTGTGATTTTAATATGTACTATGTTTTCATCCTCATGGCTGCAAGCTAAATAAACCGCTTATTATTTTTATTATTATTTGTTTTTATTTATTTACTTATTTATTATTATTATTATTATTATTATTATTATTATTATTATTATTATTATTATTATTGTTGTTATTAATATTATTATTATTATTATTATTATTATTGTTGTTGTTGTTGTTGTTGTTGTTGTTGTTGTTGTTGTTATCATTATTATTATTGTTGTTATTATTATTATTATTATTATTATTATTATTATTATTACTATTATTATTATTATTATTATTATTATCTCTCTCTCTCTCTCTCTCTCTCTCTCTCTCTCTCTCTCCTCTCTCTCTCTCTCTCTCTCTCTCTCTCTCTCTCTCTCTCTCCTCTCTCTCTCTCTCTCTCTCTCTCTCTCTCTCTCTCTCTCTCTCTTTCCTCCCCCATGTGCTGCAAGACGTATTAATGACTAAATTTTCCCAGTAGCCCCCTGTCCATGCTGTTCATGATTATTGTGATTAGTCAGTCAGCGGCAGGTAGTGAGGATGTGGGTTGTTCACCCGTACCTATTACATTTCCCCGATGAGTACAATGACACCAAGGTGCAGAGAAAGCAGGAATGCCCACCTGTCCACTGCGGCTGAGCTGCACGCCGATCCTGAGGCACTACTTGTGGCTGCTCTCCATAAAGACGCATAGAGTTTTGCTGATAATCAGGTTGCTCTGTATGTACTCCAGGCTGTCTCTCCCACGAACTTCTAATCCAGTCTAACCTGACCAATGGTGTATTTTGGTTTCTTACTATATTTCACTCATTCTTCAATTTATATAATACAAGACACGGTAGTTATTCATATGAGAAGCAGAGTGCAGAAGAATCTAAATGTTTGCGAGCGTCTTGTGTACCTGCTGATCAAGTGTTCACTTAGCAAAACACATGATTTGGCGGGATCTAACCCTTTACACATGTGTTTTGTCTCATTTCTTTCTAACATTTTGACAAAACGATACACCTTTGGTCAAAACCATCCATTAAAAATTTCTAAAGAATTAGGTAACGTAAAGGCTCCATAGAATGCGCTCTTAAGGACACTTTGGACTGAGTGTTTGGTTCATGCATAGACCATTCAAATTATTGTTATGCAAGTTTCTTTTCAACTATTTTCAATCAGTTTATACTACTACTACTACTACTACTACTACTACTATTACTAGTACTACTACTAGTACTACTACTACTACTACTACTACTACTACTACTACTACTAGTACTACTACTACTACTACTACTGCTGCTGCTGCTGCTGCTGCTGCTGCTACCACTACTACTACTACTACTACTACTACTACTACTACTACTACTTCCAATAATAATAATGATAATAATAATAATAATAATAATAATAATAATAATAATAATAATAATAATGCACAGTAATAGTTTTCGCACTCGCCTATACGTGCAGCATTTGCCATTGTGCATTAGTAGAAGATCTATGTATGAACTCTGGTGTGGCCGTGACGGGGGTAAGTTAAACAGGAAGACAAGCCTCCCACCCGCCGACACAAGCAAGTTGTCTCCTCGTCTTTCTTCCCGCCAGTTGGGTTGTGCTGTCATGTGTTTGCAGTATAGTTGACATGATGGCAGTCGTGGATGTAGTGCCGCAGATGGATCACTGGTGGCGTGTATTATGACTGGTGGTGTAGCATTTCGTGTAATATTGTGATGGTAATGTTTTACTACATCCGCCTGCTAGGAAAGAACCTTTTCTTCTTTTTCTTTTTCTTCTTCTTCTTCTTCTTCTTCTTCTTCTTCTTCTTCTTCTTCTTCTTCTTTTCCAACTTTAAGTATGTGTTGTGATTTTTTTTTTTTTTCGGTAACTATCTTCATCACAAACCACAACATGCATGGAAGTATTAAATGCCAATACATTCATAACTTTTTTTCAGTTGTCCATTCTTAAATAACATTACAGCTCTGGGTAAATACTAATCACTAAAAGAATCAACCTAATTTCACCTGAAGCAGACAAAGAAAACATTATGATGACGCATCTAGGTCAGCCAGCGTCAAGGGTGAACGTACACTGTATACACATTTAGTCCGTGACTGCTGTATGGACGTGGTAAACTAGCCAGTGTCAGCGGTAACAAGAAACGCTCGCTCTGTAGCTTAACCATGTCAGTCTTTAGAAATATATCTTAAAATCAATTAATTCGTAATGGATATATATATATATATATATATATATATATATATATATATATATATATATATATATATATATATATATATATATATATATATATATATATATATATATATATATATATTTTATAATCGGTTTGAAAAATATAAATAGATGAATAAATGCTGGTACTCTGCATGAGTTAGGTGTAATAGAAGAAAATTATATCAATGCCAGTTCTGTCATCGCTCCGAGTATACGGTCTAGTAAATGTGGAAGATAGTGTTTATCCACATGTAGTTAGCCTTATAATAGCACTCTTATTACTTTTCAGGCTGCACGTCTAGAGGACATGTGATCAGGAGAAAAGAATTGGAGAACGTGAGCTTGGTGGGAAGAATACCTGGAGGCAAAGCAAAAGGAAGGCACAGAGAAAAACACGTATGAGTGATGGGAGGAGGCTATCATTTTTAATGTAAAGCCTCCAGCTACAAACCACAAGAAATGGAGAGCTGTGTTTTTCCATGGTTACCAACACTCTGCAGGACATGCCACTTCAGAAAGGCAAGACTCCATATTCTCAAAGACCTCGATTCCAGCTATTTTAACAAGCTCTAGTGAAAGTTATTTTCCTAGAGGTTTCTATAATTATAATAATAGTTTAACAAGGATTCTGCATCATCATTAGAAAAAAACATGGTCCATGGAAATCCGACTTATGATCAGAGTGGCCTTTGAATATAATCCTAACGGGAGAACAAAACGTTTCAGTACACAAGCCAAGCTGCGATGGTGTCAGTTTTGTGATTTTTGTGCAGTAATAGCTCAATATAAGCTTTGTTAGCGTAAGTTAAGCATCGTTCTTATCACAAAAGCAAAATTTTACCCATTCCTTGAATATAGGCATCTATTGCATCACACACGTAGTTTAATGTATTTGACTGTGTATTTCGTGAATTTAAGTTACGAGAGAGAAAATGAAGACAGGTAATTTAATTTATGTTGTATTCACAGACCAAGAATGCCAGACTGTCTTTGATCTGAAGTCGATCTAAGATCAGCATATTTGTCTATGAGTTACGAATTCGGCGACTTGCGGTTTACACGATTTTTTTTTTTTTTTTTTTTTTCTCCACGAATTGGGATTAACACGACTTGAAGTGTGGTAAACTTGGTTGAATTTACAAGAGGTTTTCACTTAACACGATCCAGCCTACCTGCTCATTCGCGTTCTACTACATACGTAAATAGTAGGAGAATTTTTTTTTCATTTTTTTTTTTTTTTATTCTGTTGTTTTAGCTTTTATTTAAATGAGATTGATAAACAAAGTTAAACTGTAAGAATTAGTATTATTCACTTACCATATACGTAATTAGATTTAAGGATGAAAATAATGCATTTTAACTTAAAAATATTTTAAGGACCTTTTTTTTTTGACACGATTTTTGTTTACACGATGTCTGGAAATCCGTATATACCATCCAAACCGAGAAGCACATGTATCCTTGAGTGTAGCAGAGCCTAAAAACGAACAAAAACGAAGAGGCAAAAGTAAGCAGGTCTTGCTGGCCTTGCGGCCTAAATTCATCAATGAGTAGATAGTCCATAACATTGCGTTCCAGTGTGGGTCCTTTTGGCATCACACAGGAAACAACACACACCAGTGAAGTTAGTAATCTCCCAAAAATAGCCATAGCCGAACCTGAGTCACGTTGCCATCAAGAAAACAGAATTAGTGCACACGGCTCAAGATAGTCATATTGCAGGTGTAGTATTATTGCAAGCTTGGTAATAATACGAAAAACACCCTTGTGGCTAAGGGGCACGCAGAGATGGTTCAAGATAGTCCTATTGCAGATTTAGTATTATTGCAAGCTTGATACAAAAGACACCCTCGTGGCTTAGGGGCACGCAGAGATAGCACTGACGTGCTGCATGAATTTTCCCCGGGCTTGAGATCGAACTCTCGCCACGCAGTTGTTGTGTCAGTGCTATACCGACTGAGCTACGAGGGTGCCCGGTAGGAATGTGACGTTATACTCGTATTTCTAGTATGTTGTTCTTGGAAGCCTCCTATTTTTCGTGAACAGTCCTGATAACGAAGTGGTTTAACTTTGCTACTTCATAAATTAATCATAAAACAATACTCGTTTTCCTCACTTGGAATCAACATGAACATATGTATCTGCTATGTCATTGCTTTCTCTCTCTCTCTCTCTCTCTCTCTCTCTCTCTCTCTCTCTCTCTCTCTCTCTCTCTCTCTCTCTCTCTCATCAAATCCGTATGTGATGGAACCAAACTTATATCAGAAAGCGCGGTAGGAAGGTCCACTGATGGCTGCAGCAACAGCAGCAACCTGAAGGTTCCTGCTGTTGTCGAGGCTCAAACAATATAAATTTTCGTTGTCCTTATAACATTACAAGTGCTTGAAACTAAATTATGATAAGTTATAACTAGTAAATACCCGTAAACACACACACACACACACACACACACACACACACACACACACACACACACACACACACAGTGAGAGAGAGAGAGAGAGAGAGAGAGAGAGAGAGAGAGAGAGAGAGAGAGAGACCCAGTCTGCCTGCCTGTCTGTCTACTTAATTTTCCTCTAAAACACTTATTTAAGTCGTATGTAAGTATTTTTTCGAGTGTGAAGCAGACGAAGAGACGAGAACGAGTTGCATCTGGGGTGCCGACCAGAAGGAAAATTATCTGTGATTGACGCGGTCAGTCTTGACCGTATGCCCTGATCTAACTTTTTTTTTTTTTACGCTTTTATGTTCGGTTACCCTGTCAGGACTAGGCCAGTGCCTCCTTAAAAAGAACTTTGGATTTGGGATGCCCTTCCTGCCCTCAGACCATGGCCAGAATTTGAACCCTTGCACCTGAGGACCCCTTGGCCCTCAAAGCGAGCGCATTTTCACTGTACCACGGCGGTCCCATTGAAGAACTGAACGTCTAAGAACAATACTGACGTGTTTTGATATTCATTTTAAAAGTCAATGCTTTGAAATTATACAATAATGATTGTGTCGTAACCCAAACCTCGTAAGTCCTTGGGGCGTGAGGCGCTGTAAGCATCTGTTATGCTTTCTTAGTGACGTTAGAGGACCTCAAATGGTAGATTGGGATAGTGAGTTACATTTAGGAATAGACACGTGCTGAAAATCTCCGTGTATTGGCTCCTTTGAGTAAAGCGACTGTCAGCATGCGCACTGTCTATCGGCATTTTTTTCTACCTGCAGTTATAATTCGTAAATGTATATTCACTGAACCTATGTAGTTAGTCTCCTTCACTCTGATATGAACGCAAAATTAATCATGTAAATGATCACACTCCGCTAAGAGTCCAAGGCTGTATTTTGAAACACTCACTCTCATCAGTGCTATTTTCATAAGGCATAGAGACTGATGATGCAAAGTTCTTGTTAAACTTAGCGTACAATCATGGAAACACTCTTGAAAGTCACAAAAACTTGTTCTACATCAATTGTGTTTTCAAACTATCTCACATGACGCCCCCTTCTTGTCTCTAACAAACCTACACGCAACTCTTTCCACGCCACTTTATTGTGTTTATCTAAAAGTATATTTTCCCAATATATATCTTAGCACTGTCAGAAAAACTTGGATTATAAAAGAAATAACAATAATAATAATTAGTACTCAAATAGTACAAGTGCAAGATATCTTGATAAACATTATTTTTAAAGGAACAAAAAAATCAAAATGGACTTGCACAATTCCACAAACTTAATCAGGAATTTGAAAACATGCATATACTATTTCAGAATATTCACAGCTCTGAAATTAACATACAGCAATTCTAGTAAACCACTAACTCCATGATATGCACAGTTTCATAAACTAAATATCAAAACATGAAGGCATGCCACGTAAGTTGTATCTTGAATTCTCGTTATACTGAAATGTATTAACACTTAACTCCAGTAAGTAAATCAAACCAACTGATTCCTACAGTTTCATAAACTGGTTATGAAACATACACGATATTTACAGTTCTCACAGTACTTAAATACAAGGACACTTGCACCAGTAAAAGACTGGCACTATATTGTACACTAAATGAGAAATATGAAGACGTGATGCGTAAATGATAATTCGAATTCTCATAGCACTGACATGTAGAACAACTTACATACTCCAATAAATGACAAACCACGACATGCGCTGCTCTACAAATTAAGTGTAAATTATGAAGACATTTCGAATTTCCATAATAGAGAAGTAGGAAAAAATATTGCTACATATGGCTTCAATAGCTTTCATTTCGGATGCTGCTGCTTTGTACGGGTATAAGGACAGATATATGCTCTTGGAGTATGTTTCATGATGTATTTTTAAACAATTATTTTTAGGCAGATGGTTTCACCTCCCTCCCACCTCGTGTATTCTCTTCACGCCCCCCTTCCCCTACCCCCTTTGGAAATGAGCCCCCAGTTAGGAAACCGCTGCTCCACAATTAGTCCGCCGAAACATTTAAAAATATAATTCCAGAGGTGCTACAGTATACAGTGTCATACAAGATTTAAGGAACGAGTTCAGGGAGATTGTTAATGTGGAGACTAATTTCCCTAGTTTACACTGGGTAGGCGGCAATAAGCCCCGGTGACTCCTTGGCTGTTTTCCCTTGAAGATGTGTGAGGTGTTTGTGTGACTATTGGTGAAGACCTTATCAATTCTTAACATAAGTAACGCAATCCAGTACTATGTATGTCCGTAGATATAGGAGGTGTAGCTAAGATCGACGAGAAGAGACAGATAAAAACAGGTGTACTTATTGCTGGAAATTGTTGAGTTACCTATGAAAACGTGTAGAAAACTGAAAATATTCTAGGAAATTACAGAGATTGAGGGGTATCTATAGTAACTCACTAATGTACCCAAATGAGATATGTTATCTTGATTAAGCCCTAAATAATTAATGTGTTGCAGGTAATGAGTCACAGATCTATATTCAACGTAATGATCCTCACTTCAGTCCTCAACTCTTACTCTACAGACACGATATTCTTGCCTGGGCAGCACTGAACGAGGTAGTGAACTGTATCTCATTATAAAATTCAATCGTAACTAATTTTGTGGTTAAGAGGAGTAGTTAATAGATAACTTTTGTTGTCTTTTCCAATCTGTTTTCATATTAACAAGAGCCGAATTACTAGGGAAGATTGGTAGTACTCTTGTCAGCCTATTCTAGCTTTGTAGAATGTGCCTAGGATTATAATAATGTAATTGTTATAGATGGATTTACAACCTACGATTCTCAGGCCGAGTTTCGAACCTTTTTTTTTTTCTCGTTTTCTTACAAGACGCAATGCCCCTCGCTTACTGTACGCAGTTTTTTTTTTTTTTTTCTCAATTTAATAAAGCCTTGGATACTACAAGGATTTTGGAGGGTGGATTAGAGAGTGTGAATTTCATGTACAATTTGAAGACTGGTTGATGTTAATTACTTTGAAGATTGTATTCTGTTAAGTGTTGGTGTCTTCCATCACAAAAACAATCCGTTTGATATTGAAATTTAGCATCAGACTGCGAATATGTGCGATGAATGAATTATGAGACCGTCATAGGAACATGCAAATGTGAAGTCATAATTTGAAGTGGGTACTAAATACTAATGTACATTCAGAAGCTTCATCAACCAGCTACCACTGAGCCAAAAAAAACAGGATCCCGGCTTTCTCTGTCACAGACTAACAAGTCAGGCACACACACCTTGAAGCTTCATAATCAGTTTTGCTATGCTCTTCTCGTTTTACTGGTCATATATGCTACATTTTACCGTAGTAATAATGCACTAATATTATACAGTGTTATTCATATTCTGTATTCAGTCATGAGAGTTTTACTGGAAGCTGGATCCACAGCAGCACGCCAATAACGTTACCAAGGTTCAACTCTTGATAAAATTCTTGGATAATGCTATCTTGCCATAAGTAGCAAGAATTTTTTTTTTTTATCACTAAGTAGCAGAAACACCCATCGTTGATCGGTTTCGCATGTAGCAAACTCATGAGTGTATATAAAATTCAAAGTCTCTCTGGCCTTCTGCATGTTTGTGTGTTAAATATAGAAAATTTGTTTACAAATCCTTCTAAGTTTCAAATTTGCGTTGTTATAAATCAACTGATTTCATAATTCATGACTGATAAAGAATTTTAAACTCTTCAGAACGATCAGGTGTTCATCCTCACAGTCTTTTACTGGATGAAAGAGCCCTAATTATATGCTTCTGTATACCACAAGTAGTAATAATTGTGGCCAAAATACAGTTTTGTATCAGCTTTTTCCTTCGAAGTTTCAAATTGAGGAAAAAGTTGCAAAGGGAATTAATTATATCCATCGAACTAACGGTGAGCTTACCTTAGTTCGATGTATATATATATATATATATATATATATATATATATATATATATATATATATATATATATATATATATATATATATATATATATATATATATATATATATATATATATATATATATATATATATATATATATATATATATATATATATATATATATATATATATATATATATATAATTCTCTTTGCAACTTTTTCCTTAGTTTGAAACTTGGAAGGACCTATAAGCAAAATCTGTCACAAACTATATTTGTAGTGAAATGATGCAAAGCATATGAGAATTTAAAGCAAATCAAGTGACTAAATTATAATTTTGTTAACTCTGTACAAACACTTCTCATTTTCAATAAAAATTTCACTGACCGACGGATGTAATGCTGACTTTTATGCTGACTTATTGGCTTCCTCAGTAAGTTTAATGCTCTTGAACTATTTATTCCGTTACGAATTCATATGAATGTTGATATGAGTGATATATATGTGAATAACAGAACCAAAATAAGAGAAAAAACCAAACCGAATAGAAATCCGGTTTTTCCAAATACTTGTTATCTATATTTTGAACATTATGTAAATCTAAAGACTTTGAATGGTGTCCGTTTCAACAGAAAACATTTTTTTCACTTTAGGGTGCATAGTACTGAGTTATAGATAGTGTTGTTAGTTAATTGCTTAAACATTACACAAGATTCAGCCTTCAGTTATTCCTCAAGTGTCTCGTGTAATTTTTTACACACGAGATACTAAAGAACTTTTCTCCATTAGATTATACACACTGAGTATTGCCACCTATGTGTGTGCTTCCAGCGCATTTTTACTTATTGAGAGCAACTGGAGTTATTGCAGTCAAAAATATTTCGAAATTAAGGAATTAGAAGATATCTAGAGTTGCATCATTGCTGTAAGCGGTGCTGTCAAAAGGCCTAGACATCGCAAAATCTTACGTGTTATCATCATCCGCATGAAGATATCTTGGCGAAATAGTGTTACTCTGTTGGCTAAGAAGAATTCCAAAGGCAGTACTCCCGACCAACAGAATGCTATAAGGCAGAAGTGAGCAGAGGATGACAGAATACTTTCTTGAAGAATGCTGTAAGAAAGCGATGGGGAGAGTATGGCAGGACGTTAACTGAAAAGATTGTTGCGAGAAAGGGACGAACAAGGATCACAGAATCCCTTGAAAATTATGGAATCAAAAGTATTTCGTCTCATCAAGTCCTCTTTTTCTCAAATCGACTGGCTTCAGCCTCTCTCTCTTCGTCACAAGGTTGCATCTCTTGCTATCTTCTCTCGCCATTTTCATATTAACTCCTCTGATCTTGCTAACTGCATGCCTTCTCTCTTCCCGGGTCCTCGTTGCACAAGGGTTTCTACTTTATCTCGCCTCTATTATCTACCTCCCTAATACAAGAATTAACCAGTATTCTCAAAATGTCATCATTTCTACTGGTAAACTTTGGAGCTCCCTGCCTGGTTCTGCATTTCCTCCTCCCTTTGACTTGGATTCTTTCAAGAGGGAGATTTCAAGATATTATTCCTCAAATTTTGGATAACCTTTTTGACTAAACTCTTTTGAGACTGGCACCTTCAGTGGGCCTTCTTTTATGCATTTTTTTTTTTTTTTCCCGTAGACCAGATTTTCATCATATATATATATATATATATATATATATATATATATATATATATATATATATATATATATATATATATATATATATATATATATATATATATATGGAGACTTCAATGTTCACCACCAGCTTTGGCTTTCCTAGTTCTGGTGAACTAGCCTACAACTTTGCTATCCTCCATGACCTAGAGCAATTGGTGCAACACCCTACTCGTATTCCTGACCGTCTTGGAGATGCGCCCAACATTCTTGACCTTTTCCTGACCTCTAATCCTGCTTATGCTGTCACCCTTTCTTCTCCGTTGGGCTCCTCCGATCACAATCTCATATCTTTATCTTGTCCTATCGCTCCAATCCCTCCTCAGGATCCCCCTAAGCGAAGGTGCCTCTGGCGTTTTGCCTCTGCTAGTTGGGGGGATCTGAGGAGGTATTTTGCTGATTTTCCTTGGAATGACTACTGCTTTCGTGTCAGAGACCCGTCTTTGTGTGCTGGGCGCATAACAGAGTTGATAGTGTCTGACATGGAGGCGTACATTCCTCACTCTTTTTCTCGTCCTAAACCTTCTAAACCTTGGTTTAACACAGCTTGTTCTCGTGCTACACATGATAGAGAGGTGGCCTACAAAAGGTACTTAAGCCTTCCATCACCAGAATCTCATGCACTTTATATTTCTGCCTGGAACCATGCCAAGTCTGTTCTCTAACTAGCCAAAAACTCCTTCATTAACAGAAAATGTCAAAACCTTTCAAGATCTAACTCCCCTCGTGATTTCTGGCATCTAGCCAAAAATATCTTCAATAACTTTGCTTCTTCTTTCCCTCCTCTATTTCAACCAGATGGCACCACTGCTATCACATCTATTTCTAAAGCTGAACTCTTCGCTCAAACCTTTGCTAAAAACTCTACCTTGGACGATTCTGGGCTTGTTCCTCCCTCTCCTCCACCCTCTGACTACTTCATGCCACGTATTAAAATTCTTCGCAATGATGTTTTCCATGCCCTCGCTGGCCTAAACCCTCGGAAGGCTTATGGACCTGATGGGGTCCCTCCTATTGTTCTCCGAAACTGTGCCTCCGTGCTTGCACCTTGCCTAGTCAAACTCTTTCAGCTCTGTCTGTCAACATCTACCTTTCCTTCTTGCTGGAAGTTTGCCTACATTCAACCTGTTCCTAAAAAAGGGTGACCGTTCTAATCTCTCAAACTACCGTCCTATTGCTTTAATTTCCTGTCTATCTAAAGTTTTTGAATCTATCCTCAACAGGAAGATTCTTAAACATCTATCACTTCACAACCTTCTATCTGATTGTCAGTATGGATTCCGTCAAGGCCGCTCTACTGGTGATCTTCTGGCTTTCCTTACTGAGTCTTGGTCATCCTCTTTTAGAGATTTTGGTGAAACTTTTGCTGTTGCCTTGGACATATCAAAAGCTTTTGATAGAGTCTGGCACAAAGCTTTGATTTCCAAACTACCCTCCTACGGTTTCTATCCTTCTTTCTGTAACTTCATCTCAAGTTTCCGTTCTGACCATTCTATTGTTGCTGTGGTAGACGGTCACTGTTCTTCTAAATCTATTAACAGTGGTGTTCCTCAGGGTTCTGTCCTGTCACCACGCTCTTCTTATTATTCATTAATGATCTTCTAAACCAAACTTCTTGTCCTATCCACTCCTACGCTGATGATACCACCCTGCACTTTTCCACGTCTTTTCATAGACGTCCAACCCAACCCTTCAGGAGGTAAACATTATCACGCAGGAAACCCACAAAACGCTTGACTTCTGATCTTTCTAAAATTTCTGATTGGGGCAGAACAAACTTGGTATTGTTCAATGCCTCAAAAACTCAATTCCTCCATCTATCAACTCGACACAACCTTCCAGACAACTATCCCCTCTTCTTCAGTGACACTCAACTGTCCCCCACTTCTACACTGAACATCCTCGGTCTGTCCTTTACTTATAATCTGAAATGGAAACCTCACATCTCATCTCTAGCTAAAACAGCTTCTATGAAGTTAGGTGTTCTGAGACGTCTTCGCCAGTTTTTCTCACCCCCAGCTGCTAACTCTGTACAAGGGCCTTATCCGTCCATGTATGGAGTATGCTTCACATGTCTGGGGGGGTTCCACCTAGACAGGGTGGAATCAAAAACTTTTCGTCTCATCAACTCCTCTCCTCTAACTGACTGTCTTCAGCCTCTCTCTCACCGCCGCAATGTTGCATATCTAGCTGTCTTCTACCGCTATTTTCATGCTAACTGCTCTTCTGATCTTGTTAACTGCATGCCTCCCCTCCTCCCGCGGCCTCGCTGCACAAGACTTTCTTCTTTCTCTCACCCCTATTCTGTCCACCTCTCTAACGCAAGAGTTAACCAGTATTCTCAATCATTCATTCCTTTCTCTGGTAAACTCTGGAACTCCCTGCCTGCTTCTGTATTTCCACCTTCCTATGACTTGAATTCTTTCAAAAGGGAGGTTTCAAGACACTTATTCATCAATTTTTGACCACTGCTTTGACCGTTTTATGGGACTGGCATTTCAGTGGGCAATTTTTTTATTAGATTTTTGTTGCCCTTGGCCAGTGTCCTTCCTACATGAAAAGAAAAAAAAATGTCGCTGCCCAGCTGTCACAAGCCGCAGACTGTTGATGCTCGCCATTGTTCTCTAAGGAAGTGTCAACGAGGACTACGCCCAACTGTACATTTCCTGAGGAAGTGCCTAAGCTTTCGTTTATATAGAGGTTACTGTATCATCTATTTTCCCCCTTTTCCATTCCTTGTCGAACCAAACACATTGAATTTCCCTGTGAATAGTAAGGACCAATCAACTTCGCTGAGCACGTTCCCTATCCAATCAGCGGGCAGGAGGCGTCTAAGCCGGCCATCATTGTTTACACTCCAGCCTGACTTACACCTTTTTGATATGTTGCGGACTCGGTGTACGGTGAGCTCCTTATTAAAACAATTTATTCTAACACGCAAGAGAGATACGAGTGTTATGGTTATTAGTTCAGGACTGACATGATGTATTTTTCCCTGAATGAAGTGTCCCATAAAGTGTATTCCCTTTGTTGTGGTTTTGCTCGGAAATATGAAGTGTTTTGTGGGAACATTTATCTCTTCGCCTGCCTGCTTTGTATTGATGCTAAATGAGGCTTTTGTTATTGCGTCTGCCCTGTGTAATGATATGGAATACTGGAGTGGTTGTCAATACAAGTATACTATTCTGTATTGCATGAAGGAATAATGTAGGATGCAACTTGCCAAAACAATTGCTGGCGAGGGAGTTTATCGAGTTTGGGAGTGTTTAGCTCAAATTAGTCACTACCTCCAAGTTATAACCCCAATAGTTGCCCCTAAGTTAGTGAAATCACTACAGGCTCAGCATTAAGGCAAACCTCAAATAACCTAATGAGTGCCCCAATTTCACCTAACCTAGCGTGTGGACTTAGGGTTTTTATGGAAATAGCCCTGGCCTACCTATTTTGAGGTGGTGAACATTATTTCTGGGGAAAATTATGAGGCTTTTCAGATTGTGATCAACACAGTTAAGAGATCAGCTGTGAAATTAAAGAACTAAATTCATATAAACCTAACCTAGTCCTCAGATAGAAACAGCAATGTTGTTTCAACATTATCTGTAATAGCCTAAGAGCAACTGTAGACACTGAGAACTTGATCTTTTAGCCTTAAAGTTGTTTTTCTGAAATTGTTTTCTTTTATGTTTTCATATTTTTTAATACCAGTGTGACATTTTTTTGGTAAAGTTGATGGTTATTCATAAATTGTATGTGGTTCTTGATAATGATTCTCTTAAACAATGGGTCATTTCAACCAGTTTTATCTTAGGTTATGAAACATTGCTGTTGTTTTTACTTTACCCAAAATACGTTACCTCTGTTTTTTAGTTTTGACAGTAAGACATTTCATCTGCCTTTATTTTATGCCACAAGACACTCTGGCTGTTTATAAATTAGCAGGAAGTAAACATTTCATCCATTTTTTTATTAGGTCATAAAAATTTTGAGCTATTTTGAACTTAAGACAAATTTTCAACAATTTTCATTGTAAGGTGTAGAAATTTTCAGCCATTTTCAGTGTAGGGTGTAGAAATTTTCAGCCATTTTCAGTGTAGGATGTAGAAAATTTTCAACCATTTTTAGCTCAGAATGTATTTTTTTAGGATGGGGAAATTTCTAGCTATTTTTAGTTCAGGCCTTGAAACATTCAGGCTGCAAGACATTTCAGTCATTTTTGGTTTAGGTTGTTAACAATTTCAGCTGTTTCTGTTTTGAGCTGCTAAACATCTCTGCAATTTTGAGTTTAGACTAAGTTTTGGTGTTTATGAGTTATGGATAAAAGACTGCAGATTGAGTTTTGTTAGGATAAAGAGAAGTAAGATTAGGGTAGGATTAAGCTAGATTGAATAAATCTCTCTCTCTCTCTCTCTCTCTCTCTCTCTCTCTCTCTCTCTCTCTCTCTCTCTCTCTCTCTCTCTCTCTCTCTCCTCTCTCTCTCTCTCTCTCTCTCTCTCTCTCTCTCTCTCTCTCTCTCTTCTCTCTCCTCTCTCTCTCTCTCTCTCTCTCTCTCTCTCTCTCTCTCTCTCTCTCTCCCTCTCTCTCTCTCTCTCTCTCTCTCTCTATGTACCTTTGCTTTCAGAGATGAGTGGTGATTGCAGGGTGAGTGTGGTGTGTGTTGAAGACCAGGAGAGTGGTAACACTAAAATTACTGCTGCTACTACACCCACTGATGGGACAACTTTTGCCACTGATGCTACTATTACTACTGGTACTACTTCTATTACGGCTGGTGCTACCACTACCAGGTATTGATGCAGGTGGCAGTAGTGATGCAACCATAGCATCTGTATGTGTGTGTCTGGTGAGTATGTAATAGCAATAATTATGATAATGATAATAATGATAATGTTAGGATTTGACCTATTATTGCACACACACACACACACACACACACACACACACACACACACACACACACACACACACACCACACACACACACACACACACACACACACACTCTGCCTCATGGCTCAGTGGTAAAGGGGCCGAGGTCTGTGTTGTCCACTATAGCTGATGTAGGGTCGAACCCCATTAGGGGCTGGTCACCTCTAGGGTTTTTCCCACTGACAAGCAGGGCTGTTACTTTCCACCCTGACCAGGGGGAGGGGGTGTGTGGTATGTGAGGTCACATTCTTAGCCAGTGCACTGAGAGGGTAACAGCTGGTGATTGCAGGTCCACTCAAGATCAGGCCTTGGTGAATTACACACACACACACACACACACACACACACACGTGATATTAAGGGGATACAGCCAAAAAAAATTACTTAGAGAAGAGAAGATGAAGAGATGTAGAAATACAGTCCTCCATATGGGTCAGTAGACTACTGCAATGCATTATTGGAGAGAAGTGGTGTGTGCAAGAAGTATGCAGAACTTTTTAAAAGTATGATAATTTGATAAGAAAATAAGAGATATGAACTTGACTCAATTTAGTAAATATGCAAATTGATACAAGTACATAAATACACTCACAAAATGGGAACTAAAATCAAGGAACAAAGGAACAGAAACCAGGAAGTTTGTTGGCATTTGTGTGGGTTTTTTTTCTAGCAAACTGTACCATCTACTTAATTTAAAGAGTGATGCAAAGAACAAGTAAGAAGAGAAAGAAGGAAAACCTCAGATTCCCACCACATCACACAAAGCACACTAACACATGTAGAACTTCACATAAAACATACCCTGATATCTTGCATCTCTCACCTATCACAAGAAAGAAGGAAAACCTCAGATTCCCACCACACTACACAAATAGATCTTAAACACATGTAATACATCATATAGAGCACCGTAATACCTTGCATCCATCACCCCTTCTCAAGGTGTGCGACAAACATGTGAAGGAGGCATCAGCATCACACTTACAGCAGCTCCTCCATGGCTCGGGTTCCTCCACATCCCACCCACTGCAGCCCCCACTGGCCCCCCTGCTGGAGGAGGCCATCAAGACACCCCTGCAGCAGCATGAGGTGAGGGGGATGTGCTACTGCTGCTCTTTACTATTTTGTTTCACTATTTTTGTTTACTATTTTAATTTGAGGAAGAAATGGTATAGAAAAAAAAACAAGAAGTTTATTAAGAGATGAGCATAAACCTTTTTATTTTTTATTGTATTTTCTCCCTTGTTTGTTTTTATATATCAGTGTTTTAGTAGAAGCATTTCCTCTTCTATTTGTTTCTTGCTTATAATGCTTTTTTTTTTTTTTCTTTATATATATATATATATATATATATATATATATATATATATATATATATATATATATATATATATATATAGTATATATATATATATATATATATATATATATATATATATATATTGTTTTCTTAATTTTTTATTATGTATTTAATGGACTAGTTGCCCAAGAAAAGTATTAGTGCATATTATGTGCCAATGGATTCATAAGCAGGTAAAATGTCATCCCAATAATACTAATTTCACAGAAAATTACCAAGAAATATGTTAATGTAATGTTTAAAAGTTACATTACTGCAAAATGTTTTATGATTGGTGGTGATGACAATGTTTACCTTGGGCCCAGCCACTTGGGTGGGAAAAATAAATTGTGTATGCCTGAGAGGAAGAAAAGTAAAAAAAAAATATTGAGATTATTGTTTGAGGAGGAAAACATAGAAAGAAGGAAACAAATATTATACCAATTTTGGAAGAAAAGAGAACAGTAAGGAAGAGAAACATCAGGGAAGCACTGTTGGATGAAGCCATCTTCCTGACAGCAACCAAAAGTATTGCTGATTGTTCATCTTCAAACAGTTCATTTCCTCTCCCTCATGTAAATGACAATGATTACACATTAGATTTCATTCCTTCTACAAATGATGAAGATGACAATGGTGATACTGATGAGCTAGCATTCCATTTAATCCAAAGAAGGGTTATGAAGGATCCAGGTAGTTATATTGGTATGCATAAAGACCATTTTTACATACTTGATCTTGCTGAACGAATTCCATACTCTGGCAGTGCAATAATCTTAACCAGAAAAGATTGCGTGCTGATGGTATTGACAATCATTTGAACAGGTATTGCAGGCTACATCATTGTAGATATATTTGGTGGAAGCAAAAGCTGGTTAAGCCATACATTTGCTTGTTGCCTGCTAGTCATGGCTACCTGCCTGAAAGTTTGCTGGCCACCTTTTGAAGTAATGAAGCAACATCTAAATTCATTTAGAGCTTACTACCACAGTGTTGAAGCAGTAATAAATTGTTTTGAAATTGAAATAGAAAAGCCTTCCTGCAATATGCCCCAGAGTATGAATTGGTACAAGAAATGTAACACTACGAAGTACTTGATATCTTGTACTCCAAGTTGACTTATAAATTTGACTTCAGTTGGCAGACCTGGTCACTGCATTAACATGGAACTGTTGCAGGAATCAGGTTACTTAGATAATTTAAAACCAGGAACTAATATTTTTGACTGACCAAGGTTTCAAGGAAGTTGGAACCCATCTGGTAGCTAGAGGTTGTCATCTTGTAAGTCCAAAAGTGTATCAAAGGATGAAAAGTTGTCCACTCATAATGTGTTCCAAATGAAATCTATTGCAGGCAAAAGGAGCCATCTTGAGAGTAATCCCTCATGTAAGAGTATTCAAGCTTTTAGAAATATATTACTGCATCTGCTTGTCTGTGGTGGACTTGTTGGATGATATTGTAAACATAGTTTGTTAGCAAGTCAGCTTTCAAGGGCATATTGTTAGGCTGTGATTGACCTGTATGTGTGGAAAATCACAATGTGTGTGTGTGTGTGTGTGTGTCGTGTGTGTGTGTGTGTGTGTGTGTGTGTGTGTGTGTACACAGTGACTTGTCAGACTACATTTACAGTCACTTTTCAACTTTTCTTCACCTGCAATAAATTTACATCTATCAAAACACTATTGTAATTGCTTAAAATTTACTTCAACATGAATAGTAGGATCTGAAGAACCCATAATACAGGTTTGTCTTACTTGCCCTTTGCTTGGCCTAGTTGCCAATCCAAGGTGTGACATCACAGTAGGATGGTGGACCATATTCTATTGAATTATTCTTATTACTGTTTTATGTCACTAATACAAAGTTTTTGTAGAATTTATATATACTGTGTCACTTTATAAATATGGCAGAACATATTTCTTCAGTCATCTCATGAACTGAAATTTATTTATTTCTCTCTCTCTCTCTCTCTCTCTCCCTCTCTCTCTCTCTCTCTCTCTCTCTCTCTCTCTCTCTCTCTCTCTCTCTCTCTCTCTCTCTCTCTCTCTCTCTCTCTCTCTCTCTCTCTCTCTCTCTCTCTCTCTCTCTCTCTCTCTCTCTCTCTCTCTCTCTCTCTCTCTCTCCAGATAGAGTTACATCGCCTCTGTCGCCGTTGCTTCCGCCTGTTGGAGGAGCTGGATGGACTGAGGCAGAGGTCTGAGGTGATCAAAAACTCCCTCTCAACCTGGTACAACAAGTCCCTGCTAAGACGTCTTAACCTACAAACTGCTGAAGATGTCATTCTAAGTATGTGTGTGTGTGTGTAGTTGTATTTAACTACAGCACTGTGATATTGTTGGATGAACAGTCCATGGTTTACCAAAAATATGCTATACAAAACAACATACCTTACGGAAGAAATTTAATGATGCTAGATTGACCTGAGAAAATAGTCCTAAAAATTGTTTGTGTAGTAATGGTGCAGCACCACCTTCATGCACTGCCTCCTTGTTTATCTTATTCATCATTCATCACAACATTTACACAAAACCCAGTAGCACACAGCACTCAGTAAACTTGGTGCTGGCTTGAGTTGGACTCTTGGCAAATGATAAAACATTTCAGTCATGATAGAGTCTTGTCATATGTGCCAGCATGATGATTACCACCTCTCACTTCTGCTGGCCTAAACCACTGCAGTGTTCTGAGTGTGACATAACATCAGAGTGCTGCTACAGAAGGAATGATGACACAAGTAAACCTGAGTGGAAAAAAAGAGAAGCCAAAAGCAAGGCAGAGCAGCTGTGGGTGGAGGTACTGCCATACAATAACTGTTCCTTGACACACTCACATGCTGGAACAATGCAATACACCCTATTATAATAATGGTGACAATTAAGTAATGGAGGATGTTAACAATGTAACTAACACAATGAGCCTGACTGTCATTGATGGGGAAAAAAGTGAGGCTGAAGGGAAGGGTTGGCCACCATAAAGAAGGGTGAGAGCATTGGTGTTCAGTGGCAGCAGTGCTTTGATACCAACACCTGTTTCACCCACACTCATACACCATCACATAAAGGATAAAAACTAAAGAAACACTGTCAGCAGTTTATCCATATTGTATCTCCTGGTATCTGATAATGATTGGATAATGTCAGTGATGTGGTACCCAGATACCTGAAAAGAATCATGATATGATGGATTGATGAACTTTTGGCTGGAAAATAAACCAAAAAACAATGATTGAGCCTGTCTTTAGGGAAAAGCATTCATCAAGTGCAAAAATGCCTAGTTAACTGCAAGCCCAGTGACAAAGAGGGATGCACGCACTCCTTGTATATATGAGGCACTTTCCAGGTACCTAACATGTTGGTCTTGTACTTCCTTGCTATACATGAATCATGCTGTTCCAAAGTTTGCTGTATGTAATGGTAATGAAGTAGTTGTACAAATAGCTCTGGCTTAGTTTTGTCATCATTCTGTTTGTTTCTACTGTATTCATCAGTTTTTCCTTCAGTTCATATACAGTCCTTGCCTCTAGCACTATTTAGTATGTTCTAGGTGTCTGTATTCTCAGGAAACTACATAACTTAAATATTTTATGTTTTCAACTTCTGTCTTCCCAAGCATTTAGTATATCTTTGTCTTTCTGATATTGGATCTTACTTTTTTCATTCATTTCATATATTTCTCTCTCTCTCTCTCTCTCTCTCTCTCTCTCTCTCTGAGTATTGTCTTTTCCACTTCTTTTCAACTCTTCATAAGCTAGGTTCTCCAAGTCAATCTTAATCTTAGTTACTTTTCCTTTCGTGTATAATATACACGTGAGTACAACCTTACCTGTACACACCGGTCTCACCTTATCCATGTCTCCACACAGAATCTGTGGAACCTGAAAGTGGAAGCTTGGCAACAAACAACCAAACAGAGAATGTTGCTGAACCAAGCATCTGTCTTAAGGAGGAGGCAGTGTCAGATGAAGAGGCAGAAAATGTGTTCCAATTTGAGGAAGAGGAAGAGGAAGAGTTGAGGCCTGAGGACCAGGGTATCCGACCTGATGACCCAGAGTTTAACCCAGCCTATGATAATGCCTGGCTTGTGGGCCGTGGCAGTAGGGGGCGAGGCAGGGGCCGTGGCCGGGGAAGGTGTGTATGTGCAGTGTGTTTATCTGGGTTTATGTGAGTTAGTTTTACATCTGTTGTAGATTGGCAGCATTTAAATTGGTTGTTATAACTTTACTGCATTCATCTAGTTGTAGTTATAGGCTTTCTGTTATTTTTTTTATTTATTTATTTTTTTTTTTTTTTTTTTGTCTCCCTATCAACTGTTATCTGGCTGGATGTTCCTTGCATGTACCACTTCAGCATCAGATAATGTAGTAGTAAGAGTGTGTGTGTGTGTGTGTGTGTGTATGTGTGATACCTAGATACGTATGTGAGGTACAGGGTAAGAGCTGCACCAGGCTCATGCTGTCCTGTCTCCATATTAACTTTTATCCAAATTTTCTTTAAATTTATGGATACATAAATACGGTTTATCTGAAAGTTCAGTTTATCTGATTATACACGTTTTTGGCTGGTTTCTATGTGCACATGCATGTACGTTTATTGTTATTTACAGTATATTTGTTAGCGCATCATAAGCCCTAAGATAGATATTTACAGCATATTTTGTTATTACACACTATACACATTGCACTAACTGGTCACTTAAGAGTTCACCTAACTGTACACAACACATTGGCCACATAAGAGCTAACATAACATTATGCACTGTACTACTCGTATACTTTTGCTTGTCACTCAGTCTGAGTCAAAGATGGCTGGTGGCTCTGGCGTGATTGGGAATGGAGTGGAGCTGGGCAGACTGGCTGAGGAGGTTAATAAGGGCATTCTGATTATCTGATATTTGACTTATTCCGGTTCAATTTAGGGAGGTTTTACTGTAGTTGCCTTCTGTTTCTCTCATACTTTTTTCCAAACTTCATCACACGACATTTCTTGGAATTAAATTCCATGTTCCACCTCATTGACCATTCTTATCTTAATTGTCTCCATTCAGAGCTTCACAGTCTTCTTCATTTGTTACTTTTCTCATAATCTTATCATCATCAGCAAAGACTCATGTAGCCTGTCACCCCTTCCATCATATATATAGTCTATATATATAGTAATACCTCAGCTTTAGTCATTTCAAGTTTAATTTTCTAAGATATGTCAGTTTTTCATGAAATATTATATAGAAAAATAAAACTCGCCATAGGTTGTTTTACTCAAGTTTACATCAGCCATTAAAAAATATCAGAAACAGCAAAACACTAAAATAACAATAAACATATAAAAATGATTTTATAAGTGAATATCAAAATAATATATATACATGAGGGGTATTCATTAAAGATTTCCCCTGACCCACTTCCCATGGACTGAGTGAAATGAAACTTGGCAGAGTTGTTATTCTTTCTCTACATAGGTACCACCAAGAGTGACACACTTCTATTGCTTTATGCAGCTGTGAAAACATTGCCTCTAGAAGTCTGCAGGTTGCGTCAGAAGCCACGACTTGACCTCAGAAAGAAGTGTTTCATTGTCTAAGAAGAGCTTGCCCTTCAAAAATAACTTCATGATTGGAAAAAGGTGGAAGTCAGATGGTGCAAGGTCAGGAGAGTAAGGGGCGTGAGGAAGAATTTCATAGCCGCAGGACCGTGCTTTTGTCTGGCCAACATGCACATTGTAAACCAGGATGTTGTCTTGCAGGAGGCGGACCCCTTTTGTCGTCTCTTGGTTTTGATGGCTTCCCACAATTTCTGCAACAGTGAAGCATAGTACGTCCCAGTAATTGTGGTACCCTTTGCCAGGAAATCCATCACTACTCTGCGCTGGTCCCAAAAGACTGTGAGCATGACCTTGCCCACCGAGGGTTGGACACGTGCCTTCTTTGGAGGTGGTGAGTCATAATGCTTCCACTGCTTTGACTGGGCTTTGGTCTCTGGATAATAGTGATGGATCCAGGTTTCATCGTGCGTGATTAGTCTGTCGAAGAACTCCTCCTGGTTTTCTTGGCACATGGTCAAAAGAGCCTGGGAGCACTGGACTCATTCCAGCAACCTTGGAACCCATCATGCAGACAACTTCCACATGTGCAAATGGTTATGTATGATTTTATCCACAGACCCCACACTGATCTTGACATCTTGGGCTAGTTGGTGAATGGTTATGTGGTGATCCTCCAAAATGGCAGCCTCCACTTGCCGGATGGTGTCTTCATCAATGGTGGACTGTGGTCACCCAGGAATGGGAGCCGTTTCCACCAATGTCCGACCACACTTGAACTGACAATGCCAGCACTTGACAACGTCATACGATGAGCCTTGTCATACGATGAGCCATCCTCCCTATAAGTATCTTTCATCTCATCGAAAGTCTCCTTTGGTGTGCAGCTTCTCAAGTACAGGAACCTGATGACCGCTCTGCATTCAACTGGCTCCATTATCACACCTTATTCCACCTTAGCACCTGTAAAAGAGAAACAAATATGAGTTCAGAGCAGCAAATTACTACATGACCTATAGAGATATGTATTATTATACATGTGCAGTTTCAGCCTCCTACAATAACTAGACGTAGGTCAGGGGAAATCTTTAATGAACGCCCCTTGTATATATATATATATATATATATATATATATATATATATATATATATATATATATATATATATATATATATATATATATATATATATATATATATATATATAATCATTTAAAAACAAGGAAATTAGCATAATAATGTGCATAAAGCAGGTGTTCATATTTCAAATTCCTGGCGACAGGTGGCACTTACATGTTGTTTTCCACGACACCGATTTTGAATTCAAACTATTATTCACATTTGTGCTTGCTGTTGATGTTCTTTCAATTAGAGAGAGGTTCAAGTTATGAGCAAGATACATTCCAGAAGGCTGCTTGTAAGTTCTTTTGCTCATAACTCATCATAATTTTTCAGTATAAAGAATGTATCATATGTTCTGTAAACAACGTAATGCTTGCTTACTGGATACCATGAGAGAGAGAGAGAGAGAGAGAGAGAGAGAGAGAGAGAGAGAGAGAGAGAGAGAGAGAGAGAGAGAGAGAGAGAGAGAGAGAGAGAGAGAGAGAGAGGCCACCTTGCCATATGGGTGATGTGATACTACTGAGTAGTGACAGGCTTGAGGCCTCTGCCAAATGCAAGACTCGAATATGCCAGGCGTATGACCCAGGTTAAAATGACACACACACACACACACACACACACACACACACACACACACACACACACACACACACACACACACACACACACACACACACACACACACACACACACACACACACACACACACACACACACACACACACACACACACACACACACACACACACACACACACACACACACACACACACACACACACACACACACACACACACACACACACACACACACACACACACACACACACACACACACACACACACACACACACACACACACACACACACACACACACACACACACACACACACACACACACACACACACACACACACACACACACACACACACACACACACACACACACACACACACACACACACACACACACACACACACACACACACACACACACACACACACACACACACACACACACACACACACACACACACACACACACACACACACACACACACACACACACACACACACACACACACACACACACACACACACACACACACACACACACACACACACACACACACACACACACACACACACACACACACACACACACACACACACACACACACACACACACACACACACACACACACACACACACACACACACACACACACACACACACACACACACACACACACACACACACACACACACACACACACACACACACACACACACACACACACACACACACACACACACACACACACACACACACACACACACACACACACACACACACACACTACATATATTTATATATATTTATATATTATATATATCTGCCCACAGAGGAAGGGGTCGTGGAAGAGGTAGGGGAAGGGGAAGGGGAAGAGGCAGAGGTCCTGGAAGGCCACCAAAGAATGCCAAAGATGTTTTACCAGAGGCTGTGGCAGGAGAGTCACTTGGAGAGAAGTTGGGTGAACTGGTAACCAAGATGTTAGGTGGGTATATGTGATTTTACTGTTCTTGCAAATGAGTGTAGTAGTAGCAATAGTACTGTTACATACTACTGTTACAGGGAATTGTATTTTACAAATGAGTTATAATCTTTTATAAGATTGCAACTAAAACTAAAAAAAGTATTGTGTATCAGAATTACTTGTAGATTTTGAATATTTTTTAAAGCCTTTAAAGTTTTTCATTATGATGATTTCAGTTTTCTGTTTGTAAATACAAATTCTGCAGAAATCAGGACAGAGGACAAAATTGCTTTTCCCTTCATATAATGATAATGTTTTTAAGTTATTATCATCCCTATTGTAATTCATGCGAGCATACCTGGGTGACATTCCCACAAGAGGGAAAGCCAAGACTTATGATAATGATGGTAATTTTATATAATGTCATTACTAAGAAACTTTTTACAATATAGAAATGAATGCAACAGTTTATTTTACAATATCTCTCTCTCTCTCTCTCTCTCTCTCTCTCTCTCTCTCTCTCTCTCTCTCTCTCTCTCTCTCTCTCTCTCTCTCTCTCTCTCTCTCTCTCTCTCTCTCTCTCTCTCTCTCTCTGGAATTTGATCAATGATAATATTGGTGACTATGATGGTGGTCTTGATCAGAATAACATTTCCATCCCAACAGAGGGAGAAGAGGAGGAAGAGGAAGAAAATGAACAAGTTTTGCCCAGAAGAGAAGACATACTGGAGATCAAGAAGGAACAAGGAGAGAGAGAGGATAAGGATGACCAGGAGAATAGTGAAGAAAGGCCATCTAAAGTAAGTTGATCATTCTAACAATTAGTACTCAGTCACTGCTGTAAAAGTTAGCAATGCTTGTTTTGTCGTCATACAATCTTATCTGATTGTAAACAACTATTTTGCCTTATCTCCATATTTTTTCCTGATATTAGAAAGCATAACCTCACATTCTCTCAGGACAAGGATTTTGGAAATCTTTCTTAATTTTTATGACAGATTAGCTGTTAGATATATAGGTGTTGTATTTTACAAATTGTTTGCTTATTTAAAACCTTAGATTGGAAGTGACTAGATTTGTTCATTACACTTTGGCCAGATTGTTTATGACTAAAGGACCACCATCTGAGAAAATGCTTTGTGGTGTGTCTGCCAGTTCCAGGTAAGGTAAGGCTTTGGGGTATCCAGTGGTGTACTTGTTACATGTTAACCATTTGATGCACTATTTAGCTAGATGGTGATCTAGATAAGCCAAAACAAAGCCAAATACCCTAAATTACTAGAATTGCTCCATCAATTCAAAAATATTGCGGACTCCTTTTGGTGCTAGTAATATCCTTGAAAATTATGTTCTAAACCTGCACTGCAGCATTTGGTGAAGCTTGAGGAATAAAAAGTAACCTGTGAATTTCAATTAATTCTTAGTATAATTTGGCTGTGAGACAAAGTTTATGAGATTTTGAGATGGATTCAGATAGCTACATAAATCCTGGGTTTTGCAACCTCCAGATTTTCTCTTCAGGTATTCCTTCTCTTCTGATTTTCTTTTATGCAGATTTTTTTTCATTTGATTGGTGGTTTGTGTTTTTTGACTGCTTTCTGGTTTTGTTATGTACTAATAGATTATATGGGTTTCATAATATCCACAGCAATAGGTGGTCTGTCAGTCCTCGGCATTTTCCATTAAGGTGCTTTGTCTTTACCTTTCACAATAGTGATGGATAACAAAACTAATAAGATTTCTTTATTTTTAGAGCTTTACCTTGCAACTTAATCTGCCCTTAGTGATACTATATGTGTCACAAAGAGAAGCAGCAGATGCTGGTGGTGGTCATGGTTATAGAGAGATTGTACAGTCTTACTTGTTCACACAGTTTCCTTGATCTTGTGCTGTGTGTACAAGGGGCAGTTGATGGTGGAGGTAATGTTGTAAAGGGATGTTTGTTTGCAGTGGTTGTAGTTTAGTGGAGTCTCCTTGTTTCAGGGGATGACGGTGGCAGCAGTCAGGGAGGGGGGTCAAGGGGAGGAGAGTGATATGCCACAGCTGTGCCAGTGGTGTGGTGTGATATCAGCCTCACCCTGTGAAGCAGCCCTCCACACTGCCACCCACACTTGCCCCCAGTGTGGCCTGGTGGTGACGCGACCCAGTGCCCTGCCCTATCATCTGCAGGTGGTACATGGGGTAGGGCAGGGTGGAACGAGACATTGTCACACCTGTAGTAAGTGTGGCCGGCAATATGCATCAGCTGGTGGTCTACATAATCACTTTTTGGCAGCCCATTCTGGTCGTGTGTACAAATGTGGCCAATGTGACCGAATATTTACTCATCCACGGAACTTAGCCAGCCACCAGGTGCGGCATAAAGACCGTCGGGTGTGCTGTCCACGCTGCCCTGCCAAATTTTTCTTGCGTGAAGAGCTTCACAAACACCTCAATCAGGTACACCGTCGCTGCCGTCCCTACACATGTCACGTTTGCGGTCGGTCTTTCTGTCAACGCTCTGTTTTGCGACATCACCGTACTATTCATGCTACACCTAGCCCTGCTAGACCAGAAATACACCCTCCCACCCCTCCTCCAGCCCTTCAGTCAGACAGGATTGTAATGTCCAGTAGCTTAGACACCACTCACCCTTCTACTTCACACCCAGTACACCCTTCCAGTTCACTACCCACTAACTCATCTAGTTTAAACTCAGCATATCCTTCTAGCAGTTTACACATGACACACCCTTCCAATTTACACTCCTTGCAACTTTCAAATTTATATCCCACACATCCTTCCAACAGCTTGCAGCCTAGCATCATCCTAAACAGCATTAAGGTACAAAAGGTAAAGGTGGAAAAGGCCTCACAGGGTGTCCCCCAGCCCTCACCCTCCTCACATGTCCCCTACCCACCTTTTGATTTATTTGAGGAGGTGCTGGGCCTTGAAAGAGACACAGGGGAGGCTGGAGAGTTAGGGGAGGATAGGCAGATACTCCTAGTAAAAGGGGGTTGTGAAGAGGGTGTGGAAAGTGCTACACTAATTCTTGAAAGAGGATCGGATGTTGCCTTAAGACTTGAAGGAGAATCTGATGCTACCCTAAGACTTGAAAGTGGATCTGATGCTACCTTAAGATTTGAGGGTGGTCTGATGCTACCCTAAAACTTGAAAGTGGATCTAATGTTACTCAAAGACCTGAAGGGGATCTGATCCTATCCCTAGACTGGAAGATCTGATGCTACTCTGAGACTTGAAGATCAAATGTCACCCCAAGACTTGAAGGGGATATAATGACACCACTCACTCAGACCATATCTAAGAGATTGTAGGTGAACTATATTCCCCTGCTGGGAGCTGTGGTAAAACCATCCTTAAATGACAGCAAGATGCAGTCATGGTGTGGGTACAACTATGCCAATTTTCCTAAAACTACATTCCACAACTCTTGTGATATATGTAAAAGGCGCTACAAGTAAGATGAATAAATAATAAATATACAGCTGATACTCTTAACAAAGAAATTGAGCCAGTTTTCTTTGTTTCTTTATGTCATAAACTGTTGAAAAGTCAGTGCTGTATAATTCATATAAGCTTCTCACAGACATGCTGCTGTCAAGATTTTTCAGAAGTCCAAACTTATCTTTTTCAGAAGTCCAACCTTATCTTTTATGGATAATGTACAGTGTTTGTGTAAAACACAATAAGGAGCATTTTTCTTACTCACTGAAACCATGGCTGGAGTTAAAACTGACAAGGTTTAATTAGAAATAGAGGAAAACAAACTGGAATGGCTTCCCAGTGTTTGGAAATGATGTCAGCTGTTTATACAGCAAGTAGCTTCTTGTTGTTGTGACCTGTATTGCTTCTTAACACTTTGTAGGTCATCCACTCCTCGTTTCTGTTATTCTTGTACTGCACTGGTTTCACTATTACACTGGTTCTTTAGTCTTTTTCTCAACCTGGGAAATTTGAAATTATGCTAGTCAAAATTAGTGATGGACCCAGATTAATGATGGTCGACCTGTAGCATAAGATATCTTACTGTAATTAAATTTTCATACCTGATATCATACCTCACTTGCTGTACATGTCTCTGGTCAAGAATGTGGAACTCAATTGTTAGTTGCCAGATCAACTACTAAGACTTGGGGGGACTGAGGCAGGTGCCTAACTTTCTAACCAGTCATCCCAGTGATCATGGCTTTAATGTCAGGGTTCAGGTCAAGATAGGATGGGTCAATTATGGTTTCTGTCCTACTGACTTCACCTCAGGTCTGCTGAAGGAGTTCTAGCAGCTCCATATGCAGCCTTAAGCAGGTTTCACACCTGCTAAAGGTTGTGTGGGGGGGATACAGCTTGGTAAAAAAAAAAGTACAAAAATATTGAAAAAATCATCCATACCTTTGTATTTTATATTATAGAAAATATTATATACTTTAATACAATACCATATTTTTTACTGTCCTTACTATTATACTCTACTGTAATTTCATACCATACATTATTGTTTTGCATGCTCTGCCTGGCTAACAGCATCCTTAAAGGGAGATGGTTGTCTTCCAAACACCTTGTTTTATAGGAAAGGGCTCCTAGTCTTCTTGTATCCTTTTTAGTTACTGACAAAATGCATATGCAGGTAGTATTCTGGCCAAGTCAGTCAGCCTCCTTACCTCAGTGGACAGATTCTTCAAATAATGATGAGAAATAGATATTTAATTCCTTTGTTGCTTTTCCATTTTCATGTGAAGACTGATTTGCACCAAGGTGATGGTGTGGCTTTGGTTATAGCAACACTGTTGTATACACTACTTAAGGGAGCACATGCAAAAGAGCTGTCACCCATGATGATGGTGATGGTGGTTGTAGTATTAGGGGGAGTATCTGACATGCTACTATTTGCCACACTATACACATATTCAGGCTGTGTGACCCTATAGCTGTGTTTATGTAGTCTGTATATACACACAACTAAGTTTTGCCTATGCTGTCTCTCCCTATCCCATTTTGATGGGAGGATGATTGATTTATATACAGCACTATGACTACAGAGTTATATGGCATCGTGTGGCAGGAGTATCAGCGGTGGTGGTGGTAGCCAATAGGATGGAGTTTGGCTAAGTGGTGTGGCTATTATGTTCGGTGATGCACTGAGTGATGTGTTGTGTTACAGGCCCTGCAGGTGTCTCGGTCGAGGGGGCCTGGCAAGAGAGTGCCTGTCCTCTCTGAAAAGATGCGCCTCAGTCTGGCTGAGATCTCAAAGAGGAGCCGCACAGCTACTCCTGACAGCTCTGGTACTGCCAGGAGGGTCACATCCCCTGAGGAGGAGGAGGAGGAGGAGGAGGAGGGCAAGCCACAGCCCAAGAGACAGTACCGTAAGCGTTCTCGCATCATCCACTTGTGTAAGTTCTGCATGAAGGTGTGCCCAACAGGGGAACAACTTAAGGAACACCAGCGCTCACACCGTACCATCGAGTGCCAGTTCTGTGGTAAAGTGCTAGCAAGGATTGGTGCCTGGGAGAACCACCTACGTGACTTCCACAATGTTGAGATACAGGTGCCAGGGAGTGAGGATGCCCTGGGCCGTCCTAGGGAATATGTGACTTGCAGAGAGTGTGGCAAACACTTTTCGTCTAAATCAGCCCTGGCCTACCATGCCAAGCTGCATGCTGGCAACACCTATGCATGTGACCACTGTGGCAAAGTTTTCCATCACCCCAGCAACTTGCGTACCCACCGGTTGCGCCATGAGGCAAAGAGCCATGCATGCTCCAAGTGTGGCAAACGCTTCCACACTAACTTTGCTCTATTGATGCATGACAATCAGACTCATCGCCTTGCCCGGTCCTGGCGGTGCAGCCTATGCTCCAAGGCCTTCACCCGCTGTGCCGCCTTCAGAGAACATGTACGCATACACACTGGGGAGAAACCCTTTGAATGTAGTGCATGTGGTGTGCGTTTCAGAAAGATCCACCACTTGAAAGCACATGCTCGCCAACATGGCCCCAGGGCAGGACGTGGTGGCCCTCTGCGTTGTCCCCTCTGCCCTGATGCACTCTTCCTGCACCGCCTATCTTATGAGAGACACAGGAAATACAAGCACCCAGAGATGACCCGTGGGGTGCCTTTGCTAGCTTCACCCAGCCCTGACACGCCAGACACAGACTCAGGGTTGCAGCGACAGTATGTGTTGGCAGAGGGACGGAGTGACACAACAGCTGGTGAGGGGTACCTTGTAGGAGTAGAGGGTATACAAATGGTACAAGTGGATGATGGAGGGATGGGGCTGGGTGGACAGGGTGGCCAGTGCATTATTGTTCTCTCTGAGGCTGACACAGATGCTAGAACAGGCGAGTCACCTTTACACCACAGCACCACTACCACCTCCACCATTACTACAACCACTACTACCACCACCACAATGGAGTTACTTCTGAAGCAGGAAGTGGAGGACGAGGATGAATACAGGGACAAGATAGGTGGACACTTTCCATCAAGTGAGTTAGTGTCCATGCCTGAACACATACAGCTAGAAGGATCTATTACCCCTAGCCACCTTCAACAACTGTCTGTGGCTGGACTTGAAAGTGGACAGTTCCAGGTGGAGCTAGATGGAGAGACCTTTGATGTCTATACAGTGCCATCAGAGTAATGTCAAACCATTGGTGCAGATGAATCTCAGTTTACAAATGGGTTATGGTTTTTGACTTACCATAAATTAAAGCCTGTAAATCAGGAATAACTAGATTTTGATATTGGATATTTTTTTGTGTGATTTTCACTTATAAACTGTCATTTCTATTCACAAATTAAAATTCTGCATTGAAATCAGGACAAAAGGCAAAATTATTTCAATTGGGAAAAAGGAAATTTTTGTCTAATATTTTTGTAAAATGAAATTAGTCTGTAATGCCTACCACCCTTCATTGGGGTTATTCCTGTGATGTGTTCTTTCTCATTTAAGCAACTGATACTTAGATGCCATATATCCCTAATGGAATGGTTGTGGTAAGATTGTACAGAAGAATTAGGAATTGTAGCAACAGAAAGCTCAGATAAGAGGGACTTCCATCATGGTTTTATTAGTATCAATCAGCATTTAATGACTGATTGAGTGAAGATTTTCTAGTGCAAATCTTTCCTTCACATATTGTATCACCCTGTTGTAAACAAAAGCAGCTGTGACAAATCTTTCAGTTCTCTTTCAAATGCAGTATTCATGAAACCATATGCACTTGTTCAGGATATGCTTTTGAATATTGTGAAAACAAAGAGATTTTGATTATAAAACTTTCACCTTTTTAGGAAGATGTACATAAATAGTTGTTAATACAAATATTTTATAAAAAACTCGATTTATATGCTTTCATACAAGTTTATTAGCTAATTCACTCAAACTGTAGCCTCTTAGTTTTTCACCTAAAATTCATCATCCCATCACTATTCTTATATTCTTATATATATAAACATTCCTTCCTCCCTCCTCCTCCTCCTCCTCCTCCTCCATGCACATATTATTTCAGTCTTCTGTGTAAATATTGACATATTGATGTGAGAGGGAGGAAGGAATATATATATATATATATATATATATATATATATATATATATATACTCATATGAGGCACCCAGAGCCAGAGTGATGCAAGCAACCTCATAGCCAAGATTATTATTTTTATTGCATTGTCTTCCCCAATCTTTCTACCATGATGAGAGAGACTGTGGACATCAGAATGGACCCCTTAATAGGGTCAAAAGTCCATCCTAGTGAAATTATCCACAGAACCTTCTTGTTGCAATTGAGTGATAGCTGTCAGTTGCTGGGTCAAACGACAGACTGCCGTCTTAATTTTGCTTTTTACACAACACGTAAGCCTTTTATTATTATGGCGGACAACAGCAACCTGAGGAGCCAGGATCCTCCAGAGGAAGAAAAAGAGTGCATAATTCTGTAGAATGTAAGAAAACATCACTAAAAACAAAGAAGCATGGGGGAAGCCTACATGAGCTTTGGAAGTATCGAATGATTCTATTATTTCTTTATATTCTATTATGCCTTATACCGGTATATTTTCATAACATTTATTAGCTCTTGTTTTAGTTCCTTCCAGTTTCATTTTTTTAAGCTTGTATCATTCTCTTCATTTGTGTATATCTTAGACAGTAGTGGAATCTCAACTTATGAGCGCCCCTACTTATAAGAAATCCAAGATGTGAGCTGTTGCTCAGTTGATTTTGTGCTTCAACTTGAGCCAAAATACAAATTGCAAGCTAGTTCCAGATGCAATGTCACTAGTTGGTAATTTTGTTAAATTTAATTTAAGTTTACTTTGTTTGTGTTTTTCAACTCTAAGGTATCTTCTATTTACCATGATCAGTTTCAGATCACTGATCTGGCTGTGCAGCCCATGTTCTATTTACACCTTGATCTGGATTTGTGCTGATCTGAGTGATCTGGATCATGATCTGGGTCTGGAGGTGGGTTATAGCAGACAACACTTGCCTAAGCTGTTGACAGTGACGATATTAGCAGCTGAGCACCCTCTACTGCGGAAGAAAACGGCTGATATGTCTGAGGAACAAAATGAATAGTAATGAATCATTACAGAATACTGCTGTGGGCACAGAATGCGAATAGTGGTGGTGACAGATGCCAGAAACAAGGTAGATATTACAAGCCACAACAAGCCTTGGTTTAATGGCTTCTGATTATAATTATGTGGCCATTACCTCTTCTACCAACAACTACATGATGGGGCAAAGGAAGATGATACTTGTTCAGTCAAAAAATAATACATTTCTACTTTGGAAGTGCCTCAGTAATGGTGTTAATAGTGTCAGCACACAGTACTTTCAGCATGCTGCATATGAGGAGAACTTTGTGTGAAATTTTATTATATAATGTTCATGGCCAGGCATGGAACCCAATCTCACACTGCCTGTGTAGCCATGTGGCTGGGACTCTTTGGTGGCCTTCTTAGCCCAACTTCCTCAGGAAATGTACAGTAGGCTGTAGTCATCATTGACACTCCCTTAGAGCACAGTGGCAAACATCAACAGTCTGCTGTTTGTGACAGCTAGGTAGCAACATGCTTGTTTTGTTGTTGTTTTGATCAGTAGCAGCCGTGAGGATCCTTTTAACCCCGAGCAAAATCCAGATCAATGATCTAAAGCTGATCAGTGTTGCAAATAGAATGCACCTTAAGCAGTTGAGTTTATGGCGAACAAAAGTGACTGAAAAAGCATGAAATTAAATTAACTCCTCCCATTTCCTCCGCCCTCCACTTCCACCATCATCATCATCTGTTAGACCAACCTGTCTGATCTTCAAGGTAAATACACTTTATAAAATCAGTTAATTTCTTTACATTTTTAGCTGTCTGATCTTCAAGGTAAATACACTTTATAAAATCAGTTCATTTCTTTACATTTTTTTTTTCTTATGTTTTATTATGTTTTAATACAATATTTGTTATTTAGAGATACCTTTTTCTTATTTTAAAATATGTAATAAAAAAAATTTGTGTTTTGGGGGCTGGGACAGATTAATGGTATTTCAATTAATTTCATTGGAGACAACTGATTTGACATAAAAGCAAATCGAGGTACTACAAGCTCTGTCATGGAACAAATTATATTTGCAAGTCGAGGTTCCACTGTAGTTGTATGTCACTTACATTTTTGCTTCATAAAACTGATATGTTCATAAAAAAGGACACTTTTTAATGGTTGTGATTCCCTTATTAGTATGTAGAAAATAAAACAACCTGATAGAATAAAGGAAATAAACTATGTGTGGGTGCTAGATACAATTTTAATGTAGTTGTGTGATATCCTTAACAAAATCATATTGAAGAAAAAAGTCACCTGTTTATTTTTAATTATGTAATCTAATTGCAACTTCATAATGTAATTCAACTACTGAATATTTTGATACCAATCATTACTTTCTATCTCAATTCACTGAAGAGATATTGCATTTTGAAACTCCCAAGATTGACAGTGTTTTTAATTTTTGCTACTTATGTCACTTTGGCTCTAGGCACTTCTATATATATATATATATATATATATATATATATATATATATATATATATATATATATATATATATATATATATATATATATATATATATATATATATATATATATATATATATATATATATACATACATACATACATACATACATACATACATACATACATACATACATACATACATACATACATACATACATACATACATACATACATACATACATATATATATATATATATATATATATATATATATATATATATATATATATATATATATATATATATATATATATATATATATTGTACTGTATATAAAGACAGAGTGAAAAGTGTGTGTATGACAGGACGAGTTTTATGTAGTTATTATTTAAATTACCTGAGCCAGATAAAACATATCTGAAAGTATTAAAGGAATGTAAGGATATTATTAATGAATTGTTCCTGAGTGTCTTTAGAAAATAATCAGATTTTGGAGAAGGTGAGACAAGCAAATGGAGTCGCCATTTTTAAGAAAGGAGGTACAGCGTTCATGCTAAACTGTCGTCCAGTCAGCCTGACTTGAATTGTAGACAGATGAAATGAGGCTGTAATTGCAAGGAGCTTTTGGTTGATGAAAAGATTCACAGTATATTTTCATTAATGGCAGGTCATCCCTTACAAAATCATCAAGTTTTCATAGTAAAATCTATGAGCCAACAGATAATAGGGATAATTATAATGTAATGTATATAGATTTTAGAAAGGTGTTTGGAAGTAGAAGTCCCAAAGTGATACTAAAGTTTATATTTAGGAATGAGGTCAGACCTCATCTAGACTTGTGCTGTGTAGTTCAAGTCCCTATATACAGTACAGTACAGAGAAATGTAGATTGAGGTAATCTGAGAAAATCAAATAAATTTATGGATAGGGATGACAGTTGCATATACACTGCTACACGTAGGCCAACTGGCTTCTTGCAACTTCCCTTACACTCTTATGCTCAGTGTTCTTGCCCACACACACACACACACACACCAGGTTAACATCCCCACAGAGTTAATGAGTAGTATTACTAGATTTACTGTAAACTAAGCTGATCAAGAAGCCTCCTCACCTTCAGCAGGGAAGCGGATTCCTAAACTAACAATGCCATTCCCCCCCCCTCTCTCTCTCTCTCTAATACATTTTCAATTACATGATCAATTACCCTTGCCTTAAGATGATTTTTAAAATCCTAATGCAAAAACAACATCACACTATTAACTCTTCAGATAAAATTGGGGAAACAAATAACATACATTTATTATTTACACAAAAACTTGCAGTATATACTCGTATTGTCAGCATGCACTACCAGAAACATGGTGTATGTCCACAGTAGTATTGATGCATTTATTTAAATAAGAGCTACATGTTTATTTCCATTTTTTTGTGAACAGGTTAAAACTTAGATATTAGTTTTGTATTAATATTTTGAAAAAATCAGCTTAGGGGAAGTGTAACTGATTATTTGATTGAAAATATCTGAAAAAAAAAAAAATTTGTCAGAATAAAAAAAAAATTGTTAGAATCACTGTGAGCACACCAATCAGCTAACCCGCTGAAAAAGGGAGGAGGCAGGGCATGGCTTTTGAATCAGCTTACCTTGCTGTGACTACAGTCTACATCATAGGACCCCAATAGCTGTGTGTGTGTGTGTGTGTGTGTGTGTGTGTGTGTGTGTGTGTGTGTGTGTGTGTGTGTGTGTGAATTTACCTAGTTGTATTGTAGAGGGCACAAGGCAAAGCTCATTTTGTCCTGTCTCTATAACCATATTTATCCAGTTTCTCTTTAAACATGTGTACACTGTTTATTACAACCACCTCTTCCTTCAAATCATTCCAAATTTCAATAGTTTGACTCGAGAAGCTGCATTTTTTTATGTCACTCAAACATCTGCTCTTCTTTATTTTCTTTCCATGCCCCCCTTCCATCTCTCTCCCTCCTCAATCTAGTACTAAGTCATTTCTGTCTATTTTCTCTATATTGTTTACTAATTTGTGCATTGCTATAAGATCTCTTTCTCTTCTCTCTTATAGTGTTGGTAATCCCATCTCTTCAAGTCTTTCTTCATAGCTTGTCTTTCAGTTCTGGCACCATCTTTGTCA